>NC_092820.1:62321702-62624952 GCF_023375885.2 Dermacentor andersoni
AGTGTCCAGTGAATGTTTTCCTATCATTCTGATCCCGCACCTCACCATGTACACCAATCGGAGTGTAATTTCGGATGAAGATTTGATGCAGCTAAGTGAGACTGTACTATCAGAGGGCCGGAATGACTAAAATGTCATCAGTGTGAGAAGAATTATGATGAGGCGTGACGCATAAGAAATGGATGAGGGGTACATCTTCCAGGACCGTTTTTCCAGGATGGGCAGAATCGCCCATCCTGTAAAATGGTACAAAGAAATCATTACATTAGAAGTGAGGGAGAGTATATCGTTCAAAGAGGCACGAAGGCGGGTATCGTACTTTCTAAAGAACAGCTTCGCCGAAGGGGCGCGGCAGGGGACAGCGCTGCAACAGCTTCCGGCGGCTGTCCGTCCCGCACGCAGCGAGCCGGTGCCGACGCTATCCGCCATCCCCTAACGCTCCCCCCTCCCGCGTTGGTTGCAGTTAGCCCTGCACCGCTATACCATGAGGAGGCATTGAGTTACAGATTGGTGGCTCCCTGTGTCTCATCTCCTGTGGCGAGAGCTTGAACGCGAACGCTTTTTTCTGGTTGTAATCTTCGATCCTAAGCTAAGCTTCATGCAGCATATAAAACAGTTGAAGCTGGAGTGTCTTAAAACTATGCACCTTATAAAGCTTTTATATCACCAGTCGTGCGGAACAGATTGGTATTCACTGCTATCTGTTTTTCAAAGCCTTGTGCTGTCACGCATAGAATATCGATGTATTGTTTACCAGTCAGCTTCAAAGACAACACTTAAGCTACTCGATCCTGTCTGTCACTTAGATATCCTCCTAGCACTTGGTGCCTTTCGTACGAGCCCTGTCTGAAGTCTCTATGCAGAGTCGGATAAGTGGCCACTGGATTATCAGCGCACATTTCTCGCAGTCAAATATGCAATGAGAACCATGTCGCTAAAACAACATCCATGCAAAGCACTCATAAATGATCCGTCCACAAATGAGTTGTATTTATATCGGTCTTCACACGCTCCGCCGTTCCCGTTAGCAGTACAATCTGTTGCGGAAGAACTCCCAGTAGTTTTCAAAGATCTGCAGGAAAGCGACTACGCCGAACCCATCCCAGCTTGGGAGCAATGCCCAGTCACCCGTGCTTGTCCTTTACAGAGCTTAACAAAAAGAGTTGCCCAAGTGCCCTCATCTAGCAACATTTCTTGGCCCTTGAAGACAAGTATAGATATATGGCATTTTTCACTGATGCTTCAAAGTCTGCAACTTCGGTAGCATGTGCAGCCCATGGCCCAAACTTCTCTACCTCTAAAACCTTACAAAAACATAGCAGCATATTTACAGCGGAAGCGTACGGTATTCTTATCGCTTTTGAGTCCATAGTACAGAACAATATACAAAAGTCTATGATACACACAGATTCTTTAAGCGATGTCACAGCCCTGTCTTTGGCAAAGCAAGCCGAAACCCTGTATTAAACAAGCTCCTCAAACACATTCAGGAAGCGTATAGCAAGAACCTTTTATTTCATTTCGTTTTATTACCTTAAAAGCCCCATAGGGGCATTACATAAGGGGTGGGCATACATATATTTATTATACATCAGTTTAAGAATAACAGAGCTCAAGTTACAACACACGTGAAAATTAGGTACATAATTCCATCTAGTACACACATAGATAGCACATCCCGTACATTTTTTGTTTATTCTGAAAAATGGTCTGTTAATTTTTGCATGAATGTAGGTGCACAGGTTATGGCAGCAATTTGGTGGGGCAGGTTGTTCCAATCTGTTGTAGCGCGAAAGAAGAATTAGCCTGAAAAATTGGTGGTGTGAGTACGAGGGTGGCCAACATGGTACACGTGCCGAGTGCGACGTGATATACGGGCAGCGGGAAGAATGTGTGGTGGTTGATTAAGTGAAGTGTGATAAAACTTATGAAAAAGAGAGAGAGTTGAGATGCAACGGCGATCAGCGAGTGCAACCATTCCGGATCCTTTTTTCAATGATGACACGCTGACATCATATGAATACGTTGAATGGATGAACCTTATGGCACGGTTTTGCACCGATTCAAGTGCGTTGATTAGATATGCTTGATGAGGGCTCCATGCGGCACATGCATATTCGAGTTTAGGTCGGATTACGCTTTTGTAGGCTAGTAATTTCACATACTTGGGTGCTTGCTTTAGGTTTCGTTTTAAGAAACCAAGAAATTTATTAGAAGATGAGATGACGTTAGTAATATGTGTGCTCCAAGTCAAGTCATTTGTGAGGGTAACACCAAGGTATTTGTAAGACTGCGCAGTTTCTACGTCTAGGTTGTTTATTGTGTATGGGTAAGCTAGTGGGTTACGTCGGCGGGAGAATACCACTGCTCTACATATATTTGGGTTAAGTGTCATTAACAAGCAATCGCACCATTGTTGCAAGCGGTTAACATCCTCCTGAAGGGAGATTTGGTCAGACATGTTAGTAATTGTTTGGTAAACGACACAGTCATCAGCAAACATGCGAATATTGTACGATACATGCAGAGGTAAGTCGTTAATATATATTAAGAAGAGGAGAGGCCCGAGGACCGATCCTTGTGGAAGCCCACAACTTACCGGTAGGGAAACAGATGGGCTGTTGTTAATAAGGACAAACTGTGAGCGGTTACTAAGGAAAGCTTCAGTCCATCGCAATACATCGGGGTGCACGTTCGCCAGAGATAGTTTTAGTAATAGTCGCTGATGTGGTACCTTATCGAATGCTTTCGCGAAGTCTAGGAATACTGCGTCTGTCTGCTGGTTAGTATCGAGATTAGTGTGAAGATCATGAAGGAAAAGTGCCAATTGTGTTTCGCAGGAAAATCCCACGCGAAATCCGTGCTGTGAAAAATGAAAAAAGTTTCCTGCGTAATTTCATAATTTCTGTATATATGACATGTTCCATGATTTTGCAAGGTATGCTTGTTAGTGAGATGCGGCGATAGTTAAGTGGAGAGTTCTTGTCACCTGATTTGTAGATGGGAACAACCCTCCCCACCCTTCAGTCATGTGCAATGATGCCAGTTGAGAATGACTGCGAGAACAACAAGCAGAAATAAGCTGCACTGATGTCTTTATTATTTTTTAACACTTTTGAGTTTATGTTATCTACTCCGGCTGAGGATGTTATTTTAGGATGGTCAATTAGAGACAAAATACTAAGGTCCAAAGAAGGTTACTGATGGCATGACACTAGTTGAGTTGTTTCTGTAGAGGGAAATGACAAGCTAGGTTCATAGGAGAAGACTAACACAAAAGCTGTATTGAAAAGATTAGCACATTCAACATCATCGACCGCTTCACCGTTCTCGTTGACTAACGCTATACTGCTTATTTCCCGAGGATTGATCCCCTGCCAGAACTTTCTTGGATTATTGACCAGCATTTTTGGTAGATCTTCGTGAAAGAAAGACTGTTTTGCCTCCCGAATAGCTGATAAGTATGGGAGTTCCGCTGCGTAGTATTTATCCCAGACGCATGTGTTTGTCCTGCGGTTTGCTGCACGGTACAAACGTTTTTTTTCTTTTTGTTATCAAGTCTCTTCAAAGAATTGGTGAACCATGGCTTCTGAAGTTGCGTACGAAACGTTATCGTTGGAATGAACCTGTCAGCTAGATCATTTATTGTTTCTTTGAACCTATGCGAGTTGGTATGGATATTGCGTTTGTTAAAGGATGCCTCGAATGAAATAATGAAGTCGTACAGATTATCCCGTATAGCCTCGTAGTTGCCTTTGTTAAAGAGATGTATTGTCTTTTGAAGTTTCTGGCGTGGAATTGGTGCAAACTGAAAGGAAGCGTGAATAACCTTATGGTCGCTAATTTCCTTCAGATAGGTAATTGACGATAAACTGCCTGGTCGACTTGTTAGTATTAGGTCTAATACGTTAGCTGTGTCTGGTGTGACGCGACTTGGTTCAGATACAAGTTGAGCGAGAATAAAATTAAAACAAACATCAAGGAAATTTCTTGCTTCTGTCTGATTTACGAAAGACGGAGCTATATTGTGCCAATCAATATCTGGAGAGTTAATGTCTCCGATGAGGAGGAGGCCAGTTTTGGGGTACTCAAAAGTTATTTTGCACAGTACATTGCTAAGCTGACAGGCAAAATGTGGGCTACAGCGACGGGGTCTATAGCAAACGCCTAAAAGAACTGATTGTGGGGCGGCGTGACAATGAATGGAAAGGATTTATATGTCGGATGTGACGCTAACAACAGAACACGATAATTGTTGACTGACAGCTATAAGGACGCCTCCTCCTCATGTTGTCGTGCCATCTTTCCGAAACACGTTAAAACTCGGTAAATCAGCCACCACTTCCGACTCTGAAATATGGTCACTAAGCCAGGTTTCCGTGAGTACCAGCACGTTGCTTTTAGACGTTAGTACAAGGTTAGACACGTGTTCGCATTTTGCAATGAAGCTTCGTATGTTAGTAAATATTACTGAGATAGAAGCGCGTGATACAACTGCTGTTCGGGGGCGTCGACTTATTTTTTGATTACGAAGTGGTTGCTATACTTCTTTTATCGTCTGCGAAGCTTCATCATATACGTAGCGCTTGGAACCTATGAATACTGTTTTAAAACGTAGGGAAAACGGCACAGACTTTGCTTTTGCGAAGGCGACAAGGTGTTTACGGGCATTCCTAACAGCCGGCGAAAAATGTTCGGCAATGCTGAAGTCAGTGCCTTTATGATTACGGCCATTAGAAAGGACAGCTTCCTTTGTTTTAAAGAATACAAATTTAAATCTTGCGATCAAGGGAATACCGACCAATTCGATGCGCTCGCTCTATTTCCTTAGGCTCAAGCGGTACTTTCAGATGATCCGAGCAGAGGAGTGAGATAATTCTTTCTGATTCGTGTAATGGCTCTGATGCAGATGGATCGGGGAGGCCATAAAAATCAAATTATTTGGCCTTGATCGGTTCTCAGCATCATCTACACGGGCATCCAGTTTATGAACCAGCTGCGTCGCTCGTTCACTGTCTGCCCGTATGGAGTGCATATCGGCTTGCATGGATAAAATACTTTGGTAATTGCCCTCCAGGTGCGTCAGCCTCTCGCTTATAGCCTCTAGAGATGTAGTCGTAGCCACGTATTTGTTTTTGAGATCTTGCATCTCAGCGATAATTGTATCTTGGCCAGCGGATACCTTTTTCATTTCGGCCAGTAATGCGGCGTAATCCGGACCGGGATTACTTTCAATATCCCCAGAAAGTAAAAAAAAGGTATCTGATAACACAAAAGCACTCAGAGAAAACACACAAACAGCACTGCAGCGGTAGCTGCACAAGAGAATAATTATTGGTTTTCTTAGCGTAAAGAGAGCTTGGTTCACAGACCTGCATGAAGAACGGCAGCGGGTTAGTGAATCGCATCGTGGCAATGCCGCCGAGCCCACGGTGCGGCAGAGGTAGTCGCTCCTCTTTTATAGGCAGCTGGATGGTTGTTGACGACGGCAGTAGGGCCAGCGGCGTTTCGTCGAGGATCCATTCTTTCACTGGTGGCGTCGCCAGTCGGGTTGAATCCCTGTTGGTTCTGATATCCCATGTTATTACGGCATCGAAGCACAGGTGCGATCGTCCCAAACTGACGATCGTTGATTTCACAAGAAGCAGCAGCAACATTCGCATGATAACTGACGTCAAAACCTTCATGAAGAACAGCAGCGGGTTAGTGGATCGCATGGTGGCAATGCCACCGAGGCCACCTCGGTGTTGGGTGCCAGACCACTCTAGGATCGCAGGCAACAAAATGGCGGACAAAAATGCTGGACAAGCGGCTGATCGGGTACAACTGCTGTAAGCTGGCTACTTGGTGCAGACATGCAACCTGTGGTACGAGAAGCGCTCCGTAATCATTGGCAAGTTGAATGGGACCAGGAAGTTGAAAATAAGCTGCACCTGCTTAAACCGCAGTTAACGAAATCTTTCCCGCTGAAGCTTGATAGACTCACCGAAGTCACCCTGGCACGACTCGCAATATAAGCCATAAGTGTGTGCCACTTAATGGCACACACTTATGGGTTCGTTTTGCAGGCATTCTCAGATCATGAACAGCAGGTTGCCATTATCGCTCAAGAGAAAAGTGTACAACAGCTGTGTCTTACCAGTACTCACGTACGGGCAGAAAACTGGAGGCTTACGAAAAGGGTTCTACTTAAATTGAGGACGACGCAACGAGCTATGGAAAGAAGAATGATGGGTGTAACGTTAAGGGATAAGAAAAGAGCAGATTGGGTGAGGGAACAAACGCGAGTTAATGACATCTTAGTTGAAATAAAAACATAGAAATGGGCATGGGCAGGAAATGAATGAGGAAGGAAGATAACCGATGGTCATTAAGGGTTACGGACTGTATTTCAAGGGAAGGGAAGCGTAGCAGGGGGTGGCAGAAGGTTAGGTGAGCGGTTGAGATTAAGTTTGCAGAGACAACATGGCTATAATTAGTACATGACCGGGGTAGTTGGAGAAGTATGGGAGAGGCCCTTGCCCTGCAGTGGACGTAACCAGGATGATGATGATGATGATGACGACCATGGCACGCACAAATACCTCTTGACTGCAAGTGACCCACCAACGTGCACACGCTGCGGTGAGAACCTAACCGTCCTACATGTCCTCATTCAATGTCCTGAACTTCACCGAGAGCGAGTTGCTTATTTTACAGAACTCTGCTCACACCATATACCCCCATCCCTCGATGTTCTTATCAGAGGAACTTTAAAAGAATGCTTAATTATATTGCACAAGTTAACTTTCTAGACGTCATCTCGTTCCATCCTAACCATCAGATTGTGCCTCACACGTGAGGTACACCTGATGCACAAAAGTATGTCTGAGCTCTCGCACGTCTTGCGTAAACAAGAATTGCACAGCAAGGGACTCGGGCAATCCAAAATAATTTAACACGTGTGCCTGCAGCCAATGAATTTAAGGCCTTCTATTTATTTTAGTAATTATTTTAGAATTCATGAACTAATATCTATAGATCTGACGTGTAGGCCTCTATACAGATTTTATTTTAGGTCATAGTTCTAAACTCACAATTCTGCCAAATCGAAGCTCATGTCCTGGCGCTCTTTGGGATTAGATGCCCTTCGCCAATAAACGGCTATCATCATCATTACAAATACCTCAACAGTTTCCCAGCAATTCACTTTCTTCCATATTCCTCAGTCGTTCTTCATATCCAATACTACTGTGAGCGTCCCTCCGTTCAAAACTTGCCCAGCCCATAACAACCTGCACATCTTCATTTGTAGTTTCCCTGTGAGCGCCCAGTGCGAGGAGTCCAACTAACCTTTGGTTCCTATCGAGTCCTGAGTGTACCCCTGATTTCTCAGCAAACAACTGCATTTCCAAAATAACACACCTTACGCCTTTCCACATACCCCCGAGAACCTCGTACCTATTGTATCCCCATAGAGTCCTGTGCTTCATTAGGGCTGCATTTCGCTGCCTCTTCACTGTTATTGTTCTTTTACTGTGTTTACATTTATCTTGTGCTTTCATTTATCGATATGCCAAGGTATTTATATTCCTTTAGCCTAGGTATTTCGTGGCCCTGTATTGCCACTGTCTGTTCACTGTTTTCTTTGAATACCGTAACACCTGATTTTCTAACGCTAAATTTCAAAACCTAAATTCTCGCCTTCCTGTCCACAGATATAGCCAGGCTATATCTTTTGCTAATCATTTTGTTTGTCAGCTAGCAACACAATGTCGTCCGCATAAAATAGACCTGGGAGCTGCTGCTCTACTACTGCACCCGCCTGTTTGTTTGAGAGATTAAACCCGATATTACTTCCTTCTAGCGCCCTCTCCATCCTCACCATGTAAATCAAAAACAGCAGTGGGAAAAAAGGGCACCCCTGCCTCACTCCCTTGTGGATATCAACTTTCTCTTCGCTCCTCATTCCTTCCCATTCAACGCAAATGTTATTTTCTAGGTAAATATCTCTCGAAAGCTCTCTATAATCGTCGCCTAAGCCTTCTGCTTCCAGAATATTCCACAACATTTTGCGGTCTTCGTTGTCATACGCTCGCGTGCGGGTGCCTCTAGCGTCGCGTACGCGAAGTACGACAAGCCGCCATGCTTAGGTCGCCGCAGCAGACGACGCAGCCAGCGACTGCCGGTGCGCGACGTTTCGCTAGCGTGGCAGGCAGTGCTCCCGTTACGAATTGCACCATAAACGCGTCGCGAAGGATGGTTAAAATTAAGTTATGGGGTTTTACGTGCCAAAACCACTTTCTGATTATGAGGCACGCCATAGTGGAGGGCTCCGGAAATTTCGACCACCTGGGGTTCTTTAACGTGCACCTAAATCTAAGTACGCGGGTGTTTTCGCATTTCGCCCCCATCGAAATGCGGCCAGCGTGGCCGAGATGCGATCCCGCGACCTCGTTCTCAGCAGCCTAACACCACAGCCACTGAGCAACCACGGCGGGTGGCGAAGGATGGCTCAAACGTGGTATATTCAGATGCGCCATCAACAAGGCTACCATGACGAGAACGGAAACGTGTGCCACAAACATTTGAAAATTACCAACGTAAACACACTTGCGCGCAATCCACGTGCCAATGCCATTATAGTCATGGACGACTTGTAGGTACGTTGTAGAGAACACCACACTGTACTTTAACTATCCCGCACCCACGTGTTTTATTTGATTTTTCTTACGACGCTCAAGCTACGTAGTGTTACGTTTCGCCTACGACGCGCGGTATAGCCGGCGCGGATGCAACGGACGCCGGGGCTTCGTTCAAAGCGGCGGACATTTTGGCCCGTTCAGCGCTGCCGCAACGCCTCCCCGCCAAGCGCGTCCAGGCATGTTTCAATACCACGTGTCTTCGTGTGTGCGTGTGTGTGTGTGTGCATGTTGGTGCCCACGCTTGTCAAAGCGCGGCAGCCGGGGAGAGGAGCTCCCCCAACTGTGAAGCGAGGAGGTCTGACCGGCGCCGGCCCGGCGGATGCGTCACCTACTCGTCTCGGCGTGCCCGAGCGGCACCGTCACGTGCGCCTCTCGCAAGCCGTTCCTTCTTGCCCTCGACTCCGAGAGTATAAAATCAGCAGCCCACGGACGCCGAGAGAGGCTCCGATTTCTTCCGTCTAGTAACGTGCTCTCCCGTCTCTCCACTTTGGTCGACCTGACCGGCCGCTCGTTTGCGATGCTAGAATAAACAAGTTGTTCTGTTAGCAGTCGACTCATGCTTTGCCAGGACCTTCGGATGCTTCCAGTTGTGCCCCAGGCCGCCAGGCCAACGCTACCCTTGGGGCTTCCGACCCATATGCAAGAACTGGCTGCCAGCGGTGAGATCGCGACAACGGAGGCCAGCAGCGAAGTTATGCAGTTGACTGTATGCTGAGCAGCACAACGACCATCCGGGAGCAGTGCAACGAGCCCTGTGTGATGACTGGTTGCCTGCAGCGGAACGACTGCGCTGAATTCTTGGCTGCGAGGTTTGGTGAGGTCGGGACTTTCTTCTTCTGAGTTTTGCCAGGCTTTTGTTAGTGTCAGAAACAGAGCTGGTAATTGTGGTTGTCGTTGCTGCCGGGTTAGTTTGCGGCAAGACAATAGTAGGCAGTAGAGAAAGCAGCATTCAGAGCAGCCATGGATTGGAAGTCGTTGCGCAAACCGAAATTGCTGGAGCTTGCAAGAGAGTTGGGTCTGGATGTCTCAGACAAACTCAGAAAACCAGAACTGCTAAGGGCTATTCTTGAGTTAGAAGCTGAGGATGACGAGCTGTCGGAATGCCTTGAGACCATTGAGGAGAGGGAGACGGCAAAAAGACAGGAACTTAAAGAGCAAAAAGAGAAAGACGAGCGCGAACGTAAAGAACAAAAAGAGAAAGAAAAAGAAGAGCGCGACCGTCAACACGCTTTGGAAATGAAGCGTCTCGAGGTAGAGATGGAACGCGCTCGTAATGGAAGTGAGGCACACGGTGCAGGAGAACGAGTATTGTTCAAAATGACTGACCTGATGCGGCCATTTAAGCTTGGAGAGGACATTGGTTTGTTCCTGGTTAACTTTGAGCGAACGTGCGAGAAGCAGGGGTTCTCTCGGGAAACGTGGCCACAGCGCTCGCTCACTTTGTTACCCGGCGAGGCGGCCGACGTAGTCGCTCGCTTGAAGAGAGAGGAGGCAGAGGATTTCGACCAAGTAAAATCGAGTCTGCTAAAAAAGTACAGGCTGTCAGCGGAGGCGTTCCGTCGGAAGTTTCGGGAAAATGAGAAAGGCAAAAGTGAGTCATGTACAGAGTTTGCCTACAGGCTTATGTCAAACATGCAGGAGTGGCTCAAAGAAGAGAAAGCGTTTGGTGACCACGAGAAAGTTCTGCAGTGTTTCGGGCTGGAACAGTTTTATAGTCGGTTACCTGAGAACGTGCGGTACTGGTCTTGGATAGGCCAGACGTTAGTACGGTGGCTAAAGCCGCCGAGCTAGCCGAGGAGCTTGTGACGCGTCGGGCTCGCGGAGCTAAGGACGGTCAAAAGGTGAATTTGGCTCCAAGTTTGAGAGGCCGAAGTTCACACCCATGAGAGCAAGGGGGGACACACGTAGTGCGGATGCGAGTGAAAGCAGTCCGACCGAACGTAAGGAGATGGCGGCAGCCGAAGCCGAACGCAGAAAGCGGTTCGAGACGAGGCAAGTGCGCGTGTGTTATACGTGCCAGAAGCCGGGTCACTTTTCGGCGCAGTGTCCGGAAACAAAAACAAAAGTCGTGTTTTTGTCATTATGTAGCACTGACGAGAACATGAAGCTTCTCGAGCCTTACATGCGAGACCTCCTCGTGAACGGGAAAGAGTGCCGAGTGCTTCGCGATTCCGCAGCTACGATGGATGTAGTTCACCCCTCTTACGTAGAACCCGATATGTTCACGGGCGAGTGCGCATGGATCAAGCAAGCCGTGGAAGCTCATAGCGTGTGTCTGCCCGTAGCAAAAGTGCTTATTGAAGGACCTTTCGGAGCACTTGAGACAGAGGCCGCAGTGTCATCTATGCTGCCCCCCCCAATACCCGTACCTATTTTCGAACAGGTCCGATCACCTCCTGCGCGAGAAGGGGCTTTTGTTTGGTGAGGCTAGCGTTCAGGCCTTAACCAGATCGAAGGTTCGGGAGCTCGCTGCAAAGGCGGTAGTTGCGGGGCCGACGTTGTCGAACAATGAAAAAGGGTCAGAGGCGCAGCAAGCTGATATTCGGAGCACGTCCGAATTGAACAAAATTAAGCCTGTAGCGTTGAAGGCACCAGATACTGGAGAGGAAATGCCCGACACGGGAAAGTTAGAAGAGCTATCTGCAGATTTGCTCATCGCGCCTACGTCAGACGGACTTAATAGGTTGCTAAAAGTCAGCCGGTCGGCTTTGATAGCCGAGCAAAAAAAGGATGGCAGCCTAGAAAACATACGCTGCAATGTCAAGGAAGGTATCGCCAAGAAACATGCTCGTTTTGTGAAAAGAGGTGGGGTCCTGTACCGGAAGTATCTAGACCGCAGGGGAGTGGAGTTCGATCAGCTGATCGTGCCTCAGTGCTACCGTCAGGATCTGTTGCGCTTGTCGCATGGGGGTTCGTGGTCCGGACACCTAGGAGTTAAGAAAACTAAGGACCGTCTCTTGCAAGAGTACTATTGGCCAGGGTGTTTTCGGGACGCAGATCCACTTTGTGAGGACATGTGACACCTGTCAGCGGGTGGGCAAACCAGGGGACAAATCGAGGGTGCCGTTGAAGTTGTTACCTATCATTACGGAGCCTTTTAGACGGCTCGTTATTGATACAGTGGGACCTCTGCCGGTAACAACCACGGGGTACAGAGACATTTTGACTGTGATCTGCCCAGCGACAAAGTTCCCTGAAGCAGTGCCGCTTAAAGAACTCAGCTCAGTTAGATAGTCAATGCACTACTGTCCATATTTGCGCGAGTTGGTTTTCCTGCGGAAATCCAATCAGATCAGGGCACAGTGTTTACTAGCGCTTTGACGACAACTTTTCTCGAAAGGTGTGGGGTAAAGCTGTTACACAGCTCAGTGTACCACCCACAGTCGAATTCCGTTGAGAAGCTCCACTCCGTCATGAAGCGCGTGTTGAGAGCATTGTGTTTTGAACAACAAACTGACTGGGAGCTGTGTCTGCTTGGGGTGATGTTTGCATTAAGGACCGCGCCGCATGCGGCTACGGGGTTTTCGCCAGCTGAGCTGGTGTACGGTCGCTCGCTGCGGTCTCCGCTTCGCATGCTTCGAGACGGATCACTGCCCTCTCCAATGGCTGCAGACCATCTCTTCCACAAATGGCCGCCTTCTGCGCTGGAGCCTCGCTTTGCAGCAATATTCCTTTGAGGTGCGTAACAAAAAGGGGAGTCTCAACGGCAACGCCGATGGCTTAAGTCGAAGCCCCTAACGTAGGAATGAGCCTCAGAGTTGTTTGTTACTGATGTTTTTCTTCCTGAGGCAGGATATTTAACATATTGCTTTTGTTTAGTGTTTCAAAGTGATCACGTGCTTTCTAGTGCAATTTTCCAATTTGTGGACGCGTTCTGAGTGCTGCTAGACTACTGTAAGGAACTAGGCAGTAGTATAAAAGGGGAAAGAGCCTGGCATGACTTAGCGAGGGTTGTGCCGTGCTTGCTGACTGAGCGGTTGAGTTTCGGCGTAGTTCTAACGCTTGCTGGGAACGAGAAACAAAAATGGCAACTCTCCCGCAGTCACTTTGCAGTGTCCTGTGTGAACCTGAACGTGAGAACGAGGCCTTCTCTGTGCGCTGCGCTCAAGAAACGCCGAAGGACGACCGAATTCGTTTATGAGCATCATCGAGTGACATCCCTCCGGACAGCGGATGCAGTCCCCTGACCATCGGTATCTCCTTCTCCCGGCAGGGCGGTTTGTTACGTTTCGCCTACGACGCGCGGTATAGCCGGCGCGGATGCAACGGACGCCGGGGCTTCGTTCAAAGCGGCGGACATTTTGGCCCGTTCAGCGCTGCCGCAACGCCTCCCCGCCAAGCGCGTCCAGGCATGTTTCAATACCACGTGTCTTCGTGTGTGCGTGTGTGAGTGTGTGCATGTTGGTGCCCACGCTTGTCAAAGCGCGGCCGCCGGGGAGAGGAGCTCCCCCAACTGTGAAGCGAGGAGGTCTGACCGGCGCCGGCCCGGCGGATGCGTCACCTACTCGTCTCGACGTGCCCGAGCGGCGCCGTCACGTGCGCCTCTCGCAAGCCGTTCCTTCTTGCCCTCGACTCCGAGAGTATAAAATCAGCAGCCCACGGACGCCGAGAGAGGCTCCGATTTCTTCCGTCTAGTAACGTGCTCTCCCGTCTCTCCACTTCGGTCGACCTGACCGGCCGCTCGTTTGCGATGCTAGAATAAACAAGTTGTTCTGTTAGCAGTCGACTCATGCTTTGCCAGGACCTTCGGATGCTTCCAGTTGTGCCCCAGGCCGCCAGGCCAACGCTACCGTTGGGGCTTGCGACCCAGATGCGACAGTAGCAAGCGCGTGCGCTGAAGAGGGCACCGCTTAATTGCGTGAAAGTGCAGCAGCATCTTTTATCTCCAAGCTTCCAAAGGTAAAAAGGCTGCTTGGTGACTGAAAGCAGTCAGCGTGGAGAGCACTGTAATAGTAGTAACGCCTTGCTGACGATGCCCTTTGTAGTTGCCTGGGTACCAAAATCTGCCGCTTTTTCTCGGCACCACCGAGATACGTAACTCGCAATATGTGTAAACGCTGTTGGAGGTAGGCTTCAAGCAGCACGAGCTGTTTGTAGGTCACTGTATAATAAATGTGCGCATACGCAACGTTTGGTAAATAAACAATAACTCTGTCTGATTTTATATTTTACATAATTATGTACCTCCACACGCATGTGCCTCTAGGCTTGACGCATGAAAACGCGGAATTGATGTTACATGTCTATATTCAGCTGAGTAAAAATAATTACTGCTCCAGGTCACATTCAAACAAGTTTCCCACAGGCAAGACGCTGCGTCGCAAGTGGACCCACGTCATTAAGCGGGACCCAGGAATACATGTCTCCTTAGGACGAACGACAAAAGTGTCCTCCAAGTATTTCCATGCAATCGCTTTAACGAAAGAGCGGCGAGGACATAGCGCGCACAAAGGTATGAACCGTCAGCAGATCCCTTTCAAGATATGGCAAACATATGTGCAAAGTACGCCCTTGTTTGCGCAGTCGTAGCCGCCCACCCTCCCTCCCGAGATGCCTCCCTGCTTTCCTCCACATAATACTTTCAAGAGACTCATAGGAATTCCGTCTAATAGACTGGTTCGGTTTGTCGCAGGCCTCCACAGGGGTGTTGGGTTGAAGTGGCCTCCATTTCTGACAAAACAGTAATTCAGTGTTGCAGAAGTACAAGAAAGAGCAGGCATTGCATCTCTACGCATTAACGTTGAGAGAATACAACGCATCAAGACTTGCAACACCTTCGACCGAATAATTCCCCCCTCTCTCTCGGCCCTTTAATCAACCAGATCTGGCCAGTGTGTACTCCTTTGAGCAACCTACACACCACAATGGTGAGAGACTATAAATGAGCCTGTAGGCAGAATATGTGAAATTTGTTTAGTGCAAGACAATCTCAATATTCATGTTAGAGTCGATTCAGGAAACAAAAAGCTGTATGTCCATACAAATGCGTTTTGTTGACAGCGTCCAAAGACACTGAAAGTGCACTTTTTTTTCTCGCTTTCTGTCACATGCAGTTGAACATTCCGATATATTGCTAACATTGCGGAGTTTATGCTGATTTGATACGCATGCGGACTTGGCAGTGCATTGAATCACTGCAGCTTATGCTATTGCCATTACAATATGTTAGTTGTCATGAAGGGCATGTGAATTCATTGTTATTTCAGTTGTTTACTAAAAACTAGTCAAACGTGTTACAGCTGTTGGATCAGTCTGATTCCCAAGCACCATCTGAGTCTGTGCTGCTGTACTGTGACGTTAATTTTAACTGCGCAACAAAAGTGCATAGGACGCTCACAATATTTGTGAACCCTTTCTGCAGGCAGTGCAGGTACTAAGCAGCAGGCAACGCAATGCACAAACACAAGCGCTGTGCATGCTCCATTTTTGCCTCTCTGCTGCACCTATACAATGCTAGCCAGCATTCTTAATGAATATTTAGATGTGCACGCCACTCTGTTGGTATTTAATACTTAAAAGTACTGACCTCGATTAATTTCTTGTAATATAGTATTCGGTCTAAAAAAAATTACTCCCCGCAGTGTCGGCTGCGTCAGCAGGCGTTTGGTATGTGGGAACGCGTGGGAAGAGCGTGGGAACGATGGAAGGCGATGACGGCTGCTATAATTTTGCCGTTGTACACAAATTACCTTGTAGTAGTTTTCGAATTGAACGAGAGTGCTACAACTTTAAACCTAAGGGCTCCAATAATAGCGGATGAATCACACGGGGACAAAATTAAGTAATGCTAGAAAGAATATTGGCTATATTCAAGGAACTTTATGCATGTCTTCACACTATGACTCTTTTCGCACTCGCCCCGTCTGCTCTGCTTCCCACACTTTTCGTCTACCCGACGTTCCTTTTTGATCTCGCAACCCGCACGTGCGCATCGCTTCGTGGTCACAGTGTCGGGTGGCCGCGTCTGACTTCATATTTGTGCACCACGACCGGCGCGTCAGTCCCTGAAAGAGTGTGCCCACAGGCTGTTCCAGTCTACCGGTTGTAGACCATACCTTATGATCCTCGTTTAAAGGAATGCCAGCGAACTGCAATATATTCAGTTCTCGTGAGACGGCCGCATCTCTGCGTGTTCTACACAGCAGCGCTATTTGGCCGCACCCACCGTCGAACATCAGATGTGGCTTGCTCTAATGAGGAAGGAGCAGATATAGTTTTGGCTTTATGTGTGTCAAGTCGACATAGAAGGAGCGCATTTGAGCTATTTCAACGCTGGCATCCAGGTACGCGTACGAGCTCAATTACGATTGTGCCTGCATACGAAACGCTGAGACAGACTGCGACTTTTACGAAGAAACAACATGAATCTTCAATCCTGGGCGAGGATGTGGTTACTGATATTTTGTCTAAGTTTTCTTGAGATTACCATGCAACTGTTCGTAATGTGGGTGCTGAAGCTGGACTGTCAAAGCCTTCAGTGTGGACAGCACTAAAGAGGCATCTTCGTCCGTGCCACGAGCAGCTGCACAAGTTGTTCGAGCCCTGCGATTCCTAATATCGAAAGGACTTCCCAAACTGGCTTATTTATTTATTTAGCTGGCTGGTGAGTTGGCCGGTCGGTCGGTCGGTCGGTCGGTCGGTCGGTCGGTTGGTCGGTCAGTCGGTCGGTCGGTCGGCCGGTCGGTCTACCTTCAAGGCCCGAAGGCGTTATAGAAGGGAGTGGAACGAAATACAGAGCATGTGCACATAATAGGGAACAGTGCGGAAGAGTACCCAGGCTTTGTTAACAAAATATTACGGATATGTAATGGCCAAGTGAACATCCACAACAATCACTATTGGAGCGACGAAAACCCTCACCGGGTTTTGAAGACGTCAAGAATATCTGTGATCGGTCAATGTGTGCTGCGGAATTTAAAGTGGCACTATCATTGGCATGGTTTTTTGATGCTTAAAGGCGAAAGATACGTCAACGACATCCTTGAAGGGGCGGTTGAGAATTTTTCTGTCAAGTTTCATTGGCTAGGATCGAGGATATTTCGGATCAGCATGATGGTGCTCCCGCGCACGGGAGCAGCAAAGCTTGTAAATGGCTGCATGAAATGTTCCCACAACATTGGATTGGTCGGCATGGGGCGTTTGCATGGCCGGCACGGCGGCCAGGTTGAACTCTCGATTTCTTTATCGGGGGATACGTCAAGGATCAAGTATACCGGACACCAACCGCAACATCAGAGAACCTGAATGAAAAAAATAAGTCGGCAACTCCATCCCTGATACCGCCATCAATAGCGTCTGGGAAGATGTGCCTATGAGATGCCAAATCTACATTGCAGCAGATGGTGACCATTTCTAAGGCGCGTTATAATAATATAATCGCAAATAGAATCAGGAACACCTTAGACTTCTGTCAAGCAAAGGACCAGGCAGGATTCCGTAAAGGCTACTCAACAATAGATCATATTCACACTATCAATCAGGTGATAGAGAAATGTGCGGAATATAACCAACCCTTATATATAGCTTTCATTGATTATGAGAAAGCGTTTGATTCTGTCGAAACCTCAGCAGTCATGGAGGCATTAAGGAATCAGGGTGTAGACGAGCCGTATGTAAAAATACTGAAAAATATCTATAGCGGCTCCACAGCCACCGTAGTCCTCCATAAAGAAAGCAACAAAATCCCAATAAAGAAAGGCGTCAGGCAGGGAGATACGATCTCTCCAATGCTATTCACAGCGTGTTTACAGGAGGTATTCAGAGACCTGGATTGGGAAGAATTGGGGATAAAAATTAATGGAGAATACCTTAGTAACTTGCGATTCGCTGATGATATTGCCTTGCTTAGTAACTCAGGGGACCAATTGCAATGCATGCTCACTGACCTGGAGAGGCAAAGCAGAAGAGTGGGTCTAAAAATTAATCTGCAGAAAACTAAAGTAATGTTTAACAGTCTCGGAAGAGAACAGCAATTTACAATAGGCAGCGAGGCACTGGAAGTCGTAAGGGAATACATCTACTTAGGGCAGGTAGTGACGGCGGATCCGGATCATGAGACGGAAATAATCAGAAGAATAAGAATGGGCTGGGGTGCGTTTGGCAGGCATTCTCAGATCATGAACAGCAGGTTGCCATTATCCCTCAAGAGAAAAGTGTATAATAGCTGCGTCTTACCAGTACTCACCTACGGGGCAGAAACCTGGAGGCTTACGAAAAGGGTTCTACTCAAATTGAGGACGACGCAACGAGCTATGGAAAGAAGAATGATAGGTGTAACGTTAAGGGATAAGAAAAGAGCAGATTGGTTGAGGGAACAAACGCGAGTTAATGACATCTTAGTTGAAATCAAGAAAAAGAAATGGGCATGGGCAGGACATGTAATGAGGAGGGAAGATAACCGATGGTCATTAAGGGTTACGGACTGGATCCCAAGGGAAGGGAAGCGTAGCAGGGGGCGGCAGAAAGTTAGGTGGGCGGATGAGATTAAGAAGTTTGCAGGGACGGCATGGCCGCAATTAGTACATGACCGGGGTTGTTGGAGAAGTATGGGAGAGGCCTTTGCCCTGCAGTGGGCGTAACCAGGCTGATGATGATGATAATAAAAGGGCGCTTTCAGGAATTGAGGCCAGTGGAAAATCATTCCGGACCTAACGGCACTTCCCCACCCAACTCCATTACACTCCGTTGGCAGGCGGCCAGCTCTTTCCCATTTCAAGCATTAAAATACAATGCTATGTTCTTGTTCTATTTCGCCTCCTTAGACGCTTTATCGCTTCGGCAGTGCTCGGCAGGGTTGCCAGGTGCTCGGGAGAAGAAGTAGCTGAAAAATTACGAAACGTAGCCAGAAAAGTGGCCAACTGAAGCAAAAGCAATAAAAGGTAGCCAAAGAAATAGCGACAGCGCGAAAAATCAAGAATTGCCAATTTTCCACACGAGAATAATGAAGAAGAAAGCGAGAAAGATCTGTAGTTTCCTGCTTCAATGATGGCAAACAAAAATATTAGAACGAATGTTATCATATATCATTGTGTCATAATTTAGCATAATGACCAGTTGACGTTGTAGGATAAATTTCGACACCAACTTTCGTGCTTCATGAAAGTCGAGGCGGTGTCGCTAGTTTCAGTACAATAAACTCGCTACACGCCGCCCCTGCACCCCTATGACTTCATTTGAAACGTTCCCATGCAAATTTTATGACGTTATGACGCGGACCAGCTTATTGAGAGGTTTCGCAAGGTGCTCTACAACTTTGCTTTCACACTTCGACTCTGCAGCCAATACTTAAGTTGGTTAGTTAAACAAAACTAAACCTTTAGTTAAGGGAAAAATAAAAAAAAATTGCCCGAGTAACTCAAGACCAGGGGCAATATTATGCATTGGGTTCAACTGGCGTCCGGTGTACCTTTCATTTTTAAAATATTGGCTCAATTTATGTGGGACAACCTCTGAAATTAAGTTCTTGTTTTCTTTTTCGCTGTCATTAAGACAGCCTTAGCATTTTATTCTGTTTTTTAGGCATTTTGCGTGCATTGTTTTCGCCATTATTAGTGAATTTTCCTTTTGTTTAGTTCTCATGACTTTGTCCTAGACTTCGTCTAGTTTTGGGCAATATACCGTGAGTATATGGGAAGCTCTTCTATACTTTAGTGTTTAGGGCACAATATAAAATGTTTTTATATGTTTGTGCATGAAAGGGCCTTCGCGTTTTCTTGAGCTTTATTTTTTTCCTTACTTCTATGTCTGAACTTTCGTGTTTAGTAATGTATATGTCATGCATTTTCCTTTTTCTTCATTTTGTGAGGGTGTTTCATGCAAAGTTATGCGATAATCTTAGTTTCCGGAAACGGAACTCAATAAAATGAGCCCAAAGATCTGTTATGTAGGAAGTTGAATTTATGTATGTTCGGGCACATGCTGGCATCCTCAAAGTATGGACAAGACTGCGTGCGCGCGATCGCATAAAGAACTTACGGCACACCACGCACCAGTCCACCATGCCAATGCGTGGCGCAGAGCGTGCACGCGATATAAAACAATACGCCCCGCTAACAGGCAAAAAGAAAGCAAAAGTAATGAGGCGCGGGGCATGGGTAAGGGTGGAAAGGGAGCATAGCTGGTCGTAATAATAAAACAAAAAGACAAAAAAAAACAAAAAAACTAGAGCGCTAGGGTGAGGAAGCGCCTCGCGGCTGGTGTTCCTCATGTCATGACTACGTAAACAATCGTGTGCGCCGCTATTTTGCCAAAGTATCGCCCTCCTGCTAGGGCAGTAACTGAAGCGGACCTTGGCTGTAGCATCGAAAGAGCGCCTGCTTAAAAAGAGCCAATGGCAGCCATGCGCAGATTCTCCCCTGGGGCACAGAACCGAGACGGCTTACAGGACCGCGAGTAACGGAGCAGGAAGAGACGTGCAGAGGTCGGCCAGCTGATGCCGCAGTGTTTTTAAACGTGCGAGCAAAGTGCCCCGCTAAAGGTTAGCCATAAGCACCGACACGCAGGTTTGCTTTCCGAAGGGCACCATACTCTCAGGTCAGGACAAACAGAGCACACTGGCAGCCTTTTCAGACTCGCCGCCATTCTCTTCGTAGTACTTGATGGCCTTGGAGAGGTAGTCATAGGCTCGCTTGTGGTGCTGATTCAGGCGTATCAGGAGGTCCATGTCAGACTCCGCACTGGACGCTGCCGCACTGATGAAATGGTTGCTGCGGCCACCGCGCAACACGACAAGCATCGCAGTGACTACGGTGGCGAAAAGCCATCGCAGGACCCGCAATATCAAGATGATGGTATACATAACGTTGGCCCGGGTGACGTTTGCAGCCATCTACACATCACCATAACAATCGACTCGTCTGCTTCGCTTGTGCGGGCGTTTTCTTAAAAACCACCTCGATCTCCAACAGTAGCGCCAACTAAAGCCCCATAAACTTCGTAAAGTAGCGTCACTATTTGATCAATTCTGCCTTCTACTCGTGCGCTCTTGCCGAGGCCCACGCATCTCTTGGCCTAATGGCATCACGTGGTCCCCCGCGCCAGCTTCGTTTGTTTGCAGTCGCACTTCAGCATCGTTTTCCCTTGAGATGCATAGCGGAGTGGCGAGGAGCACATGAAGGCGCCGTTGGTGTTCCGTGTTGTTTTGCGACCGGCTTGAACTAAGCTTAACGCAAGTTCAACGTCGCTTCCCGACATTATCCATCACCATAAACTGCTGCGCGTTGGTATGCCAAAATAGTTTCGCCAAAAACAGGAAGCTGCTATCGATACCGTCCGGTAAGCGCTACGAATTGGGAAGAAAGACATGGATTCATAGAATTGGGAGGGAGAACTTCAGATCAACCTTCTCCACACTACAAAGTAGTTGCAAGTCGCTCATAGTGTAGAACGTGTCAGGCTTGCACGATTTGTTGCGGGCCATAATGTAGTAGATATAGCACAGTTCACTGAGGAGGTTGCCAGGGGCGTAGCCAGGGGGGGGGGGCTTATTTTTTTTCGTGCTGTCATGCGCCGCCGACCAAAACAACTCCCGGCGCCGGAAATCATGCTCGATTTTGTCTAGAATGTCCTTCCTTAATTCACGCTCGAAAATACATTTTAGCGCAAACATCGCGAAATCGGGCTGGATTTTGCGGAAAGGCCCATGCATCGGGAGTCACATATCGTAACGCAAGGAGCTCCACCGAGCACAAAATTTCAAGGGCGTTTTGATGGCGAGCGGGCTCGTCTCGGCATCTCGCGGAGGCCGCGGAATCTACGGAGCGCTTGGATTTCAATTCTGAAACTTTGTGGGTATAAAGTTCTCATAACATTTTGATGGGAAAGGTGCATTGACATTTCCAAAGTCGTGCTTTAGATTTTCAATTCCGGAACTTTGTGGGTTTAATGCTGTTGTAAACATTTGACGCCAAAGGTGCATCGACTTTTCTAAAGTCGTACATCGGGCCATACAACGAGACAAGCCAAATCAACATACTATCAGACAAGTTGACAAAGCACGCAGCGAGGTGCAATGAGACAAAGCGTTGTGGTGGTTCATTTGTGCCGCCAGGTCATAGAAAAGAATGTGAACATTTTTTCTTCACCTGCGCCAAAGCATCCATGTCAAGACACTAAAGCCACCATTATAACTGAGTTCTTATTTATTTTTCTACCTAGAATTTTATTCGCGAGGATACATTGAGCCTCTTTATTTATTTATTCATTTATTTATTTTTTGTTCTCGCAACCCACGGGCTGCCGATCCAGCCAGAGCGCATCCGTTTTTCTCGTGCTGCATCGACAACCGCGCGGCGCACTTGGATGCGCGTTCGTTTTTCTCTGTCCGACTGCATTTTCGCCTGGCAGAGTTTTGGACGCTTTCAGGCTAGCAGACGAGAAAAAGAAACAATGCATAGTCGCTGGCCGTCAGCACTGCGGGGACTCGACGGATTGCAACGCGTTCGCTTGAGCGCAACCTCTCCGGAGAATTTTGTCTCGCCGGTGTAGGGTACCGATCAGTATGCGTATGGCTTTCTGTGGACCAAGCGTCACACGTTTTCTTCGATATTCCTTCGGTAGCCACACTAGGTGCCCAAAGTAGGCATTCGATTGTAGCCAACATGCTTTCCTTTGCGTTATTCTATTTCGCCGCCCCCCGCCCCACAAAAGAAAAAAAGACATTGTTGCGGCGCAGCGAATTGTCGCATGGTGAAAGTTCGATTTTTTTACTTCTTTTGCGGAAAGTAATGGGCCACGGGACGCTTCAGTTGCCGGATACTATTAAATTATTGCAATAGCGGCTATATGAAGACTCCAGGCACATTCCTGCCGTTGCCCTCATGTTCCGTATAAATAAAGGCCAAGGGCGATAACATCGTGACCGCGTGCCGCATGCTCTATGTGCGAGTGAAAGCGTGGGGGGGAAGGGGGAGGGGGTTAGCCGACGATGGCGGCTCAGTCTTGTGTGCGCAAGGGAGAAAAGCGGAGAGGAAGCGCGCCGCCTTCCGTCGCACGCGATACATTTTGGGAGTGGAGGGAGGGGGGGGGGGGGGTGCTGTGATCTGTGAATCTGTGGTTGCGCAACCTGTTTACTTGCCTTGTTTGACGCATTATATATAGTGACTTTTTCTTAGGTACGTAGATTTATTGGAGACTTATACGTATATTTAAACATCTTGTTGCCAGGTTTTGTGTATATGCGCAGTGAACTTTGTTTCCAGTGACAATTTTTTGCACTGTACCAAGCTGTATCTTCACATTTGTATATTCCATTTTATCTTCGCATTTCTAATGTACGAAGGCGAGTCAAATGAAAGTGAGACAACCCGCCCCGCGCAATAATGGTTCGGTTCATTATTTTCGAGGCATGCGCGTAGCACATACGCATCTCATTTACAAGTGACATGCAGAGGTGAGGTTAAATGTTCTTTAATGCTCTCATACTCTGGTTTGAACATGGTTGCGTGACATAATGGACACTCCGAAAGTTGAACAGCTTGGTGTCATGAGGTTTTTGACAAATCAAGATGTTTCCCAAAAAGAAATTATTCGCCGTATGGCTGCCGTATGCGTTGAACATTGCGTTTCATTGGCCACTGTGAAGCGTTGTAGCAAACTGTTCAAAGAAGGACATGAAAGTTACAAAGACGATGCATGGTCGGGCCAAAGCGACCGTGCAATCACCCCCAACACAAGTGAAAAGGCCGTGGTTGCTCAGTGGCTATGGTGTTGGGCTGCTGAGCACGAGGTCGCGGGATCGAATCCAGGTCACGGCGGCTGCATTTCGGTGGAGGCGAAATGCGAAAGCACCCGTGTACTTAGATGTAAGTGCACGTCAAAGAACCCCAGATGAGGGTGACGATTTTTTGTCTGCAATTGTGAGCGGGGATGACTCATGGTGCCGCTACTATTAGCCTGAAACACTACGGCAAAGCTTACAGCGGAAACATTTGAATTCACCACTCCCAAGGAAAACAAAGGCCGTCATTTCTGCCGGAAAAGTGTTGACTTCTTTTTAGATCGTTAGGGGCCATTATTGATCGAATTTTCTAAACCTAGAGAGACTCTAAATCGTTTCAGATATTGTGAAAGGTCGGATCGGCTGCGTGTCGCAATCCAGAACAAACGACGTGGAAAATTGAGCATTGGGAACATCTTGCTTCACGACATTGCCCGTTCCCACGTCGCTGATGTGGTTAATACAAAACTGGCAAAGTTCAAGTGGGAAACGCTGCAAAATCCCTCATGCAGCCCAGACCTGTTGCCTTGCGTCTTCCACATTTGTTAAAATTTGAAAAATCTGCTCAAGGGAACCAGATTCGTGTCGGAAGATGACGTGTATTCATTTACAGATTTTTGAGGCAGCAACCCAAGGAGTCTTATGAGACGGGAATTACGCGACTCGTTAGTAGGACAAGTGTCTAAATACTCATGGTGACTACTTTTAAATAAAGTACCCCGTTTGTCATATATTCCCATTGGCTCACTTTCATTTGACTAGTCCTTGTATATTTTGCGGAACTCCTGCTTTTTACATGTGCTCTCTGTTGCGACTATAATTTCGGAGCAATTACTCGCAATACAAAGCCGGTGACAGCTGCTCCTGCGGAATACATTCTAACAAAGGGCAGCATCATTGAAATTTTCCCCTGGTCGTTGCATATGTACGAAAATGTAAACAAGGTTGTTGAATCATATATATTGATCCCTCGACTAATTCTATAAGCAGGAGGCCGAGCTGCAAAGTGAGCCCCCCACGAACGAAATTTCTGGCTACGCCACTGGAGGTTGCGATTTGTCTGTGCGCTTTAACACGATTCCTACGTGACGTGTACTGTATTTAAGCAGTACGTGGTTGTATTTGGTGCTCTTAATCGTATTGTGCGCTAGCAGGCTTGAATTGCTTCGTTACCGCACGACAGCATCAGAAGTCTTTGAGGCGTACGTGTCAATTCTTGCCAGCTTTAAAGTGTGCGTAGGTAGACGCGGCAGTGGAGCACTCGCAATAAAAACGTGCAGTCGCTCGCTCGTGCAACGGCTGGTTTAGTCATCATTCGCTGCTTCGTTTAATCGTTTGCTGACTCGTTCGTTCAAATATTAGCTCGTTTTACCATTATGTCTCAGAGACACGCGTAGTGAGAAAACAAATGGTGCTTTAATATGAACGCCTGCATGATTTCACTTCCTGCGATTTCGGCCGCGTTACTGCGCGGTAATTCTTCGCGCGGTCATTACTTCACTAAAGCCATATCTCGCAAATGTTATTTCGGAGCGGGCACATCGGTCCTCAATGCACGAAATTTAGTGCAACTCCGTTCGCGACAAGTACGTCACTTCGTAAACGGAGCAGCTAACGCACAATGAAGTGTTATTCGTGATGAGTCACTAAGCTGAAAAAACAATGCAATTGTTTGAGGCTGAGTGAAGCGCTGTTCCCGCATACACGCTTCGCGAACGAAAACTAAAAGCTGATTTCATTTTTTTGTAATCGTAGAATCCCAACTCGATCACCGGCCGCGCGTGTTTCTGTCGACTTTCAGGCACGAGAAACATAGTAGAATGGCCCACCTCTGAGCCTTTGCACGTGCTCAGAAGATTGGCAAGCAGGAACGTTGGCGGCACTGTAGCTTGTAATACTGTTTCGAACCTTCAGAGCAGCGTTCGTTTGTGCCTTCTATTTTCCTTCCTACGTCATAGCTGATACGCGCCGTGAATTCACATGGTAGGGACGGCGCCGAATATTTAGGCTGCTTAGGGCTTGCTGGAGGTCAGTGTGTTGGCATTCGATCGTACACATGTGATTTGCAACCACTCGAAACAAGATCTTGCGACAAGTACTTGAGAAATGTTGGTTACCAAATTGTAGCGCGGGTGATACATTCGGAATCGTCACTGCACAGCGTTAGCGCTCGTTAACGTACTCTTGTTTGGAAAAATAGCTATCAAAACATTAAAAAAAAGCTGTCGTCACTGAATTTGCTTAACCGTCAGTATAGAAATTCTATGCTGTACACGAAGGTACTCGGAGCTAGAAAGCCGACGCGAACAATTAAAGCGCAGCGCCTCCTTGCAACGCGTGCATTCACTCTGCGAAATGCCGTGTGCTACGCTGTAGCGGTGTAGGCGGCGCCACGGTAGAGGAGCAAGCATGAAAGAGGAGAAGTGGAGGAGTAGTGAAGGCGGAGAGTGTCGCTACTTTACGCAGTTTGAGGTGTTTTAGCGGCAACTACTTTCCTCCAACGCTCCGCTCCCGCGCTCGGCGAGGCCTCCACAGTGGCGCCGCTTATGTTGTTCCTGCCGTAGCGCATGCCGACTAGCGCGTTACCGAAGCAAATCGGCGGAAAAGTTCGTCCGAGCCCTGCGGAGCAGTTGCTGAGGCGAGATTTCGCGTCGTCAGTCGGTAACTATCCTTAATAATGATGCGTTGGAATTCCGCAAGAATATGGAGAAAATAACTATTATTTACGACCTAAAGCACCAGCACGTTGAGAGTTCCTGTTGCTGAAACATGGCGCATGCACACGGTGTGCTCAAACAAGTGCGTAAATACTTTAGTTTCCGGTTTTGGACTGCACGAAAGTACGTGTTAGTGGTTTCCTAGGTTGATTCACGTACCTGGTTTTCCTGATTTTCCTGGTTGGCCGGTGGATGCGAGATTCTAATGGTTTTCAGCGCAGAAAAGTGGGCGACTCAAAACAGTCTGGCCTATACTCGCAACTAATTTTTATTTTCCCCGATGTTTCTCTTATATACCCTCAGGCATGCATACAAGAACATACACAGGTGAGGTCACATGAGACAGAAACGAGACCTAATCATATCCTATCAGCCAGGAAACTAAAGTCACTTTCGTGAAGAGTCACTGACGGGGTTCATATGTCTAGCAAACATGATCATTAGAAAACACAAACTTGAGGTCGATGAAACGCAGGGAGTCATCTTGTGGCATTTCATGTGTTGAAACCAGGGGGCATCGACATTCTTCAATTATGCCGACGAGTTGTGATGAAGCGGAAAACAACTGCGAGACAGCACAGTGTAAAACTACCAAAAATACGCCCCCGTATCTGAAGGTTCTCAGAACCTTTGTTCCTTAATAGTTGCTGCAAGACTCTGATTTTGCCAAAAACAGGTCGCTCAACAAAGGCGCACTACAAGACCCGATGGACACACCTTTGTTCTGAAGATATATTTCGTCATGGCATTTCACGTATGTGGATTCAAGGTAAAACTGTACAAGACTGAGGAAATGTTCCGAGCTTAAGCCTGCTCGGTTTTGAAAGTCAACCTCACCTAAATCTAACATGCACTTCTAGTTAAAGCAACACTGCTTCCTTGTGGAAATGTACTACACGAAAGAATACAGACGCACATAGTATACAGATATCAAATAAGCAGTTCAACAAGAGTGTTACCGGTGCTCGTGAGGGAAGTAAATATTTTCGGAACCTATGTCCAGTTGTCCCGTCAAGTTCGTACTTGCTATTAAATTCCAGCCACTTGCACTGTTATAAATAAATAAAACGATTTCATCTGCTGGTACGTTGTTCAAATGATGAATACTGTCTACGTGTAAAAACGTTGCTCATGGCCGCCACAACCCGTACATGGACTACACACATCTGTAAAGGCGTGAAGCAGAAGCAGCCCTGTGGCTAATAACGTATGCTGCCGAGATAGCTGGTTGGTACATGGGTTTTAGAAACGGCTTTAGGCGCAATTACTGAACGCTGACAACGGACAGGCGCACACTCCCAAGTGTTTTTTTATTTATTTTCCCAGGAGCTTCAGCTATATATCCTAAGGCGTGCGAACAAGAACATACACAGGTGAGGTCACGTGAGATAGAAACTAAACCTAATAAAATCCTAAGAGCCAGGAAACTATAATCTCACACTCGTGAAGAGACAATGACTTTGATGAAAGAGAGCTTTGTTGAAGAAATTTTGGCGTGAGCCTACCAAGGCTTCAGGAGAATGCGAAAAGAAACAGAAAACGTCTCTTTTTATTCCATATATATACAAAGTTGCTCATTCGTCAAAGGAAACAGATTCTAGGTTCGATGTACCAGTAGTGTTTTCGGCTCCTCCGAAACATTCGCGCGTTTGCGCGTACCTGTCTTCCATAAAGAGGGTCGAGTGTGTAAAGAACCACGTAAAATGTTTCTTGAAAAAATGCTTTACTAGCGTCGTGTATGAGATTCCTTTAGACTGCGGCAAGATGTACGTCGGCCAAACTGGGCGTTGTATAAATTATCGCCTGCGAGAGCTCGCAGGCGACACTGAAGAATGGGACTTGCTCACATATGTCCTATCACTGCAAAGTGTGCAAGTGTGAGCCTTTGCTTGAAAACACATGCATATTACGAAAATTAAAGATACGATGGCACGGGAACTAGTAGAGGCGATGTATATATGAGAAAGTTTCCTGACCGGTGTATCAGCATTCCATCAGTGACTCTTCACGAGAGTGACTTTAGTTTCCTGGCTGATAGGATGTGATTACGTCTCGTTTCTGTCTCATGTGGCCTCACCTGTGTATGTTCTTGTATGCATGCCTGAGGGTATATAAGAGAAACATCGGGGAAAATAAAAATTAGTTGCGAGTGTGGGCCAGACTGTTTTCAGTCGCCCACTTTTCTGCGCTGAAAACCATTGGAATCTCGCATCCACCGGCCAAGCAGGAATATCATGCAGGTACGTGAATGAACCTAGGAAACCACTAACACGTACTTTCGTGCAGTCCAAAACCGGAAACTAAAGTATTTACGCACTTGTTTGAGCACACCGTGTGCATGCGCCATGTTTCAGCAACAGGAACTCTCAACGTGCTGGTGCTTTAGGTCGTAAATAATAGTTATTTTCTCCATATTTTTGCGGAATTCCAACGCATCATTATTGAGGACAGTTACCGACTGACGACGCGAAATCTCGCCTCAGCAACTGCTCCGCAGGGCTCGGACGAACTTTTCCGCCGATTTGCTTCGGTAACACGCTAGTCGTCATGCGCTACGGCAGGAACAACGTAAGTGGCGCCACTGTGGAGGCCTCGCCGAGCGCGGGAGCGGAGCGTAGGAGGAAAGTGGTTGCCGCTAAAACCCCTCAAACTGCGTAAAGTAGCGACACTTTCCGCCTTCACTGCTCCTCCAGTTCTCCTCTTTCATGCGGCTTCCTCGACCGTGGCGCCGCCTACACCGCTACAGCGTAGCACACGGCATTTCGCAGAGTGAATGCACTCGTTGCAAGGAGGCGCTGCGCTTTAATTGTTCGCGTTGGCTTTCTAGCTCCGAGTACCTTCGTGTACAGCATAGAATTTCTGTACGGACGGTTAAAGGGGTGGCGACATCAAAATTTTCGTTCATGCGTTTGTTGATTCAAACGTTGTGTCATGCTTCAGGGGGCACGATACACACAGCGGGATTCATATATATCCGATAAATAATTTAATAATAGCATTATTATACCGAGCGAGTTCGGTTTCGGTTTCTGGGCTCCGGGGGATGCTATGACGTCACAGAGGAGGAAACGCAACATGGCGTGGTCACGTGGGCCACAAAAAATAGTGACGTAAAATTATGCTGCGTCGTCTGCTCGCGCATACGCGTGCTCTGCCAGCAGATGTCAACAACTGGCGATTCGAAGTGCATGTCGCGATTATTATAATTATTGCGAAGAGCGACAACAACGGTAAGAAAATATTGCGGCTTGTGTGAGTCGGTGATTCATTCCAAAGCGCCGTAAGCTTTAGCTTTGAAGTGAACCGGAAAAGGCCTAGCGATGGTATCGGCGGCGCCGAACGATCAGAGGCGGTGAAGCTGCCGTCGGTGCCAGAGTGACCACTCCTTGGTCGCTGATTGGCCGCTTCGCCATACGGCTGCCGCACAAATGGGTCCCGGGCCCGTCCTCTCTCCGGCTAGGAAATTTCGCCGTTCGCGAGCAAAACCGCCGTCGCACGGGGGCCCGCGAACGGGAAACGGCGTGAGGCGAGTTTCCGTGCCGGTAACGTGGACGGGCCCTCACATTGATAAAGGCCAAGCGAACGAGAGACCGCTCCGAGCTGCCGAACTATGCGACTATGCGAAGAGAGAAGCGGACAACACGAACGCCGCATATCCTGGTCCCTTTCGGAGTCGGCCGGCTAGTGTTAAGGCTGTTTCACATGCTGCGACTGCAACGACGAAAATCGGTGCAGTCGCACGCGTCGCAATGCGATATTTAGAGGGCTCATTTCACATGATTGCGATTTCAACAATGCGACTGGTGCGACGCCCAGGGTTGCTTACTGCCACGTTTCGTAGCACACGCTGCATAATTCTTTTATTGTAATGAATAAAATGTTTAGACTAGAATATTATTGACTTCTCTTGATTAGAAGCAAACAATATGTACGTGTACTAATTTAAATACGTTAAGATTTTTCTTGGAGTGCGCGACGGCGGTTTCTGTAGTTCAGTGCGACATCGCGCACGTAAACAGCTGTTCGCAGGTGGTTCAGCGCTGTGTGTTGTCTCATCTGCCTTCTATGGCCGTTTCGTTCTGCCTGCGCTACAACAATCTACAAGATGACCTATCGACAAGTTCATATAGCTACCCTCACCGCATATGCAGTATTCGGAATTCGGCTGCCACGAAGTTGTCATGTCAGCCCAACAAGATCCCCGCGCTACCCGTGCTCGGCGTCAGCTTCTGGAGAAATTATGCGTGTGTATTGCCCGTAATTGCGCATATGTGGTGCCTGCTCCTAGCCATATTCTTACGCCAAACGCAACAAGAAGCACCAACCCGAACGCCCGCGTGTGCCCCTGAACGAAGCCTCAAACGATGTGTGATTACGACGTGGAATGAAAATTGTGTTGTGAAATTCAACCTTAGCGCTAGCCTGGTTCGTCCATCGCCGTGCTTGCGCTGCGAATATATATATGGGGGTCCTCTCTAAATATTTCTAAAGGCGCAAAAGCCGACTCATCAAATGTTTCGAGCAGTTACCGTCACTTTTGTAGAAACCTGTACGTTGTAACATAGCATTCTAAAAGACACGCTTCTCGTCCACTTTGTTGTCCCGTGTCTCGCGCTGGTAGTATACTCGGAGCTTCTAACAGGAAGACCATATCAATACGCGCTATCCATATTGCAGGATCGTAGGCCCACGGCAGGCGCACTTGCCGTAGAATTTTTCAGCTTTGTGCTCAGCCTCGCACGCCGCTCACGGTTAGCCTGTTTTGTCGAAATAAATATTATTATTATATTATTGATGTTATTAGATATTATAGTTTCTTCACTGTTTTTATAGCAATCATCCAGATTTCTTAAGCTAGTCATGCATTTAACCTGTATTATATCAACATTGTTACAACATGCTTATGGGAGTCATTTCAAACTAGATTGCTCAGCAAGAGAAAGTACAAATGCAAGTCTCAATGTTTATTCCAATTTGGTATTCCTAAACAGATTATATTGGCAGAATTTTATGCCTGCTAGCATTTCCTGCAGTTCAATGTTCAGAGCTGGAAAAACTGATTCCTTTTCTTGCTGTCGAAAGGCTGCTTCAATGTCGATAGCAAGCTATAATTATTCATTTCGAAAGTGTTAAGCAATAACTATATGTCTAAGCTTATCCATGCGTTTTTGTTCCACGAACACAATTAAGTTTTCTTTCTCCCTCTCATTGACAGCCATGGAATGAAACCGTTCACTTTCATAAGTATCAGGATGCAAACATTCTAGAGTTTGTCCTGAGCATTTGTCTGCATCCTATAGTGTGGATGTTTGTATCAAGTTCTGGTGTTACAATCGCAGTGATCTACACATTGTTATATTGGAACAAACAAATTTAATTAACTTTGTTTTCAAATCTACTATGTGGCCATGCAGTAACGACAACATTAATAAGCAAAAAAAATTGCAGATTCAGTGTACGTGTTGAAATCTATGCGAAGTGAAGTTTTTGTCAAGTGGTCCATTAAATCTGTTAAACTAACTGCAATATATACAATCTGTCTTATTTTCAACAATCCAACATGTGATCTTTTGCAAGGTTTGCTTATGGACCGCATAGGTCACAACCTTAATGTCATGTAATCTTTATGCATTACACTGTTCACAAACCGTACCGAAACGCAAATGGCAGTTAATGTAGATGCACGCTGCGAGACATCAACACAGTGACGTTTGTTGAGCAAGGAAAGGTGCGAGGTGTATGCAGATGAATGAATGACATGCTTATGTACTTATTTATTTACATACCTCGCAGGCTGCTAGGTTGGAGTATTATGCAAGAGGGAATAAAAAAGTTGTTACAAAAGGAAGAAGGGCACAACATTAAGAAAGAAACCAGCAAAAAAAGCAGTACCAATATATTGCACCAACTAGCCCAACGTGTTTTACTGGCACAACATTATACAACACTTAACAAACAATAACAGAAAAAGTTACTGCCCATGCACCCTGTACAGACGGCAAACCAGCGAAGCTGTAATGTGCGGCCCCGGTGTTTATCACTGGGTTAATTCCAATGGTTTATTCACATCTTTCTATATTATTGGTTATGTCTATGTTTCATAATGAGGTTATGCACATGTTTGGCTTGGGTTTATCACATTGTTTATTTGGAATGCCACACATCGCACTTTGCAAGATCACCATCATGGAAAGTGCAATGAGTGGTTCATTGTGTTAATCCAGCGGGTCCATCAAAGTCTTTCTAAATTATGTTACGCACTTGTGTTTTGTAATGTGTTAATAATAATGTTTATGACTCAGTTATGCACTGTAGTTACGAAGTGACACACCGGGGCTGCACATTTCATTTAATTAAATACAGGGACACATTTTTGAACCTATTGGGAAGTCGGAGAGAGACTGCTGCACGCGCGCTCTGCTGCTAGAGAGAAACGACGTCACTATCGGTCTAGTGAATGGCCCACCACACCGTTGCTGCGAGATAATAATGACATCATGATCTTGTCTTAACCCCGTCCCCCTCTGTGTCCCTTCCCTGCAATAATACGTAGATAAATGTATGTTTGAAATGCATAAGCATTTCTATGTCTACCCAACAAGAAATTTCTCCATCCATCATGCAAGACGAATGCAATGGCTCACACCGCCTTAAACAATGGCTCACACCCCCACACTAGGGTTTTTGTGAACGGACCACGAGTGTTTTGCCTAGGCATATACAGCTTCATTGTAAAAAGAATGAACACCTTTCTGCTAGAGACCAGGACAATCATGAAGTGTATTAACAAATGAAAGTTTATTGAACATGCCGAGTAAATGCTGGTCGACAAGCAATAAATCAAATTTATGCAAAAAGCAGAAGCAAGATCTGATGTGCGTCCATACAGGTCCCAACAAGAAACGCATCCATCTCTGAAAGTGTAACAGAGGCCATGCTGACACAAGATTCTCCCAGTGTCTTTGCATCTACAGCTTCCATAATTTCTCTAGGCAGCCGATCTCCAAAGAATGCTAGCTTCCTCTACAATGCACTCTCCACATCTGAGCGTACATGTAGAGGAAGAAGCTAGCATTCTGTGCAGATCGGCTGCCTAGAGAAATTACGGAAGCTGTAGATCTAAAAATGCTGGGTTAATCTTGTCAGCACGACCTCCGTTAGAAATGGTTGCATTTCCTGTGAGGAAACGCACATAAATTTTTGCTTCTCCTTTTTGTGTGTGTTCAGTCTATTGCTTGTCAACGAGCATTTACTCGGTGTGTACATTAAACTTTTGGCAGTTAGATCATCTCGGTTTTCTTGTTCGTCCTATGTGTTCTCTGGTGCCATTTGCAGCCAGGCTATTCATTTTTTTAGACTGAAACAAGTCACTTTAATAGCCCTTATGATGCTTCTGTGTACCTTATAAAATCTTTTATTTGGCCAATGTAGCAAGAATGTATAGTGTGAAGCAGTAAGAACAGGGTACGCTAACTTCTAATTAAAAGATTTATTGTGAAAATGCAGTGATCTATAAAGGTTACCAGAAAGTAGTACAGCAATAAAACCTGATAAAGACTAGTGCTTGATGAAACCAAACATAAAAGCAGGAAAGGGAGAATATATATATATATATATATATATATATATATATATATATATATATATATACATACATACAAGTCCATGGAACAAACATTGTGATCACCAAGTGTGCATGTGGCTACCTTCCAGGAAACTCATTTTTTTCCCAATGGCATGGAACTGGAAGAATGTGCTTGCATAAGCAAGCTGTCAGTCTGTCTATTGGAATAACAACAGTGTTTCTTGAAAGGTGCTGGCATGCAGGATTGGCAATTGTAATGATTTTTTCCTGCACTTGGAATTTTTCTGTATTTTCTTTCTGTAGCATTTTTATTTCTGTTTGGCTGCATCAAGCACATTCTTATCATGTTATCTAGCCTTCAAAGATGTCTTTCTTTTTCTGGGGAAAACTCGGGGAAGGTGGGAGATGGAAATTCAAGACGATGAGCGACACAAGAACAAGGTGAAAGTAGGAGCCAACGTTTCCACAAGTGGACCTTGAAGAAGACAAGTCCACTTGTCGAAACGTTGGCTCCTGCTTTCACCTTGTTCTCGTTTTTCTCATCATGCTATTTTTTCTGGTAATTTGTATAACTCGCCACATTTTTACAAATGAACCTCAGTTGAAAGTTAGTCCTCATCCATATCTAGTGCCATCCTGTTGATACTGCTTCATGCTATGCACTCTTGCAACATTTGTGTGTGTGTGTGTGTGTGTGTGCGCGCGCGCACACACACGCGTGGATTTGGATGTGAAATCGCACCCTTGGGCAGAGGTATCATTCTTCTCCTGTGCAGCCTCGTGAATTCATTAACTATATTGCAACAGAAATACGATGGACAAGAACGAAGTGAACACACAGAGCACTTCGTTCTTGTCTGTTGTCTATCTGTTGCACTTCAGTTAATAATGAATACACACAAACTCATCTAGTTTTCAGTTATTATGTAGGGCTTATAAGGCCGCTTGTGTCCTGGAATATCTGCATGGCTATGTATCCTGTAATTTAATTTCTGGCCATGTGCTCACAAGTCGCGTGTCAATCTCCTGATTTTCCTGACAATCTTGTGTGATGTGCAGGCCCAGACAGTTTCTGGTGAATCCAAGCAGGGTGTTGTGCAGGGTGTAATCTGCACTACAAGTGCTGCTTTGATTGCTTTCAGTTCAGCTTTTCTATGTGTAGGATGACCTGGGAATGGTACTCACTTATATGGGGTTTAGTTTTATGTAGTGTCATACTACTGTTACACTGCTATTGCCAGATCAGTGTACTACATGTGCCTTACGTTTGCTTGCATCTTCATGATTAGCAACCTCCTCTGTGTGTTTGGCAGTTGCATATAGTCTCCTGGCCTAATTGTTTGCCCCCATATTTCACGGTATGGGCATGTTGTGTTTCAAGTTCAGGTACTCCTGAGGTTGTGTTTCTGTAGGGAGGGGTAGTCGTCTTTGCATCTCATATGCTAGTTGGCATAGTATCTTGGGACGAGGTTCTGAGCTCTTGAGACAAAGAATTTGTGCTGCAGGCTGCAACTCTACTCTGTCTAGGTGCTTGCTTGTTTGCTCTTTCTCATAGACATCTTCAAGCATGGTAAAGTTGGAAAGACTTGTTATTACTACCCGATGCCTGTATTCGATGAGTTGTCTTTGTGTGCTGCTGGTAATTCATACCGTACCATACCTTGGTCACAAGCACAGCATCTGCGATTTTCCATAGTATCCATTCGTCCACCTCCATGATTTCGAGATTATTCTTTCACCAGGTGTGGAAGTTGCGTCCAGGCATTGCATAATTGTTTCACCCACGTGCTGGCTCTGCCGTCATGGGCTTACACTACCTGAGGATTTGTGGATGTTGACTTGCGGGCATATTTGTCCAGCTATGTGGATCACAATGCGCAATCTAGGGTAGTTCTTGATTCTAGTCTTTCTTTTTTTTCCGACGTCGATATGAGCTGACTTATCAGAAAGCGAGAGGCCAGATTGGCCAACAAAGTCTGCAGTGTTGTCGAGGGCTTGTTGCATCATTCTTGATTTCTGTATAAGATAGCTTTCCCATATACTGTAATACACCATAGGCTGTAGTGTTTCTTGTAGTATGCCGGTGTTGTTGGTGTGTGTGGGCCAAATGTACCTCCAACTCGCACCTGGAATTTTCGGTCTTTCAGAAAGTTACTGTTTAAGTGCTCTACCAGAAATATTTTTGCTCATCGTTCCTCTTATTAGAGTAGCATGAGGTACTGCTGTTAAAAGGCTCTTCATTCTCTTCATTCTGTCATAAGCGGTATTACACAATGTCCTGCAATAAAGTTTCTGCTGCTTATGGCCCACTCATATCTGCCAGAAGTGACAACTCTTGAATAATGTTTCTTTTGTGCTATGTGTGCAACGTAGTATGAGCATTCATGCCTTGACATTTATACATCTGTAGAACCAGCTTCCTGACAGAGTACTTGCTATACCTGATCATGCTTATTTGTGCAGTGCTGTTGAACAATACATATTGATGCAATGAATATTTACACGCTCAAATTAGCATCAAAGGTGGTTGTTTTACAATTCTGCCATTTGCTTTCAATTGGTGTTAGATTTTGCATAAGCATGCCCCCCTATGCAATAGTATACTGAAGTTTAAGGGTTCAATAAAAGGAGATGAACTAAACGTAAGTGCAAGAGCTTTTTTTTACCTATGACTCCCATCAAAATGCAACTTCCATGGCTGGCAAATCAACCCCTCACCTTGTGTTAGCAGCAGAATGCTATAGCCACAGTGGCAGGTGAATAAAGTGAGGAACAATATTTTTGTCTATAGATTTTTTTTCTTGCCTTTATGTAAGTAAAATTTGGAATAAGTGTGTCATTGGAAAAAAGCCCAGTTTGTGGTCCTTTATTGAATAAACCACATATTGTGTATAGTTGAATTGAAGAAATTTGTTCTAAAATCCTCGGGTGATATATGTTATTGCAAGTAGCGTGGCATTTCATTACTTCTAAAGATAGTAATCGCAGCGGATATCGTTATATGGGTTTACACACTAATATATGAGATCACAAACTTATTAGAAACTTACTAGAAACATGTACAGCATGAATGTTTCTGCACACTTGATCAGCTGTGAACGTGCAAGAACTACTTGTACTGGCTGACTTCACTGCACAGTTTTGATTTACTTTTCTTCAGCGTGTCGTGTTATACTGTTTTATCCCCACAAGAACAGGCCGTTTGCCTGCTTTTCGCAATGTTGCACGAGTTCTACATGATTGTGCAGGAGGGTACGTTGTCACTGTGCCACTATAGCAAGCAATTTACTTAATCTACTAGCTCTAGAGTTAATTACCTCTCAAAGCAAGTGTTAATACAGGTGCAGTAAGGATACAAAGTCCGCAACATAGTCAATGTTTATTGGTTTCTGTGCAAGAAAAAAAATTATCCAGAGAAAACTTAACGTGCATGTAATATTTTATTCAAGCCACGGATTTAATGCTATCGTAGCTAATTCATTACGATAGCCTACACTTTTGCTCTGTCAAATTTAATAAGAGGTAAGATAAGCTTTCAAGATGCATCGGGTAATTCACGCTTGAAAACCGACAAGAAAAGGCAACTGAACGGTACCGCGTTCAGCGCAACGTTGAAACTTCGGGTACTTTGCTGTCTTGTCATTTGCCCTTGCCGAGTTTGAAATAATTCAAGCTGCTCCGTAAGCGCGATTTTTGCATGCTACTCAACAAAAGAAAATTGTGACGACCTCGTCGTCTGCTGGGGATCGAACACCTCCTAGCACTGACAACTCGCAAAGGCGTACGAAGCAAACGTGAAAATGTACTTTATTTGCTGCGTAACGTGTCAACAAACGTGCATAAATGGGAGAATCGAATATGCGGTACAAGTTTTTTATTCTCCCTTCGCGTACGTACCGAATTCGACGATCCACGTCTCCGCCCATTGCACTTGTCGTGCGAGACGCCATTTTTCAAAGCAAACTGGCGAAATAGCTCCGTTGACAGCTCTCCGCGCAATTTCGACGGAAAATCGCAGCGATCGGTGCGACAGTGCGACTGTACGACCAACCGGTTGGTCGCAGCCGAAAATCGGGGGGTCGGCACTGCGACTGCGATTTTCATCGCAAACGACGGAAATAGCACTTCCGGTGCGACGAAAATCGCATCATGTGAAAGAGGCTTTATACTCAAACGTAGGCCCGTCCGCGCGGCAACTCGCCGCACGCAGTTTGCCGTACGCGGGCCGCCGTGCGGCGTTCGTGTTGTCCACTTCTCTCCTCTTGTGTCCGTGCCTGCACGCCTTACCCCTTCTTTGCGTTAAGAAAGGATTTCTATATGCCTGTAGCTCGGTCATAGTGGAGGCTATGCTCGGTCGCTCGGCTCAGCGGGCTCCGTCATCGGCATTTCATCGCTACTCATCATACGTCTCGTTTTTGTGCTAGTGTGCTATGACGTCAATATTTTCGGTCCTCCTCTGTGACATAGTAACTGCCACGCTAGCGATGGGTCTTGACTACGGGAAGGAGTTTTTAATGACTTTTTGGAGCTGAATTAAAATTATTTTAAAATGTTTGCAGCGTCCAATACCTCGTTCTGGGTGTCCTTAAATACAGAAGCAGCCAAAAACATGCTTTTTATAGCGTCAAAATTTGGTGTCCCTACCCCTTTAAGCAAATTCAGTGACGACAGCTTTTTTTATATGTTTTGATAGCTATTTTTCCAAACAAGAGTACCTTAACGAGCGCTAGCGCTGTGCAGGGACGATTCCGAATGTATCGCCCGCGCTACAATTTGGTAACCAACATTTCTCAAGTACTTGTTGCAAGATCTTGTTTCGAATGGTTGCAAATCACATGTGTACGATCGAATGCCAACCCACTGACCTCCAGCAAGCCCTAAGCAGCCTAAATATTCGGCGCAGTCCCTACCATGTGAATTCACGGCGTGTATCAGCTATGACGTACGAAGGACAATAGAAGGCACAAACGAACGCTGCTCTGAAGGTTCGAAACAGTATTACAAGCTACAGTGCCGCCAACGTTCTTGCTTGCTAATCTTCTGAGCACGTGCAAAGGCTCAGAGGTGGGCCATTCTACTATGTTTCTCGTGCCTGAAAGTCGACAGAAACACGCGCGGCCGTTCATCGAGTCGGGATTCTACGATTACAAAAAAATGAAATCAGCTTTTAGTTTTCGTTCGCGAAGCGTGTATGCGGGAACAGCGCTTCACTCAGCCTCAAACAATTGCATTGTTTTTTCAGCTTAGTGACTCATCACGAATAACACTTCACTGTGCGTTAGCTGCTCCGTTTACGAAGTTACGTACTTGTCGCGAACGGAGTTGCACTAAAGTTCGTGCATTGAGGACCGATGTGCCCGCTCCGAAATAACATTTGCGAGATATGGCTTTAGTGAAGTAATGACCGTGCGAAGAATTACCGCGCAGTAATGCGGCCGAAATCGCAGGAAGTGAAATCATGCAGTCGTTCATATTAAAGCACCATTTGTTTTCTCACTACGCGTGTCTCTGAGACATAATGGTAAAACGAGCTAATATTTGAACGAACGAGTCAGCAAACGATTAAACGAAGCAGCGAACGATGCTAAACCAGCCGTTGCACGAGCGAGCGACTGCACGTTTTCATTGCGAGTGCTCCACTGCCGCGTCTACCTACGCAGACTTTAAAGCTGGCAAGAATTGACACGTACGCCTCAAAGACTTCTGATGCTGTCGTGCGGTAACGACGCAATTCGAGCCTGCTAGCGCACAATACGATTAAGAGCACCAAATACAACCACGTACTGCCTAAATACAGTACACGTCACGTAGGAATCGTGTTAAAGCGTACAGACAAATCGCAACCTCCTCAGTGAACTGTGCTATATCTACTACATTATGGCCCGCAACAAATCGTGCAAGCCTGAAACATTCTACACTATGAGCGACTTGCAACTACATTGTAGTGTGGAGAAGGTTGATCTGAAGTTTTCCCTCCCAATTCGATGAATCCATGTCTTTCTTCCCAATTCGTAGCGCTTACCGGACGGTATCGAGAGCAGCTTCCTGTTTTTGGCGAAACTATTTTGGCATACCAACGCGCAGCAGTTTATGGTGATGGATAATGTCGGGAAGCGACGTTGAACTTGCGTTAAGCTTAGTTCAAGCCGGTCGCAAAACAACACGGAACAGCAACGGCGCCTTCATGTGCTCCTCGCCACTCCGCTATGCATCTCAAGGGAAAACGGTGCTGAAGTGCGACTGCAAACAAACGAAGCTGGCGCGGGGGACCACGTGATGCCATTAGGCCAAGAGATGCGTGGGCCTCGGCAAGAGCGCACGAGTAGAAGGCAGAATTGATCGAATAGTGACGCTACTTTACGAAGTTTATGGGGCTTTAGTTGGCGCTACTATTGGAGATCGAGGTGGTTTTTAAGAAAACGCACGCACAAGCGAAGCAGACGAGTCGATTGTTATGGTGATGTGTAGATGGCTGCAAACGTCACCCGGGCCAACGTTATGTATACCGTCATCTTGATATTGCGGGTCCTGCGATGGCTTTTCGCCACCGTAGTCACTGCGATGCTTGTCGTGTTGCGCGGTGGCCGCAGCAACCATTTCATCAGTGCGGCAGCGTCCAGTGCGGAGCCCGACATGGACCTCCTCATACGCCTGAATCAGCACCACAAGCGAGCCTATGACTACCTCTCCAAGGCCATCAAATACGACGAAGAGAATGGCGGTGAGTCTGAAAAGGCTGCCAGTGTGCTCTGTTTGTGCTGACCTGAGAGTAAGGTGCCCTTCGGAAAGCAAACCTGCGTGTCGGTGCTTATGGCTAACCTTTAGCGGGGCACTTTGCTCGCACGTTTAAAAACACTGCGGCATCAGCTGGCCGACCTCTGCACGTCTCTTCCTGCTCCGTTACTCGCGGTCCTGTAAGCCGTCTCGGTTGTGTGCCCCAGGGGTGAATCTGCGCATGGCTGCCATTGGCTCTTTTTAAGCAGGCGCTCTTTCGATGCTACAGCCAAGGTCCGCTTCAGTTACGGCCCTAGCAGGAGGGCGATACTTTGGCAAAATAGCGGCGCACACGATTGTTTACGTAGTCATCACATGAGGAACACCAGCCGCGAGGCGTTTCCTCACCTTAGCGCTCTGGGTTTTTTTTGTCTTTTTGTTTTATTATTACGACCAGCTACGCTCGCTTTCCACCCTCACCCATGCCCCGCGCCTCATTACTTTTGCTTTCTTTTTGCCTGTCAGCGGGGCGTATTGTTTTATATCGCGTGCACGCTCCGCGCCACGCATTGGCATGGTGGACTGGTGTGTGGTGTGCCGTAAGTTCTTTATGCGATCGCAAGCACGCAGTCTTGTCCATACTTTGACTATGCCAGCATGAGCCCGAACATACATAAATTCAACTTCCAACATAACAAACCTTTGGCCTCATTTTATTGACTTCCGTTTCCGGAAACTAAGATTCTCGCATACCTTTGCATGAAACACCCTCACAAAATGAAGAAAAGGGGAAATGCATGACATATACAGTACTAAACACGAAAGTTCAGACATAGTAAGGCAAAAAGTAAAACTCAAGAAAACGCGAAGGCCCTTTCATGCACAAACATATAAAAACATTTTATATTGTGCCCTAAACACAAAAGTATAGAAGAGCTTCCCATATACTCACGGTATATTGCCCAAAACTAGACGAAGTCTAGGACAAAGTCATGAGAACTAAACAAAAGGAAAATTCACTATTAATGGCGAAAACAATGCACGCAAAATACCTAAAAGACAGAATAAAATGCTAAGGCTGTCTTAATCACAGCCAAAAAGAAAACAAGAACTTCATTTCAGAGGTTGTCCCACATAACTTGAGCCAATATTTTAAAAATGAAAGGTACCTACATTTATCCTACAACGTCAACTGGTCATTATGCTAAATTGTGAGACGATAATATATGATAACATTCCTTCTAATATTTTTGTATGCCACCGCTGAAGCAGGAAACTACAGATCTTCCTCGATTTCTTCTTCATTATTCTGGTGTCGAAAATTCGCAATTGTTGATTTTTCGCGCTGTCGCTATTTCTTTGGCTACCTTTTATTGCTTTTGCTGCAGTTGGCCATTTTTCTGGCTACGTTTCGTAATTTTTCAGCTACTTCTTCTCCCGAACACCTGGCAACCCTGCCGAGCACTGCCGAAGCGATAAAGCGTTTAAGGAGATGAAATAGAACAAGAACATAGCATTATATTTTAATGCTTGAAATGGGCAAGAGCTGGGAGCCTGGCAACGGAGTGTAATGTAGTTGGGTGGGGAAGCGTCGTTAGGGCCGGAATGATTTTCCACTGGCCTCAATTCCATAAAGCGCCCTTTTATTATAACGCGCCTTAGAAGGGGTCCCCATCTGCTGTAATGTAGTACATTTGGCATCTCATAGGCATATATTCCCAGACGCTCTTGATGGCGGTATCAGGGATGGAGCTGCCGACTTATTTTTTCTTTTAGGTTCTCTGATGTTGCGGTTGGTGTCCGGTATACTTGATCCTTGACGTATCCCCCGATAAAGAAATCGAGAGTTAAACCTGGCCACCGTGCCGGCCATGCAAAGGCCCCATGCCGTCCAATCCAATGTTGTGTGAATATTTCATGCAGCCATTTGCAAGCTCTGCTGATGCAAAATATTAGCATTCACCATCATGCTGACGCGAAATATCCTCGATCCTAGCCAATGAAACTTGACAGAAAAATCCTCAACCGCCCCTTCAAGGATGTCGTTGACGTATCTTTCGCCTTTAAGCATCAAAAAACATGCCAATGATAGTGCCACCTTAAATTCACACATTGACCAATCACAGATATTCTTGATGTGTCTTCAAAACGTGGTGAGGGTTTTCGTCGCTCCAATAGCGAGTGTTGTAGATGTTCACTTGGCCATTACATGTCCATAGTATTTTGAAACAAAGTCTGGGTATTTTTCCGTACTCTTCCCTGTTATCTGCACATGCTCTGTATTTCGTTCCACTCCCTTCTTTAACGCCTTCGGGCCTTGAAGGTAGACTTACCGACCGACCGACCGGCCAACTCACCAGTCAGCTAAATAAATAAATAAGCCAGTTTGGGAAGTCCTTTCGATTTTAGGAATCGCAGGGCTCGAACAACTTGTGCAGCTGCTCGCGGCACGGACGAAGGTGCCTCTTTAGTGCTCTCCACACTGGAGGCTTTGACAGTCCAGATTCACCACCCACATTACGAACAGTTGCATGCTGATCTCAAGAGAACTTAGACGAAATATCAGTATCCACGTCCTCGCCCAGGATTGAAGATTCATGTTGTTTCTTCGTAAAAGTCGCAGCCTGTCTCAGCGTTTCGTATGCAGGCACAATTGTAATATAGCTCGTACGCGTACCTGGATGCCAGCGTTGAAATAGCTCAAATGCGCTCCTTCTATGTCGACTTGACACACATAAAGCCAAAACTATATCTGCTCCTTCCTCATTAGAGCAAGCCACATCTGATGTTCGACGGTGGGTGCGGCCAAATAGCGCTGCTGTGTAGAACACGCAGAGATGCGGCCGCCTCACGAGAACTGAATATATTGCAGTTCGCTGGCATTCCTTTAAACGAGGATCATAAGGTATGGTCTACAACCGGTAGACTGGAACAGCCTGTGGGCACACTCTTTCAGGGACTGACGCGTGGGTCCTGGTGCACAAGTATGAAGTCAGACGCAGCCACCCTACACTGTCACCACGAAGCGATGCGCACGTGCGGGTTGCGAGGTCAAAAAGGAACGTCTGGTAGACAATAAGTGTGGGAAGCAGGGCAGACGGGGCCAGTGCGAAAAGAGTCATAGTGTGAAGGCATGCATAAAGTTCCTTGAATATAGCCAAGATTCTTTTTAGCATTAGTTAATTTTGTCCCCGTGTGATTTATCCTCTATTATTGGAGCCCTTAGGTTTAAAGTTGTAGCACTCTCGTTCAATTCGAAAACTACTACAAGGTAATTTGTGTACAACGGCAAAATTATAGCAGCCTTCATCGCCTTCCATCGTTCCCACGCTCTTCCCACGCGTTCCCACACACCAAACGCCTGCTGACGCAGACGACCCTGCGGGGGTAAATTTTTTTGAGACCGAGTACAATATTACCAGAAATTAATCGAAGTCAGTACTTTTAAGTAATAAGTACCAACAGAGTGGCGTGCACATCTAAATATCCACTAAGAATGCTGGCTAGCATTGTATAGGTGCCGCAGACAGGCAAAAACGGAGCATGCACAACGCCTGTGTTTGTGCATTGCATCGCCTGGTGCTTAGTACCTGCACTGCTTGCAGAAAGGGTTCACAAATATTGTGAGCGAGCCATGCACATTTGTTGTACAGCTGAAATTAACGTCACGGTACAGCAGCACAGACTCAGACGGTGCGTGGGAATCAGACTGATCCAACAGCTGTAACACGTTTGACTAGCTTTTAGTAAACAATTGAAATAACAATGAATTAAAATGCCCTTCATGGCAACTAACATATTGTAATCGCAATAACAGGAGCTGCAGTGATTCAATGCACTGCCAAGTCCGCATGCGTATCAAATCAGCATAAACTCCGCAATGTTAACAATATATCAGAATGTTCAACTGCATGTGACAGAAAACGAAAAAAAAGTGCACTTTCAGTGTCTTTGAACGCTATCAACAAAACGCATTTGTATGGACATACAGCTTTTTGTTTCCTGAATCGATTCTAACTTGAATATTGAGAGTGTCTTGCACTAAACTAATTTCACATTTTCTGCCTACTGGCTCATTTACAGTCTCTGACCATTGTGGTGTGTAGGTTGCTCATCGGAGTACACACTGACCAGATCTCGTTGATTAAAGGGCCGAGAGAGGGGGGAATTATTTGGTCGAAGGTGTTGCAAGTCTTGATGCGTTGTATTCTCTCAACGTTAATGCGTAGAGATGCAATGTCCGCTCTTTCTTGTACTTCTGCAACACTGAATTACCGTTTTGTCAGAAATGGAGGCCACTTCAACCGAACACCCCTGCGGAGTTCATGTAGGCCTGTAAGTTCATGTAAGCTCATGTAGGCCAGTGAATGAGAAGGAACGAACGCACGAGTGGCCTTGTTCACTGGTTCGTGTCAGTTCGCCTTGTGATTGGTATTCACCAGTATCTGTGCCCTGTCCTTGTTTCACCTAATGCACAGTTGTACTTTGTTTCGTAGCGTCAATCCTAGTGTGCACACGTAATGGTACTAGATGACGTTGCTCAACGTTGAACATCAGAAGTAGGCGCTCAGTATTCTGTGGTTGTTGCTTGATCGATCAAACAATGTGAACATCGCGACAAAGAAAGACATACACCGACCAAGTAAAACTTATTAAACGACATGACCTTACGGCTTCCATACGGAAGCCTTGTTCACAATGGAGCGAAAAAGGTTGAAGTGCCTGTTTAAATATATTTTAGCATGTGCCGCAAGCTCCGCGCGTAAGACGGGGGGAGGATTCGTTCGTTTCGATTGAGCGTGTGTTCTGTAGATTGTATCTCGAGAGACTCCAGGTACAGACGTGAGTTCCAGTTTCTTTCCTGGCTGATTAGACTAGATTTCATCCAGTCAATATGGTGCATAGTCGTTGATGCGTGCTCTGCCAAGGCATTTGAAGACACTCTTCTCTTAGCCACATCGTTTTGATGTTGGCGCAGCCGCTGTTTAAGGTTGCCCGTCTCCCTTATACACACACAATCACAGTCGGCACAGGGGACCGTGTAAACAACGCCAGGAAAGGCTCACTTCGGTAGCTTGTCCTTCCCACCAACGAGAGAGTGCCTCAGTGATGGTTTAGTTCGACGTTGTGTCTGTTTACTTCCATTCCCACTGTCAAGGCTGTCGAAGCGTGTTCTGCTGTTCTTGACGCCGATACGGCTTTACCGGAACGGTCGTCGGTTGATGTCCACGGCTTGAAGAGCCGGCTGTTTTTGCCTGGGCAACACCTACGTCTGTTTTGATAAGGCCATCTACAAGCACGTAAAATAAAATAGCAGATAAATAACAAGCGAATGAACAATAAATGATAAAAATAAAAATAAACAAGCAGACAAAATAAAATCTTCTAGGATACGGCCTCTATTGTCTGTTTGGTCACTCCCCCAAAAGATGAGTATGCATTAACATCCCCTACTACTAAATATTGCTCTGGTAGTTGTTTAAAAAGTGCTTCTAAATCTTGAAGTGTAACATTTAGATGTGGTTCCAGATACACAGTACATATTGTAATTGTTTTAAAATCAAGGACGGTCACTGCAACAGTTTCATATTTCGTTTGAAGCCTGATTTCATGAGTAGAAACACCATTTTGCACTATAAGCGCGACACCTCCAGAGAGCCTACTCGCTTGCTCTCTGTTACAATGAAATACCTTGTAGTTTTTAAAATGTTCTTATGTTGTGGTCCTAAGTTAGTCTCTTGTAAACATAAAGCCACAGAAGAAAATGAGTTTAAGATATTTTTATGTCGTTGTAGTTTTTAATAAGTCCACGACAATTCCAATGTATCAGGAACGTCATGTTTAATTATTTTGTAGGGATGTGGCTAAAAACAATTAGGTTACTCGTTTTTTGAGGACCCGTTAGTAGGTTTTTTTTTTTCGGGTGAGCTGTGCCTCCGCAGTAACGGGAGCGAACTGGCAGTTGTCTCCATGGCCTCTCCTGAGGCGCTGGAGCTCCGCGACACCGCGGGTGTGTGTGTTTCAGGCCTGTCCCATTGGGGAGAAAGCTTGCGGGCGGCCGACTTGAGGGCCGGGCGGCCCTGCTTAGTAGGTGGCAGCGCAGCTTGTGCTGTCTCTGCCTGGGGCGTGGGTTGCTCTGCCGAAGGCCCGGTACCCGTGGCCTCAGCAGTCGCCGAAGGTTGGTGTGGCGCTGCGCCCCGTCGCACCACATCGGCGAAGTTGCTTCTTCCATTGAAGGAGAATATGTTTGTTAGCGCGATACGCCTTCTTGCTTCTTTAAATTAAATGTTTCCTTTGGGTTTCAACGTGATAATTTCTTTTTCTTTTTTCCAGGACGGACACGCCCTGGAGTACGCGGCATGTTCTCCTTCACAGTTTACGCAATGCGCTGCAACGTCCCATTTTTCAGAAGCATGTTCTTTCGAAGCACATTTTGCGCAAGTTATGTGGCCCCGGAAACTCTGTGAGCCATGGCCGACCCTCTGACAATTGAAGCATCTGCGGGGGTTGGGAATGTAGGGCCTTGCACCTATTTTCAAGTACCCGACTTCTATTTGTTCAGGGAGTGTGTTGCTGTTGAACTTGAGGATCAGGTGTTTCGTGTCGATTTCTTTGTTGTCCTTCCGGATTTTGATCCGGTGAACGTCAATGGCATCTTGGTCGGTGAGCCCTTAAAGCATTTCTTGTTCTTTTAAGTGTACGAAGTCGATTTCTGATATCACACCGCGGACAGTGTTCAGGGATCGGTGGGATGTAACGGAAACAGGGATGTCCCCAATGGACACAAGGTTTGAAAGTTTTGTGTATTGCACATTGTCTCCAAGTTCGAGCAGCAAATCGCCACTAGACATTTTTTAAAGCTTGTAGCCAGAACCGAGGGCTTCTGTCAAGGACTTGGATACTGTGAATGGGGAGAAGATTCTTGCTGGCTTTCCTTGTACTTCACTATGTATTACATGGTATTTTGGGAAGGCTACTTTTATTTTCTGGAAAAATTCAGTTGCTTTGGTCCGCCCTTTTTTATATGAGGGGCGATAACTTTGGGGGAAAAGAGGAGGCATAGAAAAAATTGTATCGTTCAGCCACGGTGCCATCCGCCCACCATGGAGCCCAACGAGGGGACGCGACAGGAAGATGCGAACATGTCTTGCACACGCCAGCTGTACATCGAGACTATAACTTAATACGACATAACCAAAGTAGGTTAGCCACACGAGGTAAACCCTTGACACCTACGAAAAATTGAAGTGAATAGAAGATACAAGAAGACAGAACAGGTCTGAAACAAGGGGGTAAAGAAAAAGCGTGTGGAGGAAGAAGACAGGAAAAGGTGACTGCCAATTCCCCCCGGGATGGTAAGTCCCGGATTGCCCTCTACGTGAAGCGGAGGCCAAAGAGGTGTGTTGCCGCCGCCGAGGGGCCGTAAAGGTCCAAACACCCGGCATTGGCTCAATCCCCAGGATCCCCTTATCTCCGGACACGGCTAAGCCGTGCACGGTTAGACGCTGCAGGGTCCAACCCTCGTGTGCTCGGGTACGTGGTGTCCCAACACACCAAACACCTGCTGACGCAGACGCCCCTGCGGGCAGTAATATTTTTTGAAACCGAATACAATATTACCAGAAATAAATCGAAGTCAGCACCTTTAAGTATTAAATACCAACAGACTAGCGGCGACATCTAAATATCCATTAAGAATGCTGGCTAGCAGTGTATAGGTGCAGCAGATAGGCAAAAATGGAGCATGCACAGCGCTTATGTTTGTGCATTGCTTTGCCTGCTGCTTAGTACCTGCACTGCCTGCAGAAAGGGTTCACAAATATTGTGAGCGAGCCATGCACTTTTGCTGTACAGTGAAAATTAACGTCACCGTACGGCAGCGTAGACTCGGACGGTGCTTGGGAATCAGACTGATCCAACAGCTGTAACACGTTTGAGTAGTTTTTATTAAACTGAAATGACTATGAATTCACATGCCCTTCATGACAACTAGCATGCTGTAATGGCAATAGCAGAAGCTGCAGTGGTTCAATGTACTGCAAAGTCCGCATACGTATCAAATCAGCATAAACTCCGAAATGTTAGCATTATATCAGAATGTTCATCTGCATGTGACAGAAAAAGAGAAAAAAAAGTGCACTTTCAGTGTCTTTGAACGCTGTCAGCAAAACGCATTTGCATGGACACACAGCTTTTTGTTTCCTGAATCGAGTCTAACATGAATATTGAGATTGTCTTGCACTAAACAAATTTCACATTTTCTGCCTACTGGCTCATTTACAGTCTCTGACCATTGTGGTGTGTAGGTTGCTCATCGCAGTACACACTGACCAGATCTGGTTGATTAAATGGCCGAGAGAGAGGGGGGAATTATTTGGTCGAAGGTGTTGCAAGTCCTGATGCGTTGAATTCTCTCAACGTTAATGCGTAGAGATGCAATGTCCGCTCTTTCTTGTACTTCTGCAACACTGAATTAATGTTTTGTCAGAAATGGAGGCCACTTCAACCCAACACCTCTGCGGAGGTCTGAGACAAACCGAACCAGTCTATTAGACGGAATTCCTATGAGTCCCTTGAAAGTATTATGTGGAGGAAAGCAGGGAGGCATCTCGGGAGGGAGGGTGGGCGGCTACGACTGCGCAAACAAGGGCGTACTTTCCACGTATCTTTGCCATATCTTGAAAGGGATCTGCAGGCGCTTCATACCTTTGTGCGCGCTATTTCCTCGCCGCTCTTTCGTTGAAGCGATTGCATGGAAGTACTCGGAGCACACTTTTGCCGTTCGTGGTAAGGTGAAATGTATTCCTGGGTCCCTCTTAATGACGTAGATTCAATTGCGACGCAGCGTCTTGCCTGTGGGACACTTGTTTGAATGTGACCTGGAGCAGTGATTATTTTTTGTCAGCTGTAAATAAACTGAATATAAACATGTAACATCAATTCCGCGTTTTCATGCGTCAAGCCTAGAGGCACATGCGTGTGGAGATAAATAATTATGTAAAATGTGAAATCATAGTTACTGTTTATTTACCAAACGTTGCGTATGCTCACATTTCATATACCGTGACCTACAAACAAACAGCTCCTGCTGTTTCAAGCCTACTTCCGACACCGTTTACACATATTGGAAGTAACGTATCTCGGTGGTGCCGAGAAAAAGACGGCAGATTTCGGTATCCAGGCAACTTCAAGAGGCATCGTCAGCAAGGCGTTACTGCTATTACAGTACTCTCCACGCTGAGTGCTATCAGTCACCAACCAGCCTTTTTGCCATTGGAAGCTTGGAGACAAAAGATGCTGCTGCACTTTCACGCGATGAAGCGGTGCCCTCTTCAGCGCACGTGCTTTCTACGTAGCTTTAGCGTCGTAAGAAAAATCAAATAAAACACGCGGGCGCGGGGGAGTTAAAGTACAGTGTGGTGTTCTCTACAGCGTACCTACAAGGCGTCCATGACTATAACGGCGTTGGCACATGGATTGCGCGCACGTGTGTTTACGTCGGCAACTTTCAAATGTCTGTGGCACACGTTTCCGTTGTCGTCATGGTAGCCTTGTTGGTGGCGCATCATAATATAGCATGGTTGAACCATCCTTCGCCACGCGTTTATGTTGCAATTCATAACGTGAGCAACATTACAATTTAGGACGCAGACAATCCCCATTGTCACATTCAAAACTGAACAGGGCTCAGGCAGTGTACCTGCGCTTATTGCAAACGGGTACATATCCCACACCGTACGCCATTAATAAAATATATCCAGAGAGGGAGATTAAGGCGGACTGTGTTATAGCTTCGACGGGGCGGCCGGACGAAAGGGTTACGGCATGAGGCCTAAACGGCCGGGGCGCGCAGCGCCGCAAGAAAAGAGCCGGACTGCTCCAGTCGGGGACCAGACGAAGAATGAATGTTTATTTCTGAGGAGGCAACTTACAGGAGGCACTTACAGCGTTTGGCGCTGAGTGGCGCCCTGATATAAAGACCCAAAACCGAAACCAGAAGTTACGGATACCACATCACCTCTCCCTTGAAAGGAAAAATGATCTACTCGCTGTCCTCGCAACAAAAGTAAGTCACGAGTCAAAGAACACATGTTAGTACTGTAACACACATGATTAGCGATACATCTTTACACAATAGAAAATGATATCTCTGGCTTCCCCATTTAAAAAAAACGCACATGAACACTGAATATGAGTTATTGCACTCCAGATCTGCAGTTCCAGTACCCGTCTTGGGAGGACGATGAGATGCAGCCTTGCACACACAGATAACACATAGAAAATTCACAAAGTACATAAGTATACAGTAACAACCACCTGTGCGCCCCCTGGGAAAGCACTGATGGGTGGCTCATTCGCCCTGAACCTGACTCGAGACAGTCTCTGTGGCTGTCGTGGATTGGCATTGTGCGTAAAAGCACTTTACACTCCATAGTGCCCCTCTTAAAAGCTAACGAATTTCAATGTTAAAACTTTTTTTTTCTTTTTGGCATGAAAGACAAATTAGTATGGCGGCTACTACCGTAATGAAAATGCATACATGTTTATGCTGCAAGAAACGTAACATACAATGTATGGTATCCCTTCTGCGGGGATGCTAAGAAATGAAGAAAAGTGTTCCTACAACTAGGATCCACTGATAAATCTGCAGTATAGCAGTAAGTACAACGTGCGTATAGCACCGTTTATGCTGCCAGAAATCCCCCCCCCCCATTTGAAGGATACTGCTTATGTCTTATTCAGCTAACAAACATGAAAGGAAATACTTTTGGCGTTAAGAGCCGAATTCGCATGGGAGGGTTGAAACCTCTGTAGACAGTAACCTAAGGCAACAAGCTACTTGGAAACATAATCCTTAAATCGTTCCGGAGGGTGTCTATGGCGTGTAGACCTACGGAGGACTGGTTCAAGTTGTAGAGGAGGAACAGCAGAAGTGTTACTCGTACTGGGGCTGGAAGGTGTGTCAGAGGCCTGAGTGCCTTCAGGGGCAGTGTCTTGGGGAGGAGTGTCGCATGGACGTTCAGAAGACTGTTCTGCACGGGGTGAACCCGGAGGTGGTGGTGGTGAGACAGGTGGTTGCAAAGAAGGGGTTGCAGCAGGAAAATGAGTACCAGTAGAAACTGGAAGAAAAAGGGGAAAACCATCGTCAAAGGATGTTTCATCATTGAAATGATTCCTTTCAGTTGTTTCCCCCTGACGTACCGAGTACTTCACCAGTTTAGATGCGTTCCAACGCTTACCATTTTCAAGCTGGAAAGTACTTCGACCTACTTTGCGGTAAATCTTAAACGGACCGGAGTATTTAGGACCAGATTTCCGTGAAGTACGTACCCTAACCAGATCGCCTGGCTGAAACTGAGGACATGTAGTTGCGCGACGACGATCCGCATACTTTTTAGTATTTTCCTGTTTTTCACGTACTCTACTCTGCACTTCCTGGCGCAACATTAGAGAAGCAAATTCAGGATGAATCGGAGGCATGTTTGCAACGTCCAGCCGAGTTCGTGGTTGTCGACTATGGAGCAGCATAGCTGGAGACACACCGGTAGTCATATGGGGAGTAAACCTGTAAATTGCCAAGTATTCTAAGACCGCAAGTCTGAGGTCTCGCTGTTCCAAAATAGCAATCTGTATGAATTCTTTAAGGACACGGTTAAATCTTTCTACCTGGCCATTGGCCTGTGGGTAGTAAAGAGAGGATAAGAAATGCTTAATGCCTCTTTCCTTCAGGAAGTTTCCGAACTGTGCAGAAACAAACTGGGGTCCATTATCGGACACTATAGCATCAGGAAATCCTTCCCTACTGAATATGGACATGAGATTGTGCATGATGGCTTCCGATGTGACGGAAGGCATAAAAGCAACTTCGGGCCATTTGGAATGATAGTCAACCATGACCAAAGCAAAACGAGCATACTGTGGCGCACGATCAAGAGGGCCTATTATGTCTATGGCTAACCTTTCCCATGGTCTTAATGGCCATTCGACAGGTTGTAATGGCGCAAAAGATGGTTTGGCAGATTTATCTGCTTGTTGGCACACAAAGCAGTTTCCCACAAGTTCCTCAACTTGCCTATCCATGTGAGGCCACCAGTAGATGCCTCTCAATCTGAGCTTGGTTTTAGTAATGCCCAAGTGACCTTCATGAGCAATAGACAGGAGTGTGTGACGCAAGGAAGCAGGAGGAACGATACGTTCACCTCGGAGAAGCAGATTATCCATGTAGGACAATTCGGACTGTACAGCAGCATACGCCTGTAACTCTGACGGAAGGTCCGCCGCAGTTCTCCACCCTTTTACTATTTTGTCTTTTAATGCTTGGCACACTGGATCTGCCTGTGTGGCTGCTTGGAATTCCTCCTTTGTAATACAAGATGAAACTAAAGGCACTATTTCCTCATCTAGTGCTGGTTCACATTCGGGAGGGACAGGTAGGCGTGACAATGCGTCCGCAATGACATTTTGGTCACCTTTACAGTACTGAATGGAGAAATTGTAATACAGCTATCTTGCATTCCACCTTGAAATTCTTAACGGTCGCTGTCGAGGATCCTTTGAAGATAGCAATGCGACTAGAGCTTGGTGATCAGTTCGTAGAGTGAACTGTCGACCCCACAAGTAAACATGCCAATGTTCACACGCAAACAGACATGCCAATGCTTCCCGTTCACCTACGGAGTACCGTCGCTCTGCGGAAGATAACGTACGAGAAGCAAAAGCTACTGTAAAGAGCTCATTTCCCATTTTTGCTGTAGGACAGCTCCTATGCCAACGTCAGAAGCATCAACCGTCACAACAATAGGCAGATGCGGTTGGAACATGCGTACCACCGGGCGTAATGCAAGTACGTCTTTAATAGCCTGAAAGCTGCATTCAGTATCCCGATCCCAGACAAAGGCTTGTCCTTGCCTTAGAAGTTTCCTTAGCGGTTTTACTACGTCGGCATACTGCGGGATAAATTTAGCATAATATCCCGTGAGGGCCAGAAATGAATGTAGAGCCTTTTTGTCCTTAGGCTGTGGTGCCTCCACGATTGCCTGAATTTTACTATCCATCGGCGAAATGCCGTTTGCGGAAATTTTATGTCTTCGGAAAGTTAATTCTGGGACACTGAATACGCACTTGTGGTTAAGCTGCATGCCTGCATTACTTATCCTAGACAGGACTGTTTGCAAATTTCTGTCGTGGTCACGTTGAGTGTGACCCCATACAAGCACATCATCAAGGTAGCACAAGGTGCCTGGACAGTCTTTCAAAACGGATGACATGATCTGCTGGAAAGCGGATGGCGCAGATGCCAAACCGAAACACACACGCTTCAAGTGGAAAAGACCGTCATGAGTTATAAAAGTAGTAAGCTCACGGCTTTTCTCGGATAGTAAAACCTGATGATACGCGGACTCCAAGTCCAACTTACTAAAGACAGTGGCACCAGCGAGTCGATGCAACAGTTCGTCAGCCCTCGGTAGTGGAAAGGCGCCAATGATGATAGCCTTGTTGGGGTCTCGAAGATCGACACAAAGTCGAATGGAATTGTCCTTCTTTCGAACGACGACGAGCGGAGAAATCCACTCGGACGCAGTGACTCGTTCGATGACATCAGCTGATTCCAGGCGTTGCAGCTCGGCGGAGACTTGCTCCCGGAGAACCAGAGGTAAAGGACGCAGTTTCGCTGAGACTGGTTGCATTGAAGGTCGGAGACGAACGTCGTGGACGAAGCCCTTTACAAGTCCCAATTGTCCCGAGAACAGATGGGCGAACTCTGTTGGAGCGTTGTGTGGAAGAGACGGAGGCTGAACGCTTGGGTCAGCTGGAAGTCCTGATACTTGACATGTGAGCGAAGACCCTTGAATGTCAATGCCCAAAGCTTGAATGGCATCTAAGCCCTGAAGAGAAGTGCCTTGGTTCGTGACGTGAAATGTCACTACTGCAGCGTTGTTGCGATACTTGACGAGCACGGAGAAACGTCCTGAATGCAGAATTTCTTGCTGCGAATAATTCTTGAGTCGAAGACTCGAAGGAGATAATGGAAAAACCTTGAAATGTTCTTCGTATAGGGAGCTGTTCATCAGCGACACTGTAGCTCTTGTGTCCACGAGCAACCTGAGTGTAGTATTCGCAATGAGGACTTCGGCGCGAATTGTTGCCGGACGGAAATTCGGTGCTTCAATTGTAAGCACAAACGGGACTGTAGAGGCTGATTCTGTATCAGCGGTAACGGAAACAAGCTGCGTTCGAGCAGGAAGCTGTCGCTGCGTTCGGTTCCTCGAACGGCAAACCGAAGCGTAATGTCCCACTTTTCCGCACGCACGGCAGGTAACCTGCTTTGCCGGACAGGCTGGATCGGATGCGATGTGGCGAGGTGAACCACATCAGTAACAATGGGGTGCGAGTTCTCCAGTGGCTTCGCAGAGTTCGGGCCGGACGTCACGTTGGCCGGCCGCTCGATGCGACTGCCCGCCACGCCGTTGATCGCCATCTTCAAGACGCCGGGTCGAGGGAGAAGGGGGGCGGTGCCCGCCATCTTGCGCGCCCGGGCGAGGAAGGAGATGGCTGGCGACGCCATCTTGGCGTTGCGTCGAGACGCGCTGAATAGACGAGTTGCTGAAGACTTCAAGTTCCTTGTCAACTTGCTCCACGCTTCGTCCGATTTCCTCGGCTTTCTTGAGCGTGAGGGACGATCCTTCGTATAGTAGCCGTTCTCGTACTCTTTTTGATGCGACGCCTTGGAGAATTTGGTCGCGAAGAGACTCGTCGTGCCAAGCGCCGAACGCACAAGCAGGCGCTAGCCTTTGTAGCGCGGTGACGAAGTCCTGGAAGGTTTCCTCAGGTAGTTGCTTCCTGTCCCGGAAGATAATGCGGTGCACCAGGGGATTTGAGCTTTCTTCGTAGTGCTGGTCGAAGATGCGAAGAATGTCTTCGAACGTAGCGGCCGTCTGGTCCGTTTGCGACGCGAGGTCATAGTAGAGACGCTGCCCCTCGAAGCCTAAGTTGCTCAGTAAAATGGCCTTCTTCCTATCGTCTTGTAATGCTTCGCATCCGGTCGCCTGAAGAAACGTGCAAAAAGAACGTTTACATGTGAGCCACGGTACCGAAACAGTACCGGGTAATGCAAGGAAAGGCGGCATGGGTGGTGCGAACGCCATGCTGGGCACGGAGAACAAAGGCGGGGGAGTTGCGGTGGACGACGTCGAAGTGGACGTAGCGTCGTGCATGCCGGAAGGAGGGGAGCAGCAGAAGTAGAAAGGCAAGGGGCCGTAAAAGTAAAGTGAGCGGTTTACCTCGTCGCCAGTTTGTTGTAGCTTCGACGGGGCGGCCGGACGGAAGGTTTACGGCATGAGGCCTAACGGCCTGGGCCCGCAGCGCCGCAAGCAAGAGCCGGACTGCTCCAGTCGGGGACCAGACGAAGAATCAATGTTTATTTCTGAGGAGGCAACTTACAGGAGGCACTTACAGCGTTTGGCGCTGAGCGGTGCCCTGATGTAAAGACGCAAAACCGAAACTGCAACGATTGTAATGGCATCATTGGAATCAGACATATGCTGGCGGGGTGTCCCGCGACTCTCCCCAACCTCGTTGAAGAATGGGCACAGTGGGAGAAAAGGATTCAAAGCCCATTGTTTCAGGGCCAACTAAGGGCAGTTCAGAGGGCCCATGATGTCGCTGAAAGGCTGGGGCTGACAGTGACAACGTGGGAGCGGCCCGCCTTGACTTAAGACGTCGAGCCTGCGGACCTCATCCCAATAAAAGTGTTCACACACACACACAGCCTGCCGCGCTAGCGAAACGTCGCGCACCGACAGTCGCTGGCTGCGTCGTGTGCTGCGGCGACCTAAGCATGGCGGCTTGTCGTACTTCGCGTACGCGGCGCTAGAGGCGCCCGAACGCGAGTGTATAACAACGGAGGCCGCAAAATTTTGTGGGATATTCTGGAAGCAGAAGGCTTAGGCGACGATTGTATAGAGCTTTTGAGAGATATTTACCTAGAAAATAACATTTGCGTTGAATGGGAAGGAATGATGAGCGAGGAGAAAGTTGACACCAACAAGGGAGTGAGGCAGGGGTGCCCTTTTTCCCCACTGCTGTTTATGATTTACATGGTGAGGATGGAGAGGGCGCTAGAAGGAAGTAATATCGGGTTTCACCTCTCATACTAACAGGCGGGTACAGTATTACAATAGCAGCTTTCAGATTTATTTTATGCGGACGACATTGTGTTGCTAGCTAACAAGCAAAATGATTTGGAACGTCTGGCTATATCTGTGGACAGGAAGGCGAGAATTTAGGTTTTGAAATTTAGCGTTAGAAAATCAGGTGTTACGGTATTCAATGAAAACAGTGAAGCAGTGGCAATACAGGGCCAGGAAATACCTAGGAAGAACGACTGAGGAATATAGAAGAAAGTGAATTGCTGGGAGAGTGTTGAGGTATTTGTGATGATGATGATCGTCGTTTATTAGCGAACGGCATCTAATGCCAAAGAGCGCGAGGACATGTGTTTTGATTTGGCAAAATTGTGAGTTTAGGACTATGACTTAAAATAAAGGCTGCATAGAGGCCTACACGTTAGATCTATAGATATTAGTGCCTCGTTTCTAATATAATTACTAAAATAAATATAAGGCCTTAAATTAATTGGCTGCAGGTACACGTGTTAAATTATTGCGGATTGTCCGAGTCCCTTGCAGTACAATTCTTGCTTACGCAAGACGTGCGAGAACTCAGACATACTTTTGTGCATCAGACTGTACCTCACGTGTGAGGCACAATCTGATGGTTAGGATGGAACGAGACGACGTCTAGAAAGTTAACTTGTGCAAGATAATTAAGCATTCTTTTAAAGTTAATAAGTGAATCCTCTGATAACAACATCGAGAGTGGGGTATATGGTGTGAGTAGAGTTCCGTAATATGAGCCACTCGCTCTCGGTGAAGCTCAGGACATTGAATGAGGACATGTAGGACGGTTAGGTTCTCATCGCAGCATGTGCACGTCGGTGGGTCAGTTGCAGTCAAGAGTTATTGTGTGCGGCATAATAATAATAATAATAATAATAATAATAATAATAATAATAATAATAATAATAATAATAATAATAATAATAATAATAACGATAATAATTATTATCATCATCATCTTCTTCTTCATCGTCATCAGCCTGGTTACGCCCACTGCAGGGCAAAGGCCTCTCCCATACTTCTCCACCTACCCCGGTCATGTACTAATTGTGGCCCTGCTACGCTTCCCTTTCCTTGGAATTCAGTCCGTAACCCTTAATGACCATCGGTTATCTTCCCTCCTCATTCATGTCCTGCCCATGCCCATTTCTTTTTCTTGATTTCAACTAAGATGTCATTAACTCGTGTTTGTTCCCTCACCCAATCTGCTCTATTCTTATCCCTTAACGTTACACCCATTACTCTGCTTTCCATAGCTCGTTGCGTCGTCCTCAATTTAAGTCGAACACTTTTCGTAACATTATCTAGTGAGGCGAGTCTAGCAGTGCTATTGGAAGAACTAGAGGGCAGTAAATGGGATATAATAGGGCTCAGTGAAGTTAGGAGGCCAAAAGAAGCATATACAGTGTTAAGGAGCGGGCACGTCCTGTGCTACCGGGGCTTAGCGGAGAGACGAGAACTAGGAGTCGGATTCCTGATTAATAAGAATATAGCTGGTAACATACAGGAATTCTATAGCATTAACGAGAGGGTGGCATGTCTTGTTGTGAAACTTAATAAGAGGTACAAAATGAAGGTTGTACAGGTCTACGCCCCTACATCCAGTCATGATGACCAGGAAGTCGAAAGCTTCTACGAAGACGTGGAATCGGCGATGGGTAGAGTGAAAACAAAATACACTATACTGATGGGCGATTTCAATGCCAAGGTAGGCAAGAAGCATGCTGGAGACAAGGCAGTGGGGGAATATGGCATAGGCACTAGGAATAGCAGGGGGGAGGTATTAGTAGAGTTTGCCGAACAGAATAATATGAGGATAATGAATACCTTCTTCCGCAAGCGGAATAACCGAAAGTGGACATGGAGGAGCCCGAACGGCGAGACTAGAAATGAAATAGATTTCATACTCTGCGCTAACCCTGGCATCATACAAGATGTGGACGTGCTCGGTAAGGTGCGCTGCAGTGACCACAGGATGGTAAGAACTCGAATTAGCCTAGACCTGAGGAGGGAACGGAGGAAACTGGTACATAAGAAGCCGATCAATGAGTTAGCGCTAAGAGGGAAAATAGAGGAATTCCAGATCAAGCTACAGAACAGGTATTCGGCTTTAAGCCACGAAGAGGATCTTAGTGTTGAAGCAATGAACGACAATCTTGTGGGCATCATTAAGGAGTGTGCAATAGAAGTCGGTGGTAACTCCGTTAGACAGGATACCAGTAAGCTATCGCAGGAGACGAAAGATCTGATCAAGAAACGCCAATGTATGAAAGCCTCTAACCCTACAGCTAGAATAGAACTGGCAGAACTTTCGAAGTTAATCAACAAGCGTAAGACAGCTGACATAAGGAAGTATAACATGGATAGAATTGAACAAGCTCTCAGGAACGGAGGAAGCCTAAAAGCAGTGAAGAAGAAACTAGGAATTGGCAAGAATCAGATGTATGCGCTAAGAGACAAAGCCGGCAATATCATTACTAATATGGATGAGATAGCTCAAGTGGCTGAGGAGTTCTATAGAGATTTATACAGTACGAGTGGCACCCACGATGATAATGGAAGAGAGAATAATCTAGAGGAATTCGATATCCCAGAAGTAACGCCGGAAGAAGTAAAGAAAGCCTTGGGAGCTATGCAAAGGGGGAAGGCAGCTGGGGAGGATCAGGTAACAGCAGATTTGCTGAAGGATGGTGGGCAGATTGTTCTAGAAAAACTGGCCACCCTCTATACGCAATGCCTCAAGACCTCGAGCGTACCGGAATCTTGGAAGAACGCTAACATAATCCTAATCCATAAGAAAGGCGACGCCAAAGACTTGAAAAATTATAGACCGATCAGCTTATTGTCCGTTGCCTACAAAGTATTTACTAAGGTAATTGCAAATAGAATCCGGAACACCTTAGACTTCCGTCAACCAAAGGACCAGGCAGGATTCCGTAAAGGCTACTCAACAATAGATCATATTCACACTATCAATCAGGTGATAGAGAAATGTGCGGAATATAACCAACCATTATATATAGCTTTCATTGATTACGAGAAAGCGTTTGATTCAGTCGAAACCTCAGCAGTCATGGAGGCATTGCGGAATCAGGGTGTAGACGAGCCGTATGTAAAAATACTGAAAGATATCTATAGCGGCTCCACAGCCACTGTACTCCTCCATAAAGAAAGCAACAAAATCCCAATAAAGAAAGGCGTCAGGCAGGGAGATACGATCTCTCCAATGCTATTCACAGCGTGTTTACAGGAGGTATTCAGAGACCTGGATTGGGAAGAATTGGGGATAAGAGTAAATGGAGAATACCTTAGTAACTTGCGCTTCGCTGATGATATTGCCTTGCTTAGTAACTCAGGGGACCAACTGCAATGCATGCTCACTGATCTGGAGAGGCAGAGCAGAAGGGTGGGACTAAAAATGAATCTGCAGAAAACTAAAGTAATGTTTAACAGTCTCGGAAGGGAACAGCAGTTTACGATAGGTAGCGAGGCACTGGAAGTGATAAGAGAATACATCTACTTAGGACAGGTAGTGACTGCTGATCCAGATCATGAGAGTGAAATAATCAGAAGAATAAGAATGGGCTGGGGTGCGTTTGGCAGGCATTCGCAGATCATGAACAGCAGGTTGCCATTATCCCTCAAGAGAAAAGTGTATAACAGCTGTGTCTTACCAGTACTCACGTACGGGGCAGAAACCTGGAGGCTTACGAAAAGGGTTCTACTTAAATTGAGGACGACGCAACGAGCTATGGAAAGAAAAATGATAGGTGTAACGTTAAGGGATAAGAAAAGAGCAGATTGGGTGAGGGAACAAACGCGCGTTAATGACATCTTAGTTGAAATCAAGAAAAAGAAATGGGCATGGGCAGGACATGTAATGAGGAGGGAAGATAACCGATGGTCATTAAGGGTTACGGACTGGATTCCGAGGGAAGGGAAGCGTAGCAGGGGGCGACAGAAAGTTAGGTGGGCAGATGAGATTAGGAAGTTTGGAGGGTCAACATGGCCACAATTAGTACATGACCGGGGTAGTTGGAGAAGTATGGGAGAGGCCTTTGCCCTGCAGTGGGCGTAATCAGGCTGATGATGATGATGATGATGATGATGACTTTTCGTAAGCCTCCAGGTGTCTGCCCCGTAAGTGAGTACTGGTAAGGCACAGCTGTTGTACACTTTTCTCTTGAGGGATAATGGCAACCTGCTGTTCATGATCTGAGAATGCCTACCAAACGCACCCATAAGTGTTTGCCATAAGTGTGTCCTATTCGGAGTCGTGCCAGGGTGACTTCGGTGAGTCTATCAAGCTTCAGTGGGAAATATCTGGTTAACTGCGGTTTAAGCAGGTGCAGCTTATTTTCAACTTCCTTGTCCCATTCAGCTTGCCAATAATTACGGAGCGCCTTTGGTACCGCAGGTTTCATGCCTGCACCAGGCATCCAGCTTACATCAATTGTATCCCGATGAGCCGCTTGTCCAGCATTTTTGTCCGCCATTTCATTGCCTGCTATCCTAGAGTGGCCTGGAACCTAGCATCCAACAAGAGCAAGGTTTTCGCTATACGCTACCTGAATGTGTTTAAGGAGCTTGTTTAATACAGGGTTTCGGCTTGCTTTTCCACAGGACAGGGCTGTGACATCGCTTAAAGAATCTGTGTATAATATAGACTTTTGTATGTTGTGCCGCACTATGGACTCAACAGTGATAAGAATACCGTACGCTTCCGCTGTAAAGATGCTACTGTGGTTATGTAAGGTTTTAGAGTTAGAAAAGTTTGGGCCATGGGCTGCACATGATATTGAAGTTGCAGACTCCAGATTTATTTCTCGTTCTCGTCACTATATTACACCCTCGAGGCGTCATACAGCACGTGTAAATTTTTTTTACACGTGCTGTATGACGGTTCGAGGCTGTATATAAAGCGACGAGAACGAGAAATAAATCTGTTGTCGAAAGTTAGCGCTGTGTGTGTCAGATGTGCCTTGTGTTGTCCTTGTCAAGCTTGCGCTATAACAAAATAAGCTACTTCGCCAATGCATTTCAAGTCATTCGTTTTATCAGATTGGGTTTTACCCTTCATTTCCAGGAGCAGGTCTCCATTGGACATCTTTGTGGCTTTGTAGCCCGCTCCTGTCGTGTTTGCGAGGCATTTCGCCACCAAGAAGGGAGAGAATTTATGCACGCTCGTGTTGTGTTCACTGTGGACTACATGATAATTAGGCAAGTGTTCCTTAGTGCTCCTAAAAAAAAATTGAAAGGTTGCATCGCTGCGTCCTCTCTTTAGAGGGCGATCAAGGGAAATCGGTTTATTATAAGCCATAATGTACGGATCTTCAGTTCGGCAGTAGCGCCAACCGCCCACCACCGAGCCCAACATGGGGACGGAGCAGATCCTTCGAGTAACACAAGCCCTCACGAGTTGTACGGTGCTAATATAACCCAATCTGGAGTACCCAAGGTTGGCCACCCACACAAAGTTAACCCTCGCTGCCAGGAATGTCGGAAGTAAATAGAAGTTGGAGAAGGCAGGAAAGATTGAAAGGGAGAGAGAAAGACGCAGATTGGACAGGGGGACAGGAAAAGACAACTACCCATTTCCCCGGGTGGGTCAGTCCGGGGGTGCCGTCTACGTGAAGCCGAGGCCAAAGAGGCGTGATGCTTCCGCCGAGGGGCCGTAAAGGTCCAAATACCCGGCATCGACTCAACCCCCAGGATCTCCTTTTCTCCAGACACGGCTAAGCCACACATGGTTAGACACGGGAGGGTCCAACCCTCGTAAGCTCGCTGCTGACGTAAACGCCTGCCGACGCAGACGCCCCTGCGGGTGTTGAGGTATTTGTACCAGAAAAGCATTGATTCACAGTCGAGAAAAAGAACTACGAAACTTACGAGCAAGTATGCGGCCTGTACGGTGAGCAACAAAGCAACAAAAAACGTAGAGCGGAAAGTCAGAGAAGCCGAAAGAATGTCATGTGTGGCGGCAATGGAAAAGGAACCTACGATGAGTAACTACTTAAGAAGAAATAACGAAATTGGGAAAGAAACAATTTATGATAACTCAAAGGGAAGCTCAAAACTTTCCAAGCGAGATGAGGAGGCGTTAGAACACGCACCTATAAAGCGAGATATAAGAAGGAACAAGAAGCATATGCTTCCTGCGGTGAAGCTAGGGAAACGATGGAGCATGTTTTATTAGAATGTGAAGATATCTGCCCAGAGGTCGATTTAGGCACCACTGGCCTCCTTGCAGCCCTTGGGTTCAGCGAGAACAGGGAGAAAGTAATCAAGTCCGCAATATAGTTTAGTAAGAGGCGCTTTGACGATTGGGGAAAGAAAAGTAGGAAAACAACGAGAAACAGAGACTTACAAAAGCAAAATTTACGCTAGGGGGTCAGAAAATTTGGTTGTGAGAATGCATCACGGTTTTTTTCTTTTACTTTCTCGTTTTTAACCGTGGTAGGATATTAGGCACTACAACAGCAAGAGGTTCGTGGCGCCACCCACTGCCCCGTTCCAAACGGGACTCTCATAACACCCATCCATCCATCCATCCATCCATCCATCCATCCATCCATCCATCCATCCATCCATCCATCCATCCATCCATCCATCCATCCATCCATCCATTCATCCATCCATCCATCCATCCATCCATCCATCCATCCATCCATCCCGGTCTGCTGTAAAAAAAATGTGTGCTGTGTGTCTAAAGTACGAAATACAACTTGATGTACAGAGCCCATTTTGGGCCCTGTGATGCGGAGTTTCTCCTGTCCGGAGCGGTCGAGACACTCCCCCCGTTACTTAAGCCCTTGCCACACTGTCTGGCTGGAAAACGTGCCCATCGCCTCTTCCGCGGCGCTGGACACTCGCTCCTTCGATCGGTGCGTTCGCCTTCAAGCTCTCGCCACAGGAGACGAGACCCAGGAAGCCACCAGCCTGGAATTCGATGCCCCCTCATGGTATGGCGGTGCAGGGCTGGCTGCAGCCAATGGGGGAGGGGGGGAGTGTTAGGGGATGGCGAAAGGCGTCGGCATCACCTCGCTTCGTGCGGGCAGGACAGCCGCTGGAAGCTGTTGTAGCGCTGTCCACTGCCGCGTCCCTTCGTCGAAGGTGTACTTTAGAAGGCACGATACGCGCCTTCGTGCCTCTTGGAACGATATAATCTTCTTCACTTCTAATGTAATGATTCCGCTGTACCTTTTTCCAGGATGGGCGCTTCTGCCCATCCTGGAAGAAGGGTCCTGGAAGAAGTACCGCCCAACCATTTCTTATGCGTCACGCGTCATCATAATTCTTTTCGCACTGATGACATTTTAGTCACTTCGGCCCTCTGATAGTACAGTCACACTTAGCTCCATCAAATCATCATCCGAAATTACACAACGATTGGTGTGCATGGTGAGGTGCGGGATCACAATGATAGGAAAACCTTCACTGGACACTAGGTTATGCTGTTTCTTATGTTGTTTCATATCTCGGAGTTCAAGAAGAACGTCACCGCTAGCCAGGTTAGTAGCTTTGTAGCCGGCTACTATTGTGCCTGCCAGGGAGTCTGAAATGCTGATGGGAGAGATGGCTCGCACTGCGTGTCTGATTGTACGCTGTGTAACGCAGAGAAAGGGCAAGCCATGAAAATGATCTTCTTTCAGCAGGTACGCAAGCCACCAATCAAGGAGCCCAACACGTCGATGCTGTACCACCAGTGAACACAGGTCCCACAAAGGCCAGTGGCACGTTCCCGCCAAAACCAAATACGGATGACCAAAAGCGGTTATAACACACAAAGTTAACCCTTCTCGCAAGGAATGTTGGACGTGAATGGAAGAGAAAAGACAGGAAAGAATTAAAGTGATGGAGGAAGATTAGGATGGAAGATAAGGACAAGAAAAGGCGACTGCCGATTTCCTGCAGGGGGGGCTGTCTGGAAGCGCCATCTATGTTAGGCGAGGCCGAAATGTATGTTCGCTCTGCCTGGGGGCGTAAAAGCTCCGAGCATCCGGCATCAGCTGAACCTCCAGGACCCCCCTTACCTTTGACACGGCTTAGCCGCGCACGGCTACACGCGGGAGGCGTCCACCCTCATGTGCTCGGGTAGATACACGGTGTCGCAGCATATCAAGTGCCACTGCGGGGTACAATATATTTTATGGTTTCACGCCTGCTTACTTACAAAAGTGGACAAAATGCATGCCTGTTTGAAATAACACACTACTCATAGTTTGTAACTAAACGAATGGAAATTCACCGGTATCATAGCGAAGACAAGGTGAAGCTTCACTAATTCACAAGCGCTAGCTTCGCGCTCAGGTGCCTCATGAAACACTATGCTGTGCCAAGAATCTTACTCGAACAAAAGAGGCGACCATCATATGTGCTTCGGGGAAATACATGCAGTAGTACAATACTTAGTTTCTAGTTTTAGCTCACGCCAATCAAACCATTAATCATGATTAATCAATTACCGAAAAAGTTGGAGAGCTATAATTCCACCGCACAAAGCACTACTAGTAACCGGCCATATAAACTTGTACGCACTCGGTTACTAAATAAAATAAGAAGCAGGGTGTCAGCACGCAAAGGCAAATATGCACACATCACACTCGATGACCGCGGTCACTCGTGTCAAAGCGCTGGCGTGATGAAGTGCGGAACCAGCAGCGAGTGAAGTGACATTCGTCCTGTGTGAGAACACAGCACACGCAAAGCTACCAGGCCTCGGCCCACCCAGGCTCTGCCCTGAAAGCAGATCATTTTCTATACAAAGGCCGCGCGAACGCACGCGGTTGCCGAAGGAATGCGCACCCTTCCCCCCTGGTACTTGCGAACGACAGAAGATGGTGCGGTTCCTCCCATTTTCATCCCTTCCGCACGCAACACTGATCCGGCATCAGCGGCTAACACTCGCACGCTTTCACTCGCACGCTTTCACTCGCAGATGCAGCATACAGCGCAGGGCAACAGTGTATCGCTTTTTGACTTTACGGGACATCACGACAAAGACGACCGCGACGACAAGTGCGCCTGGAGTGTCCATATAATTGCTATCGCAATAAACATGGAGGATCGGGGCGGGCGCCCCCTGATTTTCAGCAGTGATTTACGGTGGCTTGAATGTACTCGCTCCATTCTGAGCATCACCGTCGGCACCCAAATACTCGGAGACGTAGAAGGCGTAGTCGAGGGCGCCCATCATTTCCCGCTCGACGCTAAAATTTGCGTCTCAAGAGAAATCGCTGGAATGGGCGGGGCAATTCCGAGTCAGCTTGGCTTCAAAACGAGAAAGATGCCCAAGCGGACCCACCGACATGCTCCGGCCATTTGACTCGGCAGCGTATCAACCGCAGCTTTCTGCTTTTCCGCTCATCATGTGTCATTTCACTCTTGCCAAACGCTTTATTTTATTATTGTCAGTACATGCAACACCGCGATGAAGCATCCCTGCAGAACCATGAAGCGAATTATTCAACTTCAGAAAATGTTATTGCTAAACATCTCTTCCCCACAAAGGCGCCTTGGACACGTTTTTTCTGCAGGGAACAATTTCAAACGAATCGCTGTCCTTGGAAGTTCTATCCACAGAGAGATGCCAAGCAACCGGGGCTGAGCTGTCTCCCTGACACTTGATGAGCAGTATCAGCGCGCTCATCGTTTTCAGAACCCATGGCTCTTGCCTCCGAATCGTGAGCGATAGCCGCATTCATCCCTGCAAAGAGGAATGCACACGTTAGAATGCATGAACATGCCCCATTGGCTTTCAAATATCTCCTTCACTGGCCAGGTTCCGACACCATTAAAAAAAGGCTTGCTGGATCCCTATATGTGACAAATGCCGAGTCAGTCAAAGAGAGTTTGAGAAAGAACGGGACATAATTATTAACCTTGTACATCCGCCATTCAGCTACAGAGCGACAATATTTGCACCATTAATGGCGCTGTTTTGTCGTATAGCTAAGACTCAAGCATCGAGTGGTAAGATCAAATTGCTTATGGGCACAAAATAAGCTGTTCTTTTTGACCACGTTTTGTGGCAAGTACACTTTAGGAGATGAGTACAGACTACACTAAAATGAATGAGATATTATTTCATATGTATGGCTATCGAACTTTTGTTTCAGATATTCAAACACACCGGAGGTGGTCAGAGTCAATAAGCAGGTTTTCAACAGGGGGTCTCTCAGCGCAAGTGCAGTCGATGTCACTTTCACCTATAGTGGAACTTTTTATTCCTATTAACACGAGTGTGTTTGACATGAGACAAACCAGCAGCCTCAGTGATGCGAAAGTTTTTCCTGCTCGCACTGCAGACATAATTTTAAGAATTTCACTAGGCCTTCATTCAATTCTTCTCGTGCATTAATGGCAGAAGTATTTAAGCTATTAAACTGGGAAGGTTTAGGAGTAAGGATCGACGGCGAATACTTCAAGTACCTTCGGTTTGCCGATGACATTCTTCTATTCAGCAACACTGTAGACGAGTTACAAAAGATGCTTGAGGACCTTAACTGGGAGATGTAAGACTGGGGTTGAAAATTATTATGCAGAAGACAAAGATAATGGTGAACTCCCGGGCAAGGAAACAGCATCGCAAGTCAGCCTCTAGAGTCTGTGAAGGAGTACGTTTGCCTAGGTAAACTAATCACAGGGAACCCTGACCATGAGAGGAAAATTCACAGAAGAATAAAAATGGCTTGGATTGCGTACGGCAGACATCATGAGCTCCTGACTGGAAGCTTACCGTTATCATTGAAAAGGAAGGTATACAATCGCTGAATTTTACCTGTGCTGACATATGGGGTAGATACTTGGAGACTGACAAAGAAGCTTGACGACAAGGACCACGCAAAGAGCGATGGAACGAAGAATGCTAGGCATAACTTTAAGAGACAAAAAGATAGCAGTTTGTACCAGAGAGCAAACGCGTATAAAAATATTCTAATTCATATTAAGAGAAATAAATGGCGCTGGGCAGGTCCTCTATTGCGCAGATTAGATAACCGTTTGACCATTAGGGTGACAGAATGGGTACCAAGAGAAGGGAAGCTCAGTAGAAGAAGGCAGCAGACTAGATGGTGTGACGAAATTAGGAAATTCGCAGGTGCTAGTTGTAATCGGCTGGTGCAGGAATGGGGTAATTGGAAATCACAGGGAGAGGCCTTCGTCCTACACATAAGATAGGCTGATGATGATGACGATGATGCTTCGTGTAGCACTTTTCGTTCACGATGGTATGGGGTACCGCATAGATAATTTCTCCGTAACTTTATCCAGAACGCGAAAGCTGCACACAGTGCAAGGTGCCCATTGTATTTCAATTTGCATTTCTTCCATACACAGCCGTAAAAGCGAATTGTTGTTCTCCTTCCGAAGATAAGCAAAGAAATGAGATGCTGTATTTTATAACATTTCATGAAGTAAATAGTACCTTGGTACCAAAAGTTATTTTCTAAGCTACGAGTTGTATATAGCACATGTCCTAACAACCTATCTAGCATATACATGCACTTGCATTGTTGTAGCGCTGGCATGCCTTTCTCCTAGTTTCTCTACAAACGTAAAATATTGTTTTACGTTGCTTTGACATCAGATACACCGACAGAGTGCCAGAAAAGTAGATTTACCGGTGATTTCTGTATCATGTCATGGCCTGCCAACGCGGTATCCTTAGAGGGCGCTAGGTCCTATTCGTGATGAAACTCCCTCCTTCAAATGCTGCTAACATTGAGCCGCGCAATGCAAAACGCTGCGCTATCTTATAGCAAGGACAACGATGTTTCTCGCTAAAGTATTCGGAGAAGTGAACAAAAAAAGCGCGATGTATTCTGTGCGTCATCATCATTATGGTCAGCCTGGTTACGCCCACTGCAGGGCAAAGGCCTCTCGCATACTTCTCCAACAACCCCGGTCATATACTTATTGTGGCCATGTCGTCCCTGCAAACTTCTTTATCTCATGCGCCCACCTAACTTTCTGCCGCCCCCTGCTACGCTTCCCTTCCCTCGGAATCCAGTCCGTAACCCTTAATGACCATCGGTTATCTTCCCTCCTCATTAGATGTCCTGCCCATGACCATTTCCTTTTCTTGATTTCCACTAAGGTGTGATTAACTCGCGTTTGTTCCCTCACCCAATGTGCTCTTTTCTTATCCCTTAACGTTACAGCTATCATTCTTTTTTCCAAAGCTCGTTGCGTCGTCCTCAATTTATGTAGAACCCTTTTCGTAAGCATCCAGGTTTCTGCCCCGTAGGTGAGTACTGGTAAGACACAGCTATTATACACTTTTCTCTTGAGGGATAATGGCAACCTGCTGTTCATGATCGGAGAATGCCTGCCAAACGCACCCCTGCCCATTCTTATTCTTCTGATTATTTCCGTGTCAATTTCCGGATCCGCCCTAAGTAGATGTATTCCCTTACGACTTCCAGTGCCTCGCTACCTATCGTAAACTGCTGTTCTCTTCCGAGACTGTTAAACATTACTTTAGTTTTCTGCAGATTAATATTTAGATCCACCCTTCTGCTTTTCTTCTAATTCTGTGCGTAATATTACACTAATATTATGGCGGTCGCTTCGTTTATCCAATGTCGCTATATTTATTCATCATGTGAATGTTTTGCAAGCACTTCATTTTCAAACTTACCCATCATAAGGAGAGTGCAAATGGCAATAAGCGCGAAAGCCACGGCTGCCTTCATGATATCGAAGTTTCTGAAAGAGCGTACAGAAAAGGGGTTACGTTGAATCATTTATACGTCGGTCTACGTATACGTAACCGGCAGCAGATAACAAATCAGTTCTACCGAAGCTCGCAAGGAGGAGCAAGACTTGGGAAAGAGAAAATTGTCATCCGCCCTACTGTACCAACAGGCTACAAAAGAAACACATGCCGGTCTTTCGCAAACAAACACTAGCAGTGGAAGAGTAATTCGTCCGGGTCGTATAACCAACATCTTTCTAGGGCGATCCCTCCACCATCAGAGCGAAGGAGCAGGCTATCTAATTACAGAGGGAAGGTAAAATTACCAACTTCAAGCACAGGAACACGAAGATGCAAGGTTTTCTTAGGAAGGCGTATGGGTGTTCTCTGTTCATACTTGCGGGCTACATTAATTTGGATGACAATTTTCTTTCATTAACATTCTTCCCCACTGCGGCTTCCCGCAGACCTAATCTAGCACATGCGGGGTCCCTGTGCCTCAAGTTGCGGAATAATTTGCTCTCTCCTTGTGATCAGCTAGCCGGATGTGCAGCTAAGATTGTAGATCGACTGCCCCGGAATTGCGTTGGCCAGGGGTCCCGTCACGGTACCAGGACAAATTTTTCTTCAACTGCTGGGCTTTCTATCTGAGAAAGCCGCATGGATTGCCTTGGTAGCTTTGTGCCACCATGTAAATAATTGAATACATGACTCACATCCCGTGTTAGTCTAGCTGGATTTTAGACTAGGCCTTTATAAGCGGAGACTTTACAAATCGCACACTTATAAGTAAGGAACGTTGATTTGAACATTACCTTGTATATGTATATATATATATATATATATAGTAAAGTGTCTTGGTCATAACACGAACTACAGGCTCTTCTTTAATGAATACTGAACGACCTGATCATGCCTTGGTCCTTACGTATATGAAAAATTGCCTAGGTTCCTTCGCTAAGAATGAGGTAATGGAGGTAAAAAAACACGCTTTCATACAGTTAGTGCCGAACAATTTATAATGCACGCTATATCTCCATCCAAGCCTTCCAGTGTTTACCTGTACGCACACAACACATTTTACTGCACGAAAGTAGGTCAGTGTGTAAGCTGGCATTCAAGCCTTGCGGAAGAAAAACAAGGCCGGATTACGTTGGCCGACCACCAGATTTCAACTTTGCCACATCTTGCGCGACCTTTTCTTCTGTATGCTTAGGGCACTGAGAGGATTACATAAGATGAAAACGGTATTATGGATTAGCCGGAACAAATAAGCACTTCGGTGTGACTGGAGTTAAAGTGTACTGAAATGCTGAAGCAAAAATATGTTACAATAAAGAGCCAGGATTTGTCCCTACCATTCAATTCATTTATAAAAAGTTACCGAAACTGAAGAACAGGCAACTGCGTGTCTGAGCAGTATTTCATTAAATACTGACCATCAAGTTCTAAATATTTAGCATGGCGCGATGTTTTTGAATAGCTCTCTGGAATCGAACATCGCCTATGTTGCATGCTAGCAAAGACCTACAACGATAGTCGACGTTTTCTCAAAGCGCGCAAGGAAATTTAAAATAACTCGAAAAATGCTATGTTGAATTGCATGTTGTGCGCCGTCAACTTACTTTTGGTACAGTCGTGTGCAGGAGAATGGTTCAGCACACCTTATATCGCTCTTATTTCAAGTTTCTACCTTCCTGAAAAAAATATTAACAAATAGCAAGCCTAAATTCCCCACGAATCAAATACCTCAAGTTAGCGTTGACAGGCGTAGGCCATGTGATCCACTGAGGTCACGCTTTATGACCGGAAGAGGTGAAGTACGGCTGATGGCAACGGATGTCACTTCTATAGTCACAAGTTGCAAAGGGCAATATCCCAAAGTCTGCAGCTGACAAGGTTCTAAAAGTTTCAAGGAGCAATAAAAACGCATTTTAGCCGAAGCATGAAAATTTTTATAGCTTGCGACAGACAGAAAATTTTGCAGCGTATCTTTCGTCAATACAGAATGCTTGCCAAGGCTATTAAACGGGAGATGTAAACAGAAGAATATGTCTCGTGTATGTTTTTGTTAGTGTTACTGAGTTCTAAACGACATCCTGTTATCAAACGTCACTATAACGATACAAGCAAAATCACGGCCAGGTAATGCTTGGCACACAATATCGCCATAAAGGAACATTTACTTTGTGCAATGCTGTCGTAAAATTTAGTGCGACCTCGACATTGGACCGTGAGTAACCAACATAAAAACTGTAGGCCAATACTGTAGGCGAAAAGTAGGAATGGATGGGAAGGTTAGCCAGTGCATTGATCAGGTATCTACCCTGTGTAGCGGTGAAGGGTAAATGGCATGAAATATGTTAGTAGATGTCGATGTATGTGGTATTATGGCGCAAGGGCCAAATAAGACCACAGAGCGCCATACATATGGACATATATTTTCAATTCAGTTGTTTATGAGACGGAGAGATGTGCTGTGAACGATGGATGTAGCATTGAAGTAAACAGGCCTGAAATTAATTCCTGTAACTTGCGTAAAATATAGAAGATCAAAAGGACAATGACTGCGGATGTAAGCTATGACCATACATGTTTTCTTCCAAAGAAATGATGCAGCAGAAAGTGCAAGAGATGGTAGCACAGAAGCCTCACAGGACCCTTGAATGCAAGGGCTTGGGGGCACGTGCTCTGCGAAAGTGCTACCGCAGCAGTGGCCTCTGCTAAGAGGAGGTGCTACGCACCTAGTAAGCCGATAATGGGCGACGTGCCGGTATCTTGGGGAAGCCTTAAAGCTATCTTCCGGGCAAAAAACGGTTCCATGCCCAGTAATATTGCTTAGTTACGTGAACGTGTTGTTCATATGCTAAGGGAAAGTATTGTCTTTGAGGTTGTACTTCTTTGCGTTTCAATAAAATATAGATCACGGTTACCAAGTCGCCACATTTACTACAGATAGAGGAGGCTGATTATTAGTCAACAGGTGAGAGTGTGTGTCATACGTACGTCCAATTCTAAGGCAGGAAAAAATTGCTTCAATTTTTCGTATTTTCGTAATAATTGGCCAATTCCCTTACTGAGGTTTAACGGCATGGTGCTTACTTGTTATTTTTGCGTCCCGTAGGTGCTGCCAATAGCTCCTAATACTTTTGCGCAGGAACGGCTTCGACTCTACTTCAGGGACAGCTATAGAGGAAGCAGTCCCCTTCCTTGCAAGGGAAACGGCAGTTTCATCCGGAAGCATGTTGCCCTCGATACCTCTGCGGTCGGGCACCCTGCATATTGTGACGCGCTGGTTAGACGTATATGCTGTGCAGAGGTTTGAATAAATCTCACTGTGCGCAGGGTTTTTGAGTTTACGAGGAGACATCATTGCTTTTCCTACGCTCAGAGATTCAGTGAATGCAGCATAATTTTGAAGATTTGTTTTCTTTATATGCTTAACCTGCGCACAATAGGGAGTAAGCCTCAGCCGTAAATACGCTATTTTTCTTGATGCAGTTCACGAGATTTTGAAGAGGACAGACCGATTGCCACACAGGACACGCCAGCATGTCACTTTGATACGTCAGTAAAAATTACGGGCACTAGTCCTTTGATTGTAATTCACGAAAGTGCATTCGGATGTGTACTTCTGGAGCATGCTTTGAGACCTCAACAAACTAAGTATCCCGTTCTATAAGTTGCCATTGGCAGGTCGTTAACGCCTTTGCCGTAGGTGTTGCATGCTGCTCAAGAACTCGAACACCGACTTGTTAGCCGAGTTTCCTTAGTCACAGATAGGAGGGTTCCCTTCATGTCGGTTGGTTATGGAAGACGGTGGCACAACTAGTATCATTTATGATGGGGCAACAAACATGTTCGCAGTGTGACTGTACTTTCAGTAACTAACGCTGGCCTGCGAAACGCTGGCCTATTCTACCTATTATGTGTACATTATGGGAGTCCATTATGTGAGAACGTTATGTGTATTAGGTGAGTCCAGCGGAAATACACGGATGAGCTGGAACAATTGGTTGATCGTATCGGAACTATTTGAAAATGTAATAATTCTTATTGCCCTATTTTGTAAGCGGTTAATAGATTTGAAATACCTTTTATATGTGCTGCCCCATGATACTATGCAGTAGCTCAGATAACTATGCAAAAATGCGAAATATATGATGCGCAACACCGTTGTGCCAAAACATCCACGGGCTTTTAGCAACTTGTGGCAACCATACTCCAGCTTCGAACATGTCTTACTTATGTGCGATTGCCAGTTCAAATGTGAATAAAACATGACTACTAAATATTTGAATGAATGAATGAATGAACGAATGTTGTTTAGCGGCGCAAGAGCCAGATATGACCAATGACCGCCGTTACAGCGTTATTGATTGCACGGTGGAGTGATGAGTTATGTGAAGTTGATGTGATGGGGTTGTAAAGGGGCCTAAAAATAGTCGCTGTAACGTGCGTAAAATCTACGAGCAATAAGATTACGGCGATGGCAAATGACGAGTACTATGAGCGTTGCACTGCACTGCAGAAAAATGATACGATGTAGAGGACATGAATGAATGCGTGGTGTTTATTGGTGCAAGGGCCAGGTATGGCCAAAGAGCGCCAGGTCTGTGGTGATGAGTTCGCAGTGTACTTATGAGTTCTATGAAGTGGATGTGACGTGGCTGTAAAGGGGCCTTAAAAATAGTGGCTGTAACGTGCGTAAAATCTACGTGCAATAGAATTACGGCGATGGCTAATGACGAGTACTACGAGCGTTGCACTGCACTGCAGAAAAATTATATGATGTACAGGACATGAATGAATGCGTGGTGTTTATTGGTGCAAGGGCCAGGTATGGCCAATGAGCGCCAGGTCCGTGGTGATGAGTTCGCAGGGTACTTATGAGTTCTATGAAGTGGATGTGACGTGGCTGTAAAGGGGCCTTAAAAATAGTCGCTGTAACGTGCGTAAAATCTACGTGCAATAAGATTACGACGATGGCTAATGACGAGTACTGCGAGCGTTACACTGCACTGCAGAAAAATGATATGATGTACATGACATGAATGAATGCGTGGTGTTTATTGGTGCAAGGGCCAGGTATGGCCAAAGAGCGCCAGGTCCGTGGTGATGAGTTCGCAGTGTACTTATGAGTTCTATGAAGTGGATGTGACGTGGCTGTAAAGGGGCCTTAAAAATAGTCGCTGTAACGTGCGTAAAATCTACGTGCAATAAGATTACGGCGATGGCTAATGACGAGTACTATGGGCGTTGCACTGCACTGCAGAAAAATGATATGATGTACAGGACATGAATGAATGCGTGGTGTTTATTGGCGCAAGGGCCAGGTATGGCCAAAGAGCGCCAGGTCAGTGGTGAGTTCGCAGTGTACTTATGAGTTCTGTGAAGTTGATGTGACGTGGCTGTAAAGGGGCCTTAAAAAAAGGTCGCTGTAACGTGCGTAAAATCTACGTGCAATAAGATTACGGCGATGGCTAATGACGAGTACTATGAGCGTTGCACTGCACTGCAGAAAAATGATACGAAGTACAGGACATGAATGAATACGTGGTGTTTATTGGTGCAAGGGCCAGGTATGGCCAATGAACGCCAGGTCCGTGGTGACGAGTTCGCAGTGTACTTATGAGTTCTATGAAGTTGATGTAACGTGGCTGTAAAGGGGCCTAAAAAATAGTCGCTGTAACGTGCGTAAAATCAACGTGCAATAAGATTACGGCGATGGCTAATGACGAGTACTACGAGCGTTGCCTTACATTGCAGAAAAATGATACGATGTACAGGACATGAATGAATACGTGGTGTTTATTGGTGCAAGGGCCAGGTATGGCCAATGAACGCCAGGTCCGTGGTGATGAGTTCGCAGTGTACTTATGAGTTCTATGAAGTTGATGTAACGTGGCTGTAAAGGGGCCTTAAAAAAAGTCGCTGTAACGTGCGTAAAATCTACGTGCAATAAGATTACGGCGATGGCTAATGACGAGTACTACGAGCGTTGCACTACACTGCAGAAAAATGATACGATGTACAGGACATGAATGAATACGTGGTGTTTATTGGTGCAAGGGCCAGGTATGGCCAATGAACGTCAGGTCCGTGGTGATGAGTTCGCAGTGTACTTATGAGTTCTATGAAGTTGATGTAACGTGGCTGTAAAGGGGCCTAAAAAATAGTCGCTGTAACGTGCGTAAAATCTACGTGCAATAAGATTACGGCGATGGCTAATGACGAGTACTACGAGCGTTGCACTACACTGCAGAAAAATGATACGATGTACAGGACATGAATGAATACGTGGTGTTTATTGGTGCAAGGGCCAGGTTTGGCCAATGAACGCCAGGTCCGTGGTGATGAGTTCGCAGTGTACTTATGAGTTCTATGAAGTTGATGTAACGTGGCTGTAAAGGGGCCTAAAAATAGTCGGTGTAACGTGCGTAAAATCTACGTGCAATAAGATTACGGCGATGGCTAATGACGAGTACTACGAGCGTTGCACTACACTGCGGAAAAATGATACGATGTACAGGACATGAATGAATACGTGGTGTTTATTGGTGCAAGGGCCAGGTATGGCCAATGAACGCCAGGTCCGTGGTGATGAGTTCGCAGTGTACTTATGAGTTCTATGAAGTCGATGTAACGTGGCTGTAAAGGGGCCTTAAAAAAAGTCGCTGTAACGTGCGTAAAGTCTACGTGCAATAAGATTACGGCGATGGCTAATGACGAGTACTACGAGCGTTGCACTGCACTGCAGAAAAATGATACGATGTACAGGGCATGAATGAATGCGTGGTGTTTATTGGCGCAAGGGCCAGGTATGGTCAAAGAGCGCCAGGTCAGTGGTGATGAGTTCGCAGTGTACTTATGAGTTCTGTGAAGTTGATGTGACGTGGCTGTAAAGGGGCCTATAATATAGTCACTGTAACGTGCGTAAAATCTACGTGCAATAAGATAACGGCAATGGCTAATGACGAGTACTATGAGCGTTGCACTGCACTGCAGAAAACTGATATGATGTACAGGACATGAATGAATGCGTGGTGTTTATTGGCGCAAGGGCCAGGTATGGTCAAAGAGCGCCAGGTCAGTGGTGATGAGTTCGCAGTGTACTTATGAGTTCTGTGAAGTTGATGTGACGTGGCTGTAAAGGGGCCTATAATATAGTCGCTGTAACGTGCGTAAAATCTATGTGCAATAAGATAACGGCAATGGCTAATGACGAGTACTATGAGCGTTGCACTGCACTGCAGAAAAATGATATGATGTACAGAACATGAATGAATGCATGGTGTTTATTGGCGCAGGGGCCAGGTATGGCCAAAGAGCGCCAGGTCTGTGGTGATGAGTTCGCAGTGTACTTATGAGTTCTATGAAGTTGATGTGACGTGGCTGTAAAGGGGCCTTAAAAATAGTCGCTGTAACGTGTGTAAAATCTACGTGCAATAAGATTACGGCGATGGGTTATGACGAGTACTATGAGCGTTGCACTGCACTGCAGAAAAATGATACGATGTACAGAACATGAATGAATGCGTGGTGTTTTATGGCGCAAGGGCCAGGTATAGCCAAAGAGCGCCAGGTCCTTGGAGATGAGTTCGCAGTGTACTTATGAGTTCTATGAAGTTGATGTGACGTGGCTGTAAAGGGGCCTTAAAAATAGTCGCTGTAACGTGTGTAAAATCTACGTGCAATAATATTACGGCCATGGCTAATGACGAGTACTATGAGCGTTGCACTGCATTGCAGAATAATGATACGATATACAGGACATGAATGAATGGGTGGTTTTTATTGGCGCAAGGGCCAGGTATGTCCGAAGAGCGCCAGGTCCGTGGTGATGAGTTCGCAGTGTACTTATGAGTTCTCTGAAGTTGATGTAACGTGGCTGTAAAGGGGCCTTAAAAAAAGTCGCTGTAACGTGCGTAAAATCTACGTGCAATAAGATTACGGCGATGGCTAATGACGAGTACTATGAGCGTTGCACTGCACTGCAGAAAAATGCTACCATGTACAGGACATGAATGAATGCGTGGTGTTTATTGGCGCAAGGGCCAGGAATGGCCAAAGAGCGCCAGGTCTGTGGTGATGAGTTCATAGTGTACGTATGAGTTCTATGAAGTTGATGTGACGTGGCTGTAAAGGGGCCTTAAAAATAGTCGCTGTAATGTGCGTAAAATCTACGTGCAATAAGATTACGGCCATGGCTAATGACGAGTACTATGTGCGTTGCACTGTACTGCAGAATAATGATACGATGTACAGGACATGAATGAATGGGTGGTTTTTATTGGCGCAAGGGCCAGGTATGTCCGAAGAGCGCCAGGTCCGTGGTGATGAGTTCGCAGTGTACTTATGAGTTCTATGAAGTTGATGTAACGTGGTTGTAAAGGGGCCTTAAAAATAGTCGCTGTAACGTGCGTAAAATCTACGTGCAATAAGATTACGGCGATGGCAAATGACGAGTACTATGAGCGTTGAACTGCAAAGCAGAAAAATGATATGATGTACAGGACATGAATGAATGCGTGGTGTTTATTGGCGCAAGGGCCAGGTATGGCCAAAGAGCGCCAGGTTTGTGGTGATGAGTTCGCAGTGTACTTATGAGTTCTGTGAAGTTGATGTGACGTGGCTCTAAAGGGGCCTAAAAATAGTCGCTGTAACGTGCGTAAAATCTACGTGCAATAAGATTACGGCGATGGCTAATGACGAGTACTACGAGCGATGCACTACACTGCAGAAAAATGACATGATGTACAGAACATGAATGAATGCGTGGTGTTTATTGGCGCAAGGGCCAGGTATGGCCATAGAGCGCCAGAACCGTGATTATGAGTTCGCAGTGTACTTATGAGTTATATGAAGTAGATGTGACGTGGCTCTAAAGGGGCCTTAAAAATAGTCGCTGTAATGTGCGTAAAATCTACGTGCAATAAGGTTACGGCGATGGCAAATGACGAGTACTATGAGCGTTGCACTGCACTACAGAAAAATGCTACGATGTACAGGACATGAATGAATGCGTGGTGTTTATTGGCGCAAGGGCCAGGTATGGCCATAGAGCGCCAGAACCGTGGTTATGAGTTCGCAGTGTACTCGTGAGTTCTATGAAGTAGATGTGACGTGGCTGTAAAGAGGCCTTAAAAATAGTCGCAGTAATGTGCGTAAAATCTACGTGCAATAAGATTACGGCGATGGCAAATGACGAGTACTATGAGCGTCGCGCTGCACTACAGAAAAATGCTACGATGTACAGGAGATGAATGAATGCGTGGTGTTTATTGGTGCAAGGGCCAGGAATGGCGAAAGAGCGCCAGGTCTGTGGTGATGAGTTCGGAGTGTACTTATGAGTTCTATGAAGTTGATGTGACGTGGCTGTAAAGGGGCCTTCAAAATAGTCGCTGTAACGTGCGTAAAATCTACGTGCAATAAGATTACGGCGATGACTAATGACGAGTACTATGGGCGTTGCACTGCACTGCAGAAAAATGATATGATGTACAGGACATGAATGAATGCGTGGTGTTTATTGGCGCAAGGGCCAGGTATGGTCAAAGAGCGCCAGGTCAGTGGTGATGAGTTCGCAGTGTACTTATGAGTTCTGTGAAGTTGATGTGACGTGGCTGTAAAGGGGCCTATAATATAGTCACTGTAACGTGCGTAAAATCTACGTGCAATAAGATAACGGCAATGGCTAATGACGAGTACTATGAGCGTTGCACTGCACTGCAGAAAAATGATATGATGTACAGAACATGAATGAATGCATGGTGTTTATTGGCGCAGGGGCCAGGTATGGCCAAAAAGCGCCAGGTCAGTGGTGATGAGTTCGCAGTGTACTTATGAGTTCTGTGAAGTTGATGTGACGTGGCTGTAAAGGGGCCTATAATATAGTCACTGTAACGTGCGTAAAATCTACGTGCAATAAGATAACGGCAATGGCTAATGACGAGTACTATGAGCGTTGCACTGCACTGCAGAAAACTGATATGATGTACAGGACATGAATGAATGCGTGGTGTTTATTGGCGCAAGGGCCAGGTATGGTCAAAGAGCGCCAGGTCAGTGGTGATGAGTTCGCAGTGTACTTATGAGTTCTGTGAAGTTGATGTGACGTGGCTGTAAAGGGGCCTATAATATAGTCGCTGTAACGTGCGTAAAATCTATGTGCAATAAGATAACGGCAATGGCTAATGACGAGTACTATGAGCGTTGCACTGCACTGCAGAAAAATGATATGATGTACAGAACATGAATGAATGCATGGTGTTTATTGGCGCAGGGGCCAGGTATGGCCAAAGAGCGCCAGGTCTGTGGTGATGAGTTCGCAGTGTACTTATGAGTTCTATGAAGTTGATGTGACGTGGCTGTAAAGGGGCCTTAAAAATAGTCGCTGTAACGTGTGTAAAATCTACGTGCAATAAGATTACGGCGATGGGTTATGACGAGTACTATGAGCGTTGCACTGCACTGCAGAAAAATGATACGATGTACAGAACATGAATGAATGCGTGGTGTTTTATGGCGCAAGGGCCAGGTATAGCCAAAGAGCGCCAGGTCCTTGGAGATGAGTTCGCAGTGTACTTATGAGTTCTATGAAGTTGATGTGACGTGGCTGTAAAGGGGCCTTAAAAATAGTCGCTGTAACGTGTGTAAAATCTACGTGCAATAATATTACGGCCATGGCTAATGACGAGTACTATGAGCGTTGCACTGCATTGCAGAATAATGATACGATATACAGGACATGAATGAATGGGTGGTTTTTATTGGCGCAAGGGCCAGGTATGTCCGAAGAGCGCCAGGTCCGTGGTGATGAGTTCGCAGTGTACTTATGAGTTCTCTGAAGTTGATGTAACGTGGCTGTAAAGGGGCCTTAAAAAAAGTCGCTGTAACGTGCGTAAAATCTACGTGCAATAAGATTACGGCGATGGCTAATGACGAGTACTATGAGCGTTGCACTGCACTGCAGAAAAATGCTACCATGTACAGGACATGAATGAATGCGTGGTGTTTATTGGCGCAAGGGCCAGGAATGGCCAAAGAGCGCCAGGTCTGTGGTGATGAGTTCATAGTGTACGTATGAGTTCTATGAAGTTGATGTGACGTGGCTGTAAAGGGGCCTTAAAAATAGTCGCTGTAATGTGCGTAAAATCTACGTGCAATAAGATTACGGCCATGGCTAATGACGAGTACTATGTGCGTTGCACTGTACTGCAGAATAATGATACGATGTACAGGACATGAATGAATGGGTGGTTTTTATTGGCGCAAGGGCCAGGTATGTCCGAAGAGCGCCAGGTCCGTGGTGATGAGTTCGCAGTGTACTTATGAGTTCTATGAAGTTGATGTAACGTGGTTGTAAAGGGGCCTTAAAAATAGTCGCTGTAACGTGCGTAAAATCTACGTGCAATAAGATTACGGCGATGGCAAATGACGAGTACTATGAGCGTTGAACTGCAAAGCAGAAAAATGATATGATGTACAGGACATGAATGAATGCGTGGTGTTTATTGGCGCAAGGGCCAGGTATGGCCAAAGAGCGCCAGGTTTGTGGTGATGAGTTCGCAGTGTACTTATGAGTTCTGTGAAGTTGATGTGACGTGGCTCTAAAGGGGCCTAAAAATAGTCGCTGTAACGTGCGTAAAATCTACGTGCAATAAGATTACGGCGATGGCTAATGACGAGTACTACGAGCGATGCACTACACTGCAGAAAAATGACATGATGTACAGAACATGAATGAATGCGTGGTGTTTATTGGCGCAAGGGCCAGGTATGGCCATAGAGCGCCAGAACCGTGATTATGAGTTCGCAGTGTACTTATGAGTTATATGAAGTAGATGTGACGTGGCTCTAAAGGGGCCTTAAAAATAGTCGCTGTAATGTGCGTAAAATCTACGTGCAATAAGGTTACGGCGATGGCAAATGACGAGTACTATGAGCGTTGCACTGCACTACAGAAAAATGCTACGATGTACAGGACATGAATGAATGCGTGGTGTTTATTGGCGCAAGGGCCAGGTATGGCCATAGAGCGCCAGAACCGTGGTTATGAGTTCGCAGTGTACTCGTGAGTTCTATGAAGTAGATGTGACGTGGCTGTAAAGAGGCCTTAAAAATAGTCGCAGTAATGTGCGTAAAATCTACGTGCAATAAGATTACGGCGATGGCAAATGACGAGTACTATGAGCGTCGCGCTGCACTACAGAAAAATGCTACGATGTACAGGAGATGAATGAATGCGTGGTGTTTATTGGTGCAAGGGCCAGGAATGGCGAAAGAGCGCCAGGTCTGTGGTGATGAGTTCGGAGTGTACTTATGAGTTCTATGAAGTTGATGTGACGTGGCTGTAAAGGGGCCTTCAAAATAGTCGCTGTAACGTGCGTAAAATCTACGTGCAATAAGATTACGGCGATGACTAATGACGAGTACTATGGGCGTTGCACTGCACTGCAGAAAAATGATATGATGTACAGGACATGAATGAATGCGTGGTGTTTATTGGCGCAAGGGCCAGGTATGGTCAAAGAGCGCCAGGTCAGTGGTGATGAGTTCGCAGTGTACTTATGAGTTCTGTGAAGTTGATGTGACGTGGCTGTAAAGGGGCCTATAATATAGTCACTGTAACGTGCGTAAAATCTACGTGCAATAAGATAACGGCAATGGCTAATGACGAGTACTATGAGCGTTGCACTGCACTGCAGAAAAATGATATGATGTACAGAACATGAATGAATGCATGGTGTTTATTGGCGCAGGGGCCAGGTATGGCCAAAAAGCGCCAGGTCTGTGGTGATGAGTTCGCAGTGTACTTATGAGTTCTATGAAGATGATGTGACGTGGCTGTAAAGGGGCCTAAAAATAGTCGCTGTAACGTGTGTAAAATCTACGTGCAATAAGATTACGGCGATGGCTAATGACGAGTACTGTGAGCGTTGCATTGCACTGCAGAAAAATGATATGATGTACAGAACATGAATGAATGCGTGGTGTTTATTGGCGCAAGGGCCAGGTATGGCCAAAGAGCGCCAGGTCCTTGGTGATGAGTTCGCAGTGTACTTATGAGTTCTATGAAGTTGATGTGACGTGGCTGTAAAGGGGCCTTAAAAAAGTCGCTGTAACGTGCGTAATATCTACGTGCAATAAGATTACGGCGATGGCTAATGACGAGTACTATGAGCGTTGCACTGCACTGCAGAAAAATGATACGATGTACAGGACATGAATGAATACGTGGTGTTTATTGGTGCAAGGGCCAGGTATGGCCAATGAACGCCAGGTCCGTGGTGATGAGTTCGCAGTGTACCTATGAGTTCTATGATCTTGATGTAACGTGGCTGTAAAGGGGCCTAAAAATAGTCGCTGTAACGTGCGTAAAATCTACGTGCAATAAGATTACGGCGATGGCTAATGACGAGTACTACGAGCGTTGCACTACACTGCAGAAAAATGATACGATGTACAGGACATGAATGAATACGTGGTGTTTATTGGTGCAAGGGCCAGGTATGGCCAATGAACGCCAGGTCCGTGGTGATGAGTTCGCAGTGTACTTATGAGTTCTATGAAGTTGATGTAACGTGGCTGTAAAGGGGCCTTAAAAAAAGTCGCTGTAACGTGCGTAAAATCTACGTGCAATAAGATTACGGCGATGGCTAATGACGAGTACTACGAGCGTTGCACTACACTGCAGAAAAATGATACGATGTACAGGACATGAATGAATACGTGGTGTTTATTGGTGCAAGGGCCAGGTATGGCCAATGAACGCCAGGTCCGTGGTGATGAGTTCGCAGTGTACTTATAAGTTCTATGAAGTTGATGTAACGTGGCTGTAAAGGGGCCTAAAAAATAGTCGTAGTAACGTGCGTAAAATCTACGTGCAATAAGATTACGGCGATGGCTAATGACGAGTACTACGAGCGTTGCACTACACTGCGGAAAAATGATACGATGTACAGGACATGAATGAATACGTGGTGTTTATTGGTGCAAGGGCCAGGTATGGCCAATGAACGCCAGGTCCGTGGTGATGAGTTCGCAGTGTACTTATGAGTTCTATGAAGTCGATGTAACGTGGCTGTAAAGGGGCCTTAAAAAAAGTCGCTGTAACGTGCGTAAAATCTACGTGCAATAAGATTACGGCGATGGCTAATGACGAGTACTACGAGCGTTGCACTACACTGCAGAAAAATGATACGATGTACAGGACATGAATGAATACGTGGTGTTTATTGGTGCAAGGGCCAGGTATGGCCAATGAACGCCAGGTCCGTGGTGATGAGTTCGCCGTGTATTTATGTGTTCTATGAAGTTGATGTGAGGTGGCTGTAAAGGGGCTTTAAAATAGTCGCTGTAACGTGCGTAAAATCTAGGTGCAATAAGATTTCGGCGATGGCTAATGACGAGTACTATGAGCGTTGCACTGCACTGCAGAAAAATGATACGATGTACAGGGCATGAATGAATGCGTGGTGTTTATTGGCGCAAGGGCCAGGTATGGTCAAAGAGCGCCAGGTCAGTGGTGATGAGTTCGCAGTGTACTTATGAGTTCTGTGAAGTTGATGTGACGTGGCTGTAAAGGGGCCTATAATATAGTCACTGTAACGTGCGTAAAATCTACGTGCAATAAGATAACGGCAATGGCTAATGACGAGTACTATGAGCGTTGCACTGCACTGCAGAAAACTGATATGATGTACAGGACATGAATGAATGCGTGGTGTTTATTGGCGCAAGGGCCAGGTATGGTCAAAGAGCGCCAGGTCAGTGGTGATGAGTTCGCAGTGTACTTATGAGTTCTGTGAAGTTGATGTGACGTGGCTGTAAAGGGGCCTATAATATAGTCGCTGTAACGTGCGTAAAATCTATGTGCAATAAGATAACGGCAATGGCTAATGACGAGTACTATGAGCGTTGCACTGCACTGCAGAAAAATGATATGATGTACAGAACATGAATGAATGCATGGTGTTTATTGGCGCAGGGGCCAGGTATGGCCAAAGAGCGCCAGGTCTGTGGTGATGAGTTCGCAGTGTACTTATGAGTTCTATGAAGTTGATGTGACGTGGCTGTAAAGGGGCCTTAAAAATAGTCGCTGTAACGTGTGTAAAATCTACGTGCAATAAGATTACGGCGATGGGTTATGACGAGTACTATGAGCGTTGCACTGCACTGCAGAAAAATGATACGATGTACAGAACATGAATGAATGCGTGGTGTTTTATGGCGCAAGGGCCAGGTATGGCCAAAGAGCGCCAGGTCCTTGGAGATCAGTTCGCAGTGTACTTATGAGTTCTATGAAGTTGATGTGACGTGGCTGTAAAGGGGCCTTAAAAATAGTCGCTGTAACGTGTGTAAAATCTACGTGCAATAATATTACGGCCATGGCTAATGACGAGTACTATGAGCGTTGCACTGCATTGCAGAATAATGATACGATGTACAGGACATGAATGAATGGGTGGTTTTTATTGGCGCAAGGGCCAGGTATGTCCGAAGAGCGCCAGGTCCGTGGTGATGAGTTCGCAGTGTACTTATGAGTTCTCTGAAGTTGATGTAACGTGGCTGTAAAGGGGCCTTAAAAAAAGTCGCTGTAACGTGCGTAAAATCTACGTGCAATAAGATTACGGCGATGGCTAATGACGAGTACTATGAGCGTTGCACTGCACTGCAGAAAAATGCTACCATGTACAGGACATGAATGAATGCGTGGTGTTTATTGGCGCAAGGGCCAGGAATGGCCAAAGAGCGCCAGGTCTGTGGTGATGAGTTCATAGTGTACGTATGAGTTCTATGAAGTTGATGTGACGTGGCTGTAAAGGGGCCTTAAAAATAGTCGCTGTAATGTGCGTAAAATCTACGTGCAATAAGATTACGGCCATGGCTAATGACGAGTACTATGTGCGTTGCACTGTACTGCAGAATAATGATACGATGTACAGGACATGAATGAATGGGTGGTATTTATTGGCGCAAGGGCCAGGTATGTCCGAAGAGCGCCAGGTCCGTGGTGATGAGTTCGCAGTGTACTTATGAGTTCTATGAAGTTGATGTAACGTGGTTGTAAAGGGGCCTTAAAAATAGTCGCTGTAACGTGCGTAAAATCTACGTGCAATAAGATTACGGCGATGGCAAATGACGAGTACTATGAGCGTTGAACTGCAAAGCAGAAAAATGATATGATGTACAGGACATGAATGAATGCGTGGTGTTTATTGGCGCAAGGGCCAGGTATGGCCAAAGAGCGCCAGGTTTGTGGTGATGAGTTCGCAGTGTACTTATGAGTTCTGTGAAGTTGATGTGACGTGGCTCTAAAGGGGCCTAAAAATAGTCGCTGTAACGTGCGTAAAATCTACGTGCAATAAGATTACGGCGATGGCTAATGACGAGTACTACGAGCGATGCACTAAACTGCAGAAAAATGACATGATGTACAGAACATGAATGAATGCGTGGTGTTTATTGGCGCAAGGGCCAGGTATGGCCATAGAGCGCCAGAACCGTGGTTATGAGTTCGCAGTGTACTCGTGAGTTCTATGAAGTAGATGTGACGTGGCTGTAAAGAGGCCTTAAAAATAGTCGCAGTAATGTGCGTAAAATCTACGTGCAATAAGATTACGGCGATGGCAAATGACGAGTACTATGAGCGTCGCGCTGCACTACAGAAAAATGCTACGATGTACAGGAGATGAATGAATGCGTGGTGTTTATTGGTGCAAGGGCCAGGAATGGCGAAAGAGCGCCAGGTCTGTGGTGATGAGTTCGGAGTGTACTTATGAGTTCTATGAAGTTGATGTGACGTGGCTGTAAAGGGGCCTTAAAAATAGTCGCTGTAACGTGCGTAAAATCTGCGTGCAATAAGATTACGGCGATGACTAATGACGAGTACTATGGGCGTTGCACTGCACTGCAGAAAAATGATATGATGTACAGGACATGAATGAATGCGTGGTGTTTATTGGCGCAAGGGCCAGGTATGGTCAAAGAGCGCCAGGTCAGTGGTGATGAGTTCGCAGTGTACTTATGAGTTCTGTGAAGTTGATGTGACGTGGCTGTAAAGGGGCCTATAATATAGTCACTGTAACGTGCGTAAAATCTACGTGCAATAAGATAACGGCAATGGCTAATGACGAGTACTATGAGCGTTGCACTGCACTGCAGAAAAATGATATGATGTACAGAACATGAATGAATGCATGGTGTTTATTGGCGCAGGGGCCAGGTATGGCCAAAGAGCGCCAGGTCTGTGGTGATGAGTTCGCAGTGTACTTATGAGTTCTATGAAGATGATGTGACGTGGCTGTAAAGGGGCCTAAAAATAGTCGCTGTAACGTGTGTAAAATCTACGTGCAATAAGATTACGGCGATGGCTAATGACGAGTACTGTGAGTGTTGCATTGCACTGCAGAAAAATGATATGATGTACAGAACATGAATGAATGCGTGGTGTTTATTGGCGCAAGGGCCAGGTATGGCCAAAGAGCGCCAGGTCCTTGGTGATGAGTTCGCAGTGTACTTATGAGTTCTATGAAGTTGATGTGACGTGGCTGTAAAGGGGCCTTAAAAAAGTCGCTGTAACGTGCGTAATATCTACGTGCAATAAGATTACGGCGATGGCTAATGACGAGTACTATGAGCGTTGCACTGCACTGCAGAAAAATGATACCATGTACAGGACATGAATGAAAACGTGGTGTTTATTGGTGCAAGGGCCAGGTATGGCCAATGAACGCCAGGTCCGTGGTGATGAGTTCGCAGTGTACCTATGAGTTCTATGATCTTGATGTAACGTGGCTGTAAAGGGGCCTAAAAATAGTCGCTGTAACGTGCGTAAAATCTACGTGCAATAAGATTACGGCGATGGCTAATGACGAGTACTACGAGCGTTGCACTACACTGCAGAAAAATGATACGATGTACAGGACATGAATGAATACGTGGTGTTTATTGGTGCAAGGGCCAGGTATGGCCAATGAACGCCAGGTCCGTGGTGATGAGTTCGCAGTGTACTTATAAGTTCTATGAAGTTGATGTAACGTGGCTGTAAAGGGGCCTAAAAAATAGTCGTAGTAACGTGCGTAAAATCTACGTGCAATAAGATTACGGCGATGGCTAATGACGAGTACTACGAGCGTTGCACTACACTGCGGAAAAATGATACGATGTACAGGACATGAATGAATACGTGGTGTTTATTGGTGCAAGGGCCAGGTATGGCCAATGAACGCCAGGTCCGTGGTGATGAGTTCGCAGTGTACTTATGAGTTCTATGAAGTCGATGTAACGTGGCTGTAAAGGGGCCTTAAAAAAAGTCGCTGTAACGTGCGTAAAATCTACGTGCAATAAGATTACGGCGATGGCTAATGACGAGTACTACGAGCGTTGCACTACACTGCAGAAAAATGATACGATGTACAGGACATGAATGAATACGTGGTGTTTATTGGTGCAAGGGCCAGGTATGGCCAATGAACGCCAGGTCCGTGGTGATGAGTTCGCCGTGTATTTATGTGTTCTATGAAGTTGATGTGAGGTGGCTGTAAAGGGGCTTTAAAATAGTCGCTGTAACGTGCGTAAAATCTAGGTGCAATAAGATTTCGGCGATGGCTAATGACGAGTACTATGAGCGTTGCACTGCACTGCAGAAAAATGATACGATGTACAGGGCATGAATGAATGCGTGGTGTTTATTGGCGCAAGGGCCAGGTATGGTCAAAGAGCGCCAGGTCAGTGGTGATGAGTTCGCAGTGTACTTATGAGTTCTGTGAAGTTGATGTGACGTGGCTGTAAAGGGGCCTATAATATAGTCACTGTAACGTGCGTAAAATCTACGTGCAATAAGATAACGGCAATGGCTAATGACGAGTACTATGAGCGTTGCACTGCGCTGCAGAAAACTGATATGATGTACAGGACATGAATGAATGCGTGGTGTTTATTGGCGCAAGGGCCAGGTATGGTCAAAGAGCGCCAGGTCAGTGGTGATGAGTTCGCAGTGTACTTATGAGTTCTGTGAAGTTGATGTGACGTGGCTGTAAAGGGGCCTATAATATAGTCGCTGTAACGTGCGTAAAATCTATGTGCAATAAGATAACGGCAATGGCTAATGACGAGTACTATGAGCGTTGCACTGCACTGCAGAAAAATGATATGATGTACAGAACATGAATGAATGCATGGTGTTTATTGGCGCAGGGGCCAGGTATGGCCAAAGAGCGCCAGGTCTGTGGTGATGAGTTCGCAGTGTACTTATGAGTTCTATGAAGTTGATGTGACGTGGCTGTAAAGGGGCCTTAAAAATAGTCGCTGTAACGTGTGTAAAATCTACGTGCAATAAGATTACGGCGATGGGTTATGACGTGTACTATGAGCGTTGCACTGCACTGCAGAAAAATGATACGATGTACAGAACATGAATGAATGCGTGGTGTTTTATGGCGCAAGGGCCAGGTATGGCCAAAGAGCGCCAGGTCCTTGGAGATGAGTTCGCAGTGTACTTATGAGTTCTATGAAGTTGATGTGACGTGGCTGTAAAGGGGCCTTAAAAATAGTCGCTGTAACGTGTGTAAAATCTACGTGCAATAATATTACGGCCATGGCTAATGACGAGTACTATGAGCGTTGCACTGCATTGCAGAATAATGATACGATGTACAGGACATGAATGAATGGGTGGTTTTTATTGGCGCAAGGGCCAGGTATGTCCGAAGAGCGCCAGGTCCGTGGTGATGAGTTCGCAGTGTACTTATGAGTTCTCTGAAGTTGATGTAACGTGGCTGTAAAGGGGCCTTAAAAAAAGTCGCTGTAACGTGCGTAAAATCTACGTGCAATAAGATTACGGCGATGGCTAATGACGAGTACTATGAGCGTTGCACTGCACTGCAGAAAAATGCTACCATGTACAGGACATGAATGAATGCGTGGTGTTTATTGGCGCAAGGGCCAGGAATGGCCAAAGAGCGCCAGGTCTGTGGTGATGAGTTCATAGTGTACGTATGAGTTCTATGAAGTTGATGTGACGTGGCTGTAAAGGGGCCTTAAAAATAGTCGCTGTAATGTGCGTAAAATCTACGTGCAATAAGATTACGGCCATGGCTAATGACGAGTACTATGTGCGTTGCACTGTACTGCAGAATAATGATACGATGTACAGGACATGAATGAATGGGTGGTATTTATTGGCGCAAGGGCCAGGTATGTCCGAAGAGCGCCAGGTCCGTGGTGATGAGTTCGCAGTGTACTTATGAGTTCTATGAAGTTGATGTAACGTGGTTGTAAAGGGGCCTTAAAAATAGTCGCTGTAACGTGCGTAAAATCTACGTGCAATAAGATTACGGCGATGGCAAATGACGAGTACTATGAGCGTTGAACTGCAAAGCAGAAAAATGATATGATGTACAGGACATGAATGAATGCGTGGTGTTTATTGGCGCAAGGGCCAGGTATGGCCAAAGAGCGCCAGGTTTGTGGTGATGAGTTCGCAGTGTACTTATGAGTTCTGTGAAGTTGATGTGACGTGGCTCTAAAGGGGCCTAAAAATAGTCGCTGTAACGTGCGTAAAATCTACGTGCAATAAGATTACGGCGATGGCTAATGACGAGTACTACGAGCGATGCACTAAACTGCAGAAAAATGACATGATGTACAGAACATGAATGAATGCGTGGTGTTTATTGGCGCAAGGGCCAGGTATGGCCATAGAGCGCCAGAACCGTGGTTATGAGTTCGCAGTGTACTCGTGAGTTCTATGAAGTAGATGTGACGTGGCTGTAAAGAGGCCTTAAAAATAGTCGCAGTAATGTGCGTAAAATCTACGTGCAATAAGATTACGGCGATGGCAAATGACGAGTACTATGAGCGTCGCGCTGCACTACAGAAAAATGCTACGATGTACAGGAGATGAATGAATGCGTGGTGTTTATTGGTGCAAGGGCCAGGAATGGCGAAAGAGCGCCAGGTCTGTGGTGATGAGTTCGGAGTGTACTTATGAGTTCTATGAAGTTGATGTGACGTGGCTGTAAAGGGGCCTTAAAAATAGTCGCTGTAACGTGCGTAAAATCTACGTGCAATAAGATTACGGCGATGACTAATGACGAGTACTATGGGCGTTGCACTGCACTGCAGAAAAATGATATGATGTACAGGACATGAAAGAATGCGTGGTGTTTATTGGCGCAAGGGCCAGGTATGGTCAAAGAGCGCCAGGTCAGTGGTGATGAGTTCGCAGTGTACTTATGAGTTCTGTGAAGTTTATGTGACGTGGCTGTAAAGGGGCCTATAATATAGTCACTGTAACGTGCGTAAAATGTACGTGCAATAAGATAACGGCAATGGCTAATGACGAGTACTATGAGCGTTGCACTGCACTGCAGAAAAATGATATGATGTACAGAACATGAATGAATGCATGGTGTTTATTGGCGCAGGGGCCAGGTATGGCCAAAGAGCGCCAGGTCTGTGGTGATGAGTTCGCAGTGTACTTATGAGTTCTATGAAGATGATGTGACGTGGCTGTAAAGGGGCCTAAAAATAGTCGCTGTAACGTGTGTAAAATCTACGTGCAATAAGATTACGGCGATGGCTAATGACGAGTACTGTGAGCGTTGCATTGCACTGCAGAAAAATGATATGATGTACAGAACATGAATGAATGCGTGGTGTTTATTGGCGCAAGGGCCAGGTATGGCCAAAGAGCGCCAGGTCCTTGGTGATGAGTTCGCAGTGTACTTATGAGTTCTATGAAGTTGATGTGACGTGGCTGTAAAGGGGCCTTAAAAAAGTCGCTGTAACGTGCGTAATATCTACGTGCAATAAGATTACGGCGATGGCTAATGACGAGTACTATGAGCGTTGCACTGCACTGCAGAAAAATGATACGATGTACAGGACATGAATGAATACGTGGTGTTTATTGGTGCAAGGGCCAGGTATGGCCAATGAACGCCAGGTCCGTGGTGATGAGTTCGCAGTGTACCTATGAGTTCTATGATCTTGATGTAACGTGGCTGTAAAGGGGCCTAAAAATAGTCGCTGTAACGTGCGTAAAATCTACGTGCAATAAGATTACGGCGATGGCTAATGACGAGTACTACGAGCGTTGCACTACACTGCAGAAAAATGATACGATGTACAGGACATGAATGAATACGTGGTGTTTATTGGTGCAAGGGCCAGGTATGGCCAATGAACGCCAGGTCCGTGGTGATGAGTTCGCAGTGTACTTATAAGTTCTATGAAGTTGATGTAACGTGGCTGTAAAGGGGCCTAAAAAATAGTCGTAGTAACGTGCGTAAAATCTACGTGCAATAAGATTACGGCGATGGCTAATGACGAGTACTACGAGCGTTGCACTACACTGCGGAAAAATGATACGATGTACAGGACATGAATGAATACGTGGTGTTTATTGGTGCAAGGGCCAGGTATGGCCAATGAACGCCAGGTCCGTGGTGATGAGTTCGCAGTGTACTTATGAGTTCTATGAAGTCGATGTAACGTGGCTGTAAAGGGGCCTTAAAAAAAGTCGCTGTAACGTGCGTAAAATCTACGTGCAATAAGATTACGGCGATGGCTAATGACGAGTACTACGAGCGTTGCACTACACTGCAGAAAAATGATACGATGTACAGGACATGAATGAATACGTGGTGTTTATTGGTGCAAGGGCCAGGTATGGCCAATGAACGCCAGGTCCGTGGTGATGAGTTCGCCGTGTATTTATGTGTTCTATGAAGTTGATGTGAGGTGGCTGTAAAGGGGCTTTAAAATAGTCGCTGTAACGTGCGTAAAATCTAGGTGCAATAAGATTTCGGTGATGGCTAATGACGAGTACTATGAGCGTTGCACTGCACTGCAGAAAAATGATACGATGTACAGGACATGAATGAATGCGTGGTGTTTATTGGCGCAAGGGCCAGGTATGGTCAAAGAGCGCCAGGTCAGTGGTGATGAGTTCGCAGTGTACTTATGAGTTCTGTGAAGTTGATGTGACGTGGCTGTAAAGGGGCCTATAATATAGTCGCTGTAACGTGCGTAAAATCTATGTGCAATAAGATAACGGCAATGGCTAATGACGAGTACTATGAGCGTTGCACTGCACTGCAGAAAAATGATATGATGTACAGAACATGAATGAATGCATGGTGTTTATTGGCGCAGGGGCCAGGTATGGCCAAAGAGCGCCAGGTCTGTGGTGATGGGTTCGCAGTGTACTTATGAGTTCTATGAAGTTGATGTGACGTGGCTGTAAAGGGGCCTTAAAAATAGTCGCTGTAACGTGTGTAAAATCTACGTGCAATAAGATTACGGCGATGGGTTATGACGAGTACTATGAGCGTTGCACTGCACTGCAGAAAAATGATACGATGTACAGAACATGAATGAATGCGTGGTGTTTTATGGCGCAAGGGCCAGGTATGGCCAAAGAGCGCCAGGTCCTTGGAGATGAGTTCGCAGTGTACTTATGAGTTCTATGAAGTTGATGTGACGTGGCTGTAAAGGGGCCTTAAAAATAGTCGCTGTAACGTGTGTAAAATCTACGTGCAATAATATTACGGCCATGGCTAATGACGAGTACTATGAGCGTTGCACTGCATTGCAGAATAATGATACGATGTACAGGACATGAATGAATGGGTGGTTTTTATTGGCGCAAGGGCCAGGTATGTCCGAAGAGCGCCAGGTCCGTGGTGATGAGTTCGCAGTGTACTTATGAGTTCTCTGAAGTTGATGTAACGTGGCTGTAAAGGGGCCTTAAAAAAAGTCGCTGTAACGTGCGTAAAATCTACGTGCAATAAGATTACGGCGATGGCTAATGACGAGTACTATGAGCGTTGCACTGCACTGCAGAAAAATGCTACCATGTACAGGACATGAATGAATGCGTGGTGTTTATTGGCGCAAGGGCCAGGAATGGCCAAAGAGCGCCAGGTCTGTGGTGATGAGTTCATAGTGTACGTATGAGTTCTATGAAGTTGATGTGACGTGGCTGTAAAGGGGCCTTAAAAATAGTCGCTGTAATGTGCGTAAAATCTACGTGCAATAAGATTACGGCCATGGCTAATGACGAGTACTATGTGCGTTGCACTGTACTGCAGAATAATGATACGATGTACAGGACATGAATGAATGGGTGGTATTTATTGGCGCAAGGGCCAGGTATGTCCGAAGAGCGCCAGGTCCGTGGTGATGAGTTCGCAGTGTACTTATGAGTTCTATGAAGTTGATGTAACGTGGTTGTAAAGGGGCCTTAAAAATAGTCGCTGTAACGTGCGTAAAATCTACGTGCAATAAGATTACGGCGATGGCAAATGACGAGTACTATGAGCGTTGAACTGCAAAGCAGAAAAATGATATTATGTACAGGACATGAATGAATGCGTGGTGTTTATTGGCGCAAGGGCCAGGTATGGCCAAAGAGCGCCAGGTTTGTGGTGATGAGTTCGCAGTGTACTTATGAGTTCTGTGAAGTTGATGTGACGTGGCTCTAAAGGGGCCTAAAAATAGTCGCTGTAACGTGCGTAAAATCTACGTGCAATAAGATTACGGCGATGGCTAATGACGAGTACTACGAGCGATGCACTAAACTGCAGAAAAATGACATGATGTACAGAACATGAATGAATGCGTGGTGTTTATTGGCGCAAGGGCCAGGTATGGCCATAGAGCGCCAGAACCGTGGTTATGAGTTCGCAGTGTACTCGTGAGTTCTATGAAGTAGATGTGACGTGGCTGTAAAGAGGCCTTAAAATAGTCGCAGTAATGTGCGTAAAATCTACGTGCAATAAGATTACGGCGATGGCAAATGACGAGTACTATGAGCGTCGCGCTGCACTACAGAAAAATGCTACGATGTACAGGAGATGAATGAATGCGTGGTGTTTATTGGTGCAAGGGCCAGGAATGGCGAAAGAGCGCCAGGTCTGTGGTGATGAGTTCGGAGTGTACTTATGAGTTCTATGAAGTTGATGTGACGTGGCTGTAAAGGGGCCTTAAAAATAGTCGCTGTAACGTGCGTAAAATCTACGTGCAATAAGATTACGGCGATGACTAATGACGAGTACTATGGGGGTTGCACTGCACTGCAGAAAAATGATATGATGTACAGGACATGAATGAATGCGTGGTGTTTATTGGCGCAAGGGCCAGGTATGGTCAAAGAGCGCCAGGTCAGTGGTGATGAGTTCGCAGTGTACTTATGAGTTCTGTGAAGTTGATGTGACGTGGCTGTAAAGGGGCCTATAATATAGTCACTGTAACGTGCGTAAAATCTACGTGGAATAAGATAACGGCAATGGCTAATGACGAGTACTATGAGCGTTGCACTGCACTGCAGAAAAATGATATGATGTACAGAACATGAATGAATGCATGGTGTTTATTGGCGCAGGGGCCAGGTATGGCCAAAGAGCGCCAGGTCTGTGGTGATGAGTTCGCAGTGTACTTATGAGTTCTATGAAGATGATGTGACGTGGCTGTAAAGGGGCCTTAAAAATAGTCGCTGTAACGTGTGTAAAATCTACCTGCAATAAGATTACGGCGATTGCTAATGACGAGTACTGTGAGCGTTGCATTGCACTGCAGAAAAATGGTATGATGGACAGAACATGAATGAATGCGTGGTGTTTATTGGCGCAAGGGCCAGGTATGGCCAAAGAGCGCCAGGTCCTTGGTGATGAGTTCGCAGTGTACTTATGAGTTCTATGAAGTTGATGTGACGTGGCTGTAAAGGGGCCTTAAAAAAGTCGCTGTAACGTGCGTAATATCTACGTGCAATAAGATTACGGCGATGGCTAATGACGAGTACTATGAGCGTTGCACTGCACTGCAGAAAAATGATACGATGTACAGGACATGAATGAATACGTGGTGTTTATTTGTGCAAGGGCCAGGTATGGCTAATGAACGCCAGGTCCGTGGTGATGAGTTCGCAGTGTACCTATGAGTTCTATGATCTTGATGTAACGTGGCTGTAAAGGGGCCTAAAAAATAGTCGCTGTAACGTGCGTAAATTCTACGTGCAATAAGATTACGGCGATGGCTAATGACGAGTACTACGAGCGTTGCACTACACTGCAGAAAAATGATACGATGTACAGGACATGAATGAATACGTGGTGTTTATTGGTGCAAGGGCCAGGTATGGCCAATGAACGCCAGGTCCGTGGTGATGAGTTCGCAGTGTACTTATAAGTTCTATGAAGTTGATGTAACGTGGCTGTAAAGGGGCCTAAAAAATAGTCGTAGTAACGTGCGTAAAATCTACGTGCAATAAGATTACGGCGATGGCTAATGACGAGTACTACGAGCGTTGCACTACACTGCAGAAAAATGATACGATGTAGAGGACATGAATGAATACGTGGTGTTTATTGGTGCAAGGGCCAGGTATGGCCAATGAACGCCAGGTCCGTGGTGATGAGTTCGCAGTGTACTTATGAGTTCTATGAAGTTGATGTAACGCGGCTGTAAAGGGGCCTTAAAAAAAGTCGCTGTAACGTGCGTAAAATCTACGTGCAATAAGATTACGGCGATGGCTAGTGACGAGTACTATGAGCGTTGCACTGCACTGCAGAAAAATGATACGATGTACAGGACATGAATGAATACGTGGTGTTTATTGGTGCAAGGGCCAGGTATGGCCAATGAACACCAGGTCCGTGGTGATGAGTTCGCAGTGTACTTATGAGTTCTATGAAGTTGATGTAACGTGGCTGTAAAGGGGCCTAAAAAATAGTCGCTGTAACGAGCGGAAAATCTACGTGCAATAAGATTACGGCGATGGCTAATGACGAGTACTACGAGCGTTGCACTACACTGCATAAAAATGATATGATGTACAGGACATGAATGAATGCGTGGTGTTTATTGGCGCAAGGGCCAGGTATGGTCAAAGAGCGCCAGGTCAGTGGTGATGAGTTCGCAGTGTACTTATGAGTTCTGTGAAGTTGATGTGACGTGGCTGTAAAGGGGCCTATAATATAGTCGCTGTAACGTGCGTAAAATCTACGTGCAATAAGATTACGGCGATGGCAAATGACGAGTACTATGAGCGTTGCACTGCACTACAGAAAAATGCTACGATGTACAGGACATGAATGAATGCGTGGTGTTTATTGGCGCAAGGGCCAGGTATGGCCATAGAGCGCCAGAACCGTGGTTATGAGTTCGCAGTGCACTCGTGAGTTCTATGAAGTAGATGTGACGTGGCTGTAAAGAGGCCTTAAAAATAGTCGCAGTAATGTGCGTAAAATCTACGTGCAATAAGATTACGGCGATGGCAAATGACGAGTACTATGAGCGTCGCGCTGCACTACAGAAAAATGCTACGATGTACAGGAGATGAATGAATGCGTGGTGTTTATTGGTGCAAGGGCCAGGAATGGCGAAAGAGCGCCAGGTCTGTGGTGATGAGTTCGGAGTGTACTTATGAGTTCTATGAAGTTGATGTGACGTGGCTGTAAAGGGGCCTTAAAAATAGTCGCTGTAACGTGCGTAAAATCTACGTGCAATAAGATTACGGCGATGACTAATGACGAGTACTATGGGGGTTGCACTGCACTGCAGAAAAATGATATGATGTACAGGACATGAATGAATGCGTGGTGTTTATTGGCGCAAGGGCCAGGTATGGTCAAAGAGCGCCAGGTCAGTGGTGATGAGTTCGCAGTGTACTTATGAGTTCTGTGAAGTTGATGTGACGTGGCTGTAAAGGGGCCTATAATATAGTCACTGTAACGTGCGTAAAATCTACGTGCAATAAGATAACGGCAATGGCTAATGACGAGTACTATGAGCGTTGCACTGCACTGCAGAAAAATGATATGATGTACAGAACATGAATGAATGCATGGTGTTTATTGGCGCAGGGGCCAGGTATGGCGAAAGAGCGCCAGGTCTGTGGTGATGAGTTCGCAGTGTACTTATGAGTTCTATGAAGATGATGTGACGTGGCTGTAAAGGGGCCTTAAAAATAGTCGCTGTAACGTGTGTAAAATCTACGTGCAATAAGATTACGGCGATGGCTAATGACGAGTACTGTGAGCGTTGCATTGCACTGCAGAAAAATGATATGATGTACAGAGCATGAATGAATGCGTGGTGTTTATTGGCGCAAGGGCCAGGTATGGCCAAAGAGCGCCAGGTCCATGGTGATGAGTTCGCAGTGTACTTATGAGTTCTATGAAGTTGATGTAACATGGTTGTAAAGGGGCCTTAAAAATAGTCGCTGTAACGTGCGTAAAATCTACGTGCAATAAGATTACGGCGATGGCAAATGACGAATACTATGAGCGTTGCACTGCAAAGCAGAAAAATGATATGATGTACAGGACATGAATGAATGCGTGGTGTTTATTTGCGCAAGGGCCAGGTATGGCCAATGAACGCCAGGTCCGTGGTGATGAGTTCGCAGTGTACTTATGAGTTCTATGAAGTTGATGTAACGCGGCTGTAAAGGGGCCTTAAAAATAGTCGCTGTAACGTGCGTAAAATCTACGTGCAATAAGGTTACGGCGATGGCTAATGACGAGTACTATGAGCGTTGCACTGCACTGCAGAATAATGATACGATGTAGAGGACATGAATGAATGGGTGGTTTTTATTGGCGCAAGGGCCAGGTATGTCCGAAGAGTGCCAGGTCCGTGGTGATGAGTTCGCAGTGTACTTATGAGTTCTATGAAGTTGATGTAACGTGGCTGTAAAGGGGCCTTAAAAAAAGGCGCTGTAACGTGCGTAAAATCTACGTGCATTAAGATTACGGCGATGGCTAATGACGAGTACTACGAGCGTTGCACTACACTGCAGAAAAATGATACGATGTACAGGACATGAATGAATACGTGGTGTTTATTGGTGCAAGGGCCAGGTATGGCCAATGAACGCCAGGTCCGTGGCGATGAGTTCGCAGTGTACTTATGAGTTCTATGAAGTTGATGTAACGTGGCTGTAAAGGGGCCTAAAAAATAGTCGCTGTAACGTGCGTAAAATCTACGTGCAATAAGATTACGGCGATGGCTAATGACGAGTACTACGAGCGTTGCACTACACTGCAGAAAAATGATACGATGTACAGGACATGAATGAATACGTGGTGTTTATTGGTGCAAGGGCCAGGTATGGCCAATGAACGCCAGGTCCGTGGTGATGAGTTCGCAGTGTACTTATGAGTTCTATGAAGTTGATGTAACGCGGCTGTAAAGGGGCCTTAAAAAAAGTCGCTGTAACGTGCGTAAAATCTACGTGCAATAAGATTACGGCGATGGCTAGTGACGAGTACTATGAGCGTTGCACTGCACTGCAGAAAAATGATACGATGTACAGGACATGAATGAATACGTGGTGTTTATTGGTGCAAGGGCCAGGTATGGCCAATGAACACCAGGTCCGTGGTGATGAGTTCGCAGTGTACTTATGAGTTCTATGAAGTTGATGTAACGTGGCTGTAAAGGGGCCTAAAAAATAGTCGCTGTAACGTGCGTAAAATCTACGTGCAATAAGATTACGGCGATGGCTAATGACGAGTACTACGAGCGTTGCACTACACTGGAGAAAAATGATATGATGTACAGGACATGAATGAATGCGTGGTGTTTATTGGCGCAAGGGCCAGGTATGGTCAAAGAGCGCCAGGTCAGTGGTGATGAGTTCGCAGTGTACTTATGAGTTCTGTGAAGTTGATGTGACGTGGCTGTAAAGGGGCCTATAATATAGTCGCTGTAACGTGCGTAAAATCTACGTGCAATAAGATAACGGCAATGGCTAATGACGAGTACTATGAGCGTTGCACTGCACTGCAGAAAAATGATATGATGTACAGAACATGAATGAATGCATGGTGTTTATTGGCGCAGGGGCCAGGTATGGCCAAAGAGCGCCAGGTCTGTGGTGATGAGTTCGCAGTGTACTTATGAGTTCTATGAAGTTGACGTGACGTGGCTGTAAAGGGGCCTTAAAAATAGTCGCTGTAACGTGCGTAAAATCTACGTGCAATAAGATTACGGCGATGGCTAATGACGAGTACTATGAGCGTTGCACTGCACTGCAGAAAAATGATACGATGTACAGAACATGAATGAATGCGTGGTGTTTTATGGCGCAAGGGCCAGGTATGGCCAAAGAGCGCCAGGTCCTTGGTGATGAGTTCGCAGTGTACTTATGAGTTCTATGAAGTTGACGTGACGTGGCTGTAAAGGGGCCTTAAAAATAGTCGCTGTAACGTGCGTAAAATCTACGTGCAATAAGATAACGGCAATGGCTAATGACGAGTACTATGAGCGTTGCACTGCACTGCAGAAAAATGATACGATGTACAGGACATGAATGAATACGTGGTGTTTATTGGTGCAAGGGCCAGGTATGGCCAATGAACACCAGGTCCGTGGTGATGAGTTCGCAGTGTACTTATGAGTTCTATGAAGTTGATGTAACATGGTTGTAAAGGGGCCTTAAAAATAGTCGCTGTAACGTGCGTAAAATCTACGTGCAATAAGATTACGGCGATGGCAAATGACGAATACTATGAGCGTTGCACTGCAAAGCAGAAAAATGATATGATGTACAGGACATGAATGAATGCGTGGTGTTTATTTGCGCAAGGGCCAGGTATGGCCAAAGAGCGCCAGGTTTGTGGTGATGAGTTCGTAGTGTACGTATGAGTTCTATGAAGTTGATGTGACGTGGCTGTAAAGGGGCCTAAAAAATAGTCGCTGTAACGTGCGTAAAATCTACGTGCAATAAGGTTACGGCGATGGCTAATGACGAGTACTATGAGCGTTGCACATCACTGCAGAATAATGATACGATGTACAGGACATGAATGAATGGGTGGTTTTTATTGGCGCAAGGGCCAGGTATGTCCGAAGAGCGCCAGGTCTGTGTTGATGAGTTCGCAGTCTACTTATGAGTTCTATGAAGTTGATGTAACGTTGCTGTAAAGGGGCCATAAAAATAGTCGCTGTAACGTGCGTAAAATTTACGTGCAATAAGATTACGGCAATGGCTAATGACGAGTACTATGAGCGTTGCACTACACTGCAGAAAAATGCTACCATGTACAGGACATGGATGAATGCGTGGTGTTTATTGGTGCAAGGGCTAGGAATGGCCAAAGAGCGCCAGGTCTGTGGTGATGAGTTCGTAGTGTACGTATGAGTTCTATGAAGTTGATGTGACGTGGCTGTAAAGGGGCCTAAAAAATAGTCGCTGTAACGTGCGTAAAATCTACGTGCAATAAGATTACGGTGATGGCAAATGATGAGTACTATGAGTGTTGCACTGCACTGCAGAAAAATGATACGATGTACAGGACATGAATGAATGCGTGGTGTTTATTGGCGGAAGGGCCAGGTATGGCCAAAGAGCGCCAGGTCCGTGGTGATGAGTTCGCAGTGTACTTATGAGTTCTATGAAGTTGATGTGACGTGGCTGTAAAGGGGCCTTAAAAATAGCCGCTGTAACGTGCGTAAAATCTACGTGCAATAAGATTACTGCGATGGCTAATGACGAGTACTATGAGCGTTGCACTGCACTGCAGAAAAATGATACGATGTACAATACATGAATAATTGCGTGGTGTTTTATGGCGCAAGGGCCAGGAATGGCCAAAGAGCGCCAGGTCTGTGGTGATGAGTTCGCAGTGTGCTTAAGAGTTCTATGAAGTTGATGTGACGTGGCTGTAAAGGGGCCTTAAAAATAGTCGCTGTAACGTGCGTAAAATCTACGTGCAATAAGATTACGGCGATGGCTAATGACGAGTACTATGAGCGTTGCACTGCACTGCTGAAAAATGATATGATCTAAAGGACATGAATGAATGCGTGGTGTTTTATGGCGCAAGGGCCAGGAATGGCCAAAGAGCGCCAATTCTGTGGTGATAAGTTCGCAGTGTACTTACGAGTTCTGTGAAGTTAATGTGACGTGGCTGTAAAGGGGCCTAAAAAATAGTCGCTGTAACGTGCGTAAAATCTACGTGCAATAAGATTACGGCGATGGCTAATGACGAGTACTATGAGCGTTACACTGCACTGCAGAAAAATGATATGATCTAAAGGACATGAATGAATGCGTGGTGTTTATTGGCGCAAGGGCAGGTATGGCCAAAGAGCGCCAGGTCCGTGGTGATGAGTTCACATCGTACTTATGAGTTCTGTGAAGTTGATGTGACGTGGCTGTAAAGGGGCCTTAAAAGTAGTCGCTGTAACGTGCGTAAAATCTACGTGCAATAAGATTACGGCGATGGCTAATGACGAGTACTATTAGCGTTGGACTGCCCTGCAGAAAAATGATACGATGTACAGGACATGAATGAATTAATGGTGTTTATTGGCGCAAGGGCCAGGTATGGCCAAAGAGCGCCAGGTCCGTGGTGATGAGTTCGCAGTGTACTTATGAGTTCTTTGAAGTTGATGTGAAGTGGCTGTAAAGGGGCCTTAAAAATAGTCGCTGTAACGTGCGTAAAATCTACGTGCAATAAGATTACTGCGATGGCTAATGACGAGTACTATGTGCGTTGCACTGCACTGCAGAAAAATGATACGATGTACAATACATGAATAATTGTGTGGTGTTTTATGGCGCAAGGGCCAGGAATGGCCAAAGAGTGCCAGGTCTGTGGTGATGAGTTCGCAGTGTAGTTATGAGTTCCATGAAGTGTCTGTGACGTCGCTGTAAAGGGGCCTTAAAGATAGAAGCTCTAAAGCGCCTAAAATCTATCTGTAATAATATAATGTCGATGGTAAATGACGTGTATTATGAGCATTAAAATACATTGCGAAAAAACGATACAATGTACAAAATATGTGAGATGCTTGAATTTACTACCCCGTTAGGGCCCTTGAAACATACCGGCTTGGAGGCATCTTCTATATAAAACAATTATCACAGCGGCATCCTCTGGAAAGAGGATGCGCTACGAATATAATGGAATTATAACATGCAGGACAACATCATTAAAAAAACTGAGGACAGTTTTAGTAATCAGGACAAGTCCAATTGAAAGCTTCTACGCAGAATCAGATGAGTGGTCACTCCACTTGCAGAGAACATACATTAGCCTCACATATTTTCTCAGAATACACTTTAATCAAGAGCATCTATGTTTTAATACCGTTAACGAAATGACATATGCTACACTCTTTCATAATCGTCCCTCTTTAAGGCAGCCTTTTTCACTGCGCGTGAGGGAGCTTAGCGTTGAAGTTGATGTGCCACTCCTCGAACATCGCCTAATGCATCTAACCAAGCTGTTACCTCCTTGGCAGTGCAGGTGGTAGAATGTGACGTATCCTTTCTAAAAGTTACAAAGCACGCGCCAGAAGTGGAAAACCGAATGCATTTCCTAGAACTTCAGTATAAGCACTCCTGCACAGAGTCCTACAGAGACACTTCAAAGTCACATGGCGGAGTCTCCTACGAAGCCATCGGTCGATCCTTCTCGGAATCCGATGTCCTGCATCCGGAAACAAGTATCTTTACAGCCGAAGCCTACGCAATACTGTTGGCTGTGATGTATATAAGGAAATCAAAGCACCAAAAAGCAGTTATATATACAGACTCCCTAAGTGTCGTGAAGGCTTTCATGTCACTCTATAAGCACAAGAATCCAGTTCTTACTGAACTCTATTCCTACCTGTGTAAAGCTTATCTATCTAATCAGCATATCATTATATGTTGGGTGCCTGGAAATAGGGGCATCGATGGCACCGTTCTGGTGGTTGAGATGGCCACGTCAATTGCATTGCACGCTGTTAATCCGAGAGCTGTTGTCCCTGTCACAGATCTGAAGCCTTTGTTACGAAAGAAACTTCGAAACCACTGGCAATGTATGTGAAACGCAGAGACAAATAGGTTGCGCGCGACAAAGCTACAATTAGGTTATTGGCCCTCCGCAACAAGATCACGGCGAACAAATGTGCTATTTTGTCGCCTGAGAATGGGACACACATTTCCTTCACGTCCTCCTGGAGTGTCATAAGCCTGAAGCTGAGAAAAGAAATGTTTTCCTCTTGCATACCGCTAGTCTGTCCCTCTTCACCCCGCTATGTTTCTTGGTCAAGAACCGCTCTTTACCACTAACGCTGTCCTCAGTTTTTTTAATGATGTTATCCTACATGTTAGAAGTCCATTATATTCGTAGCGCATCCTCTTTCTAGAGGATGCCGCTGTGATAATTTTTTTTATATAAAACATGCCTCCAAGCCCTTATGTTTCAAGAGCCCAAACGGACCAGTATATCCCAGCATCTGACATATTTTGTACATTGTATCGTTCTTTCGCAATGCATTTTAATGCTCATAGTACACGTCATTTGCCATCGACATAATATTATTACAGATAGACTTTACGCGCTTTAGAGCGACGATTTTTAAGGCCCCTTTACAGCCACGTCATATAAACTTCATAGAACTCATAATTAAACTGCGAACTCATCACCACGGACCTGGCGCTCTTTGGCCTTACCTGGCCCTCGCGCCAATAAACACCACACGTTCATTCATGTCCTGTACATCATATCATTTTTCTGCAGTGCAGTGCAACGCTCATAGTACTCGTCATTTGCCATCGCCGTAATCTTATTGCTCGTAGATTTTACGCACGTTACAGCGACTATTTTAGGCCCCTTTACAACCCCATCACATCAACTTCACATAACTCATCACTCCACCGTGCAATCAATAACGCTGTAACGGCGCTCATTGGTCATATCTGGCTCTTGCGCCGCTAAACAACATTCGTTCATTCGTTCATTCATTCAAATATTTAGGAGTCATGTTTTATTCAGATTTGAACTGGCAATCGCACATAAGTAAGACATGTTCGAAGCTGGAGTATGGTTGCCACAAGTTGCTAAAAGCCCGTGGATGTTTTGGCAGAACGGTGTTGCGCATCATATATTTCGCATTTGTGCATAGTTATCTGAGCTACTGCATAGTATCATGGGGCAGCACATATAAAAGGTATTTCAAATCTATTACCCGCTTACAAAAAAGGGCAATAAGAATTATTACATATTCAAATAGTTCCGATACGATCAACCAACTGTTCCAGCTGATCCGTGTATTTCCGCTGGACTCACCTAATACACATAACGTTCTCACATAATGGACTCCCATAATGTACACATAATAGGTAGAATAGGCCAGCGTTTCACAGGCCAGCGTTAGTTACTGAAAGTACAGTCACACTGCGAACATGTTTGTTACCCCATCATAAATGATACTAGTTGTGCCACCGTCTTCCATAACCGACCGACATGAAGGGAACCCTTCTATCTGCGACTAAGGAAACTCGGCTAACAAGTCGGTGTTCGAGTTCTTGAGCAGCATGCAACACTTGCGGCAAAGGCGTTAACGACCTGTCAATGGCAACTTATAGAACGGGATACACAGTTTGTTGAGGCCTCAAAGCATGCTCCAGAAGTACACATCCGAATGCACTTTCGTGAATTTCAATCAAAGGACTAGTGCCCGTAATTTTTACTGACGCATCTAAGTGACATGCTGGCGCGTTCTGTGTGGCAATTGATCTGTCCTCTTCAAAATCTGGTGAACTGCATCAAGAAAAAAAGCGTACTTACGGCTGAGGCTTACGCCCTATTGTGCGCAGGCTAAGCATATAAAGAAAACAAATCTTCAATATTAGGTTGCATTCACTGAATATTTAAGCGTAGGAAAAGCAATGATGTCTCCTCGTAAACTGAAAAACCCTGAGCACAGTGAGATTTATTCGAAGCTCTGCACAGCATACACGTCTAACCTACGTGTCACAATATGCTGGGTGCCCGACCGCAGAGGTATCGAGGGCAACATGCTTCCGGATGAAACTGCCGTTTCCCTTGCAAGGAAGGGGACTGCTTCCTCTATAGCTGTCCCTGAAGTAAAGTTGAAGCCTTTCCTGCGCAAGAGTATAAGGAGCTATTGGCAGCACCTACGGGACGCAGAAATAACAAGTAGGCACCACGCCGTTAAACCCCAGGTAGGAAATTCGCCAATTATTACAAAAATACGAAAAATTGAACCAATTTTTTGCTGCCTTAGAATTGGACGTACGTATGGCACACACTCTAACCTGTTGACTAATAATGAGCCTCCTCCATCTGTAGTAAATGTGGCGAGATGGTAACCGTAATCTATATTTCGTTAAAACGCAATAAAGTACAACCTTAAAGACAATACTTTCCCTTAGCATATGAACAAGACGTTCACGTAACTAAGCAATATTACTGGGCATGGAACCGTTTTTTTGCCCGGAAGATAGCTTTAAGGCTTCGCCAAGATACCGGCACATTGCCGATTATCGGCTTACTTGGTTCGTAGCACCTCCTCTTAGCAGAGGCTACTGCTGCGGTAGCACTTTCGCAGAGCACGTGCCCCCCAGCCCTTGCATTGAAGGGTCCTGCGAGGCATCTGTGCTACCATTTCTTGCACGTTCTGCTGCATCATTTCTTTGGAAGAAAACATGTATGGTCATAGCTTACACCTGCAGACATTGTCCTTTTCATCTTCTATATTTTACGCAAGTTACAGGAATTAATTTCAGGCCTGTTTACTTCAATGCTACATCCATCGTTCACAGCACATCTCTCCGTCTCATAAACAACTGAATTGAAAATATATGTCCATATGTATGGCGCTCTGTGGTCTTATTTGGCCCTTGTGCCATAAAACCACATACATCGACATCTACTAACATATTTCATGCCATTTACCCTTCACCGCTACACAGGGTAGATACCTGATCAATGCACTGGCTAACCTTCCCATCCATTCCTACTTTTCGCCTACCGTATTGGCCTACAGTTTTTATGTTGGTTACTCACGGTCCAATGTCGAGGTCGCACTAAATTTTACGACAGCATTGCACAAAGTAAATGTTCCTTTATGGCGATATTGTGTGCCAAGCATTACCTGGCCGTGATTTTGCTTGTATCGTTATAGTGACGTTTGATAACAGGATGTCGTTTAGAATTCAGTAACACTAACAAAAACATACACGAGACATATTCTTCTGTTTACATCTCCCGTTTAATAGCCTTGGCAAGCATTCTGTATTGACGAAAGATACGCTGCAAAATTTTCTGTCTGTCGCAAGCTATAAAAATTTTCATGCTTCGGCTGAAATGCGTTTTTATTGCTCCATGAAACTTTTAGAACCTTGTCTGCTGCAGACTTTGGGATATTGCCCTTTGCAACTTGTGACTATAGAAGTGACATCCGTTGCCATCAGCCGTACTTCACCTCTTCCGGTCATAAAGCGTGACCTCAGTGGATCACATGGCCTACGCCTGTCAACGCTAACTTGAGGTATTTGATTCGTGGGGAATTTAGGCTTGCTATTTGTTAATTTTTTTTTCAGGAAGGTAGAAACTTGAAATAAGAGCGATATAAGGTGTGCTCGAACCATTCTCCTGCACACGACTGTACCAAAAGTAAGTTGACGGCGCACAACATGCAATTCAACATAGCATTTTTCGAGTTATTTTAAATTTCCTTGCGCGCTTTGAGAAAACGTCGACTAACGTTGTAGGTCTTTGCTAGCATGCAACATAGGCGATGTTCGATTCCAGAGAGCTATTCAAAAACATCGCGCCATGCTAAATATTTAGAACTTGATGGTCGGTATTTAATGAAATACTGCTCAGACACGCAGTTGCCTGTTCTTCAGTTTCGGTAACTTTTTTTAAATGAATTGAATGGTAGGCACAAATCCTGGCTCTTTATTGTAACATATTTTTGCTTCAGCATTTCAGTACACTTTTACTCCACTCACACCGAAGTGCTTATTTGTTCCGGCGAATCCATAATACCGTTTTCATCTTATGTAATCCTCTCAGTGCCCTAAGCATACAGAAGAAAAGGTCGCGCAAGATGTGGCAAAGTTCAAATCTGGTAGTCGGCCAACGTAATCCGGCCTTGTTTTTCTTCCGCAAGGCTTGAATGCCAGCTTACACACTGACCTACTTTCGTGCAGTAAAATGTGTTGTGTGCGTACAGGTAAACACTGGAAGGCTTGGATGGACATATAGCGTGCATTATAAATTGTTCGGCACTAACTGTATGAAAGCGTGTTTTTGTTACCTCCATTACCTCATTCTCAGCGAAGGAACGTGGGCAATTTTTCATATACGTAAGGACCAAGGCATGATCAGGTCGTTCAGTGTTCATTAATGAAGAGCCTGTAGTTCGTGTTATGACCAAGACACTTATAAAGGCCTAGTCTAAAATCCAGCTAGACTAACACTGGATGTGAGTCATGTATTCAATTATTTACATGGTGGCACAAAGCTACCAAGGCAATCCATGCGGCTTTTTCAGATAGAAAGCCCAGCAGTTGAAGAAAAATTTGTCCTGGTACCGTGACGGGACCCGTGGCCAACGCAATTCCGTGGCAGTCGATCTACAATCTGAGCTGCACATCCGGCTAGCTGATCGCAAGGAGAAAGCAAATTATTCCGCAACTTGAGGCACAGGGACCCCGCATGTGCTAGATTAGGTCTGCGGGAAGCCGCAGTGAGGAAGAATGTTAATGAAAGAAAATTGTCATCCAAATTAATGTAGCCCGCAAGTATGAACAGAGAACACCCATACGCCTTCCTAAGAAAACTTTGCATCTTCGTGTTCCTGTGCTTGAAGTTGGTAATTTTACCTTCCCTCTGTAATTGGATAGCCTGCTCCTTCGCTCTGATGGTGGAGGGATCGCCCTAGAAAGATGTTGGTTATACGACCCGGACGAATTACTCTTCCACTGCTAGTGTTTGTTTGTGAACGACCGGCATGTGTTTCTTTTGTAGCCTGTTGGTACAGTAGGGCGGATGACAATTTTCTCTTTCCCATGTCTTGCTCCTCCTTGCGAGCTTCGGTAGAAGTGATTTGTTATCTGCTGCCGGTTACGTATACGTAGACCGACGTATAAATGATTCAACGTAACCCCTTCTCTGTACGCTCTTTCAGAAACTTCCATATCATGAAGGCAGCCGTGGCTTTCGCGCTTATTGCCATTTCCACTCTCCTCTTGATGGGTAAGTTTGAAAATGAAGTGCTTGCAAAACATTCACATGACGAATAAATATAGCGACATTGGATAAACGAAGCGACCGCCATAATATTAGTATAATATTACGCACAGAATTAGAAGAAAAGCAGAAGGGTGGATCTAAAAATTAATCTGCAGAAAACTAAGGTAATGTTTAACAGTCTCGGAAAAGAACAGCAGTTTACGATAGGTAGCGAGGCACTGGAAGTCGTAAGGGAATACATCTACTTTGGGCGGATCCGGAAATTGACACGGAAATAATCAGAAGAATAAGAATGGGCAGGGGTGCGTTTGGCAGGCATTCTCCGATCATGAACAGGAGGTTGCCATTATCCCTCCAGAGAAAAGTGTATAATAGCTGTGTCTTACCAGTACTCACCTACGAAGCAGAAACCTGGATGCTTACGAAAAGGGTTCTGCATAAATTGAGGACGACGCAACGAGCTTTGGAAAAAAGAATGATAGCTGTAATGTTAAGGGATAAGAAAAGAGCAGATTGGGTGAGGGAACAAACGCGAGTTAATCACACCTTAGTTGAAATCAAGAGAAGGAAATGGTCATGGGCAGGACATGTAATGAGGAGGGAAGATAACCGATGGTCATTAAGGGTTACGGACTGGATTCCGAGGGAAGGGAAGCGTAGCAGGGGGCGGCAGAAAGTTAGGTGGGCGGATGAGATAAAGAAGTTTGCAGGGACGACATGGCCACAATAAGTATATGACCGGGGTTGTTGGAGAAGTATGGGAGAGGCCTTTGCCCTGCAGTGGGCGTAACCAGGCTGACCATAATGATGACGACGCACAGAATACATCGCGCTTTTTTTGTTCACTTCTCCGAATACTTTAGCGAGAAACATCGTTGTCCTTGCTATAAGATAGCGCAGCGTTTTGCATTGCGCGGCTCAATGTTAGCAGCATTTGAAGGAGGCAGTTTCATCACGAATAGGACCTAGCGCCCTCTAAGGATACCGCGTTGGCAGGCCATGACATGATACAGAAATCACCGGTAAATCTACTTTTCTGGCAGTCTGTCGGTGTATCTGATGTCAAAGCAACGTAAAACAATATTTTACGTTTGTAGAGAAACCAGGAGAAAAGCATGCCAGCGCTACAACAATGCAAGTGCGTGTATATGCTAGATAGGTTGTTAGGACATGTGCTATATACTACTCGTAGCTTAGACAATAACTTTTGGTACCAAGGTACCATTTACTTCATGAAATGTTATAAAATACAGCATCTCATTTCTTTGCTTATCTTCGGAAGGAGAACAACAATTCGCTTTTACGGCTGTGTATGGAAGAAATGCAAATTGAAATACAGCGGGCACCTTGCACTGTGTGCAGCTTTCGCGTTCTGGATAAAGTTACGGAGAAATTATCTATGCGGTACCCCATACCATCGTGAACGAAAAGTGCTACACGAAGCATCATCGTCATCATCATCAGCCTATCTTATGTGTAGGACGAAGGCCTCTCCCTGTGATTTCCAATTACCCCATTCCTGCACCAGCCGATTACAACTAGCACCTGCGAATTTCCTAATTTCGTCGCACCATCTAGTCTGCTGCCTTCTTCTACTGAGCTTCCCTTCTCTTGGTACCCATTCTGTCACCCTAATGGTCAAACGGTTATCTAATCTGCGCAATAGTGGACCTGCGCAGCGCCATTTCTTTCTCTTAATATGAATTAGAATATTTTTATACGCGTTTGCTCTCTGGTCCAAACTGCTCTCTTTTTGTCTCTTAAAGTTATGCCTAGCATTCTTCGTTCCATCGCTCTTTGCGTGGTCCTTGTCGTCAAGCTTCTTTGTCAGTCTCCAATTATCTACCCCATATGTCAGCACAGGTAAAATTCAGCGATTGTATACCTTCCTTTTCAATGATAACGGTAAGCTTCCAGTCAGGAGCTCATGATGTCTGCCGTACGCGATCCAAACCATTTTTATTCTTCTGTGAATTTCCCTCTCTTGGTCAGGGTTCCCTGTGATTAGTTTACCTAGGCAAACACACTCCTTCACAGACTCTAGAGGCTGACTTTCGATGCTGTTTCCTTGCCCGGGAGTTCACCATTATCTTTGTCTTCTGCATAATAATTTTCAACCCCACTCTTACAATCTCCCAGTTAAGGTCCTCAAGCATCTTTTGTAACTCGTCTACAGTGTTGCTGAATAGAAGAATGTCATCGGCAAACCGAAGGTTCTTGAGGTATTCGCCGTCGATCCTTACTCCTAAACCTTCCCAGTTTAATAGCTTAAATACTTCTGCCAATAATCCGCGAGAAGAATTGAATGGAGGCCTAGTGAAATTCTTAAAATTATGTCTGCAGTGCGAGCAGGAAAAATTTTCGCATCACTGAGGCTGCTGGTTTGTCTCATGTCAAACACACTCTTGTTTAATAGCAATAAAAAGTTCCACTATAGGTGAAAGTGACATCGACTGCACTTGCGCTGAGAGACCCCCTGTTGAAAACCTGCTTATTGACTCTGACCACCTGCGGTGTGTTTGAATATCTGAAACAAAAGTTCGATAGCCATACATATGAAATAATATCTCATTCATTTTAGTGTAGTCTGTACTCATCTCCTAAAGTATACTTGCCACAAAACGCGGTCAAAAAGAACAGCTTATTTTGTGTCCATAAGCAATTTGATCTTACCACTCGATGCTTGAGTCTTAGCTATACGACAAAACAGCGCCATTAATGGTGCAAATATTTTCGCTCTGAAGCTGAATGGCGGATGTACAAGGTTAATAATTATGTTCCGTTCTTTCTCAAACTCTCTTTGACGGACTCGGCATTTGTCACATATAGGGATCCAGCAAGCCTTTTTTTAATGGTGTCGGAACCTGGCCAGTGAAGGAGATATTTGAAAGCGAATGGGGCATGTTCATGCATTCTAACGTGTGCATTCCTCTTTGCAGGGATGAATGCGGCTATCGCTCACGACTCGGAGGCAAGAGCCATGGGTTCTGAAAACGATGAGCGCGCTGATACTGCTCATCAAGTGTCAGGGAGAGACCTCAGCCCCGGTTGCTTGGCATCTCTCTGTGGATAGAACTTCCAAGGACAGCGATTCGTTTGAAATGGTTCCCTGCAGAAAAAACGTGTCCAAGGCGCCTTTGTGGGGAAGAGATGTTTAGCAATAACATTTTCTGAAGTTGAATAATTCGCTTCATGGTTCTGCAGGGATGCTTCATCGCGGTGTTGCATGTACGGACACTAATAAAATAAAGCGTTTGGCAAGACTGAAATGACACATGATGAGCGGAAAAGCAGAAAGCTGCGGTTGATACGCTGCCGAGTCAAACGGCCGGAGCATGTCGGTGGGTCCGCTTGGGCATCTTTCTCGTTTTGAAGCCAAGCTGACTCGGAATTGCCCCGCCCATTCCAGCGATTTCTCTTGAGACGCAAATTTTAGCGTCGAGCGGGAAATGATGGGCGCCCTCGACTACGCCTTCTACGTCTCCGAGTATTTGGGTGCCGACGGTGATGCTCAGAATGGAGCGAGTACATTCAAGCCACCGTAAGTCAGTGCTTAAAATCAGGGGGCACCCGCCGCGATGCTCCATGTTTATTTCGATAGCAATTATATGGACACTCCAAGCGCACTTGTCGTCGCGGTCGTCTTTGTCGTGATGTCCCGTAAAGTCCAAAAGCGATACACTGTTGCCCTGCGCTGTATCCTGCATCTGCGAGTGAAAGCGTGCGAATGTGAGCCGCTGATCCCGGATCAGTGTTGCGCGCGGAAGGGATGAAAATGAGAGGAACCGCACCATCTTCTGTCGTTCGCAAGTACCAGGGAGGAAGGGTGCGCATTCCTTCGGCAAACGCGTGCGTTCACGCGGCCTTTGTCTAGAAAACGATCTGCTTTCAGGGAAGAGCCTGGGTGGGCCGAGACCTGGTAGCTTTGCGTGTGCTGTTTTCTCACACAGGATGAATGTCACTTCGCTCGCTGCTGGTTCCGAGCTTCATCACGCCAGCGCTTTGACACGAGTGTCCGCGGTCATCGAGTGTGATGTGTGCATATTTGCCTTTGCGTGCTGACACCCTGCTTCTTATTTTATTTAGTAACCGAGTGCGTACAAGTTTATATGGCCGGTTACTAGTAGTGCTTTGTGCGGTGGAATTATGGCTCTCCAACTTTTTCGGTAATTGATTATTCATGATTAATGGTTTGATTGGCGCGAGCTAAAACTAGAAACTAGATATTGTACTACTGCATGTATTTCCCCGAAGCACATATGATGGTCGCCTCTTTTGTTCGAGTAAGATTCTTGGCACAGCATAGTGTTTCATGAGGCACCTGAGCGCGAAGCTAGCGCTTGTGAATTAGTGAAGCTTCACCTTGTCTTAGATATGATACCGGTGAATTTCCATTCGTTTAGTTACAAACTATGAGTAGTGTGTTATTTCAAACAGGCATGCATTTTGTCCACTTTTGTAAGTAAGCAGGCGTGAAACCATAAAATATATTGTACCCCGCAGTGGCACTTGATATGCTGCGACACCGTGTATCTACCCGAGCACATGAGGGTGGACGCCTCCCGCGTGTAGCCGTGCGCGGCTGAGCCGTGCCAAAGGTAAGGGGGATCCTAGATGTTGAGCTGATGCCGGATGCTCGGAGCTTTTACGCCCCCAGGCAGAGCGAACATACATTTCGGCCTCGCCTAACATAGATGGCGCTTCCAGACAGCCCCCCCTGCAGGAAATCGGCAGTCGCCTTTTCTTGTCCTTATCTTCCATCCTAATCTTCCTCCATCACTTTAATTCTTTCCTGTCTTTTCTCTTCCATTCACGTCCAACATTCCTTGCGAGAAGGGTTAACTTTGTGTGTTATAACCGCTTTTGGTCTACGTATTTGATTTTAGCGGGAACGTGCCGCTGGCCTTTGTGGGACCTGTGTTCACTGGTGGTACAGCATCGACGTGTTGGGCTCCTTGATTGGTGGCTTGCGTACCTGCTGAAAGAAGATCATTTTCATGGCTTGCCCTTTCTCTGCGTTACACAGCGTACAATCAGACACGCAGTGCGAGCCATCTCTCCCATCAGCATTTCAGACTCCCTGGCAGGCACAATAGTAGCCGGCTACAAAGCTACTAACCTGGCTAGCGGTGACGTTCTTCTTGAACTCCGAGATATGAAACAACATAAACAGCATAACCTAGTGTCCAGTGAAGGTTTCCTATCATTGTGATCCCGCACCTCACCATGCACACCAATCGTGTAATTTCGGATGATGATTTGATGGAGCTAAGTGTGACTGTACTATCAGAGGGCCGGAGTGACTAAAATGTCATCAGTGTGAAAAGTATTATGATGACGCGTGACGCATAAGAAATGGATGGGCGGTACTTCTTCCGGGACCCTTTTTCCAGGATGGGCAGAATCGCCCATCCTGAAAAAAGGTACAGCGGAATCATTACATTAGAAGTGAAGTAGATTATATCGTTCGAAGAGGCACGAAGGCGGGTATCGTGCCTTCTAAAGTACAGCTTCGACGAAGGGACGCGGCAGTGGACAGCGCTACAACAGCTTCCAGCGGCTGTCCTGCCCGCACGCAGCGAGGCGATGCCGACGCCATCCGCCATCCCCTAACACTCCCCCCCCTCCTCCATTGGCTGCAGCCAGCCCTGCACCGCCATACCATGAGCAGGCATTGAATTCCAGGCTGGTGGCTTCCTGGGTCTCGTCTCCTGTGGCGAGAGCTTGAAGGCGAACGCACCGATCGAAGGAGCGAGTGTCCAGCGCCGCGGAAGAGGCGATGGGCACGTTTTCCAGCCAGACAGTGTGGCAAGGGCTTAAGTAACGGGGGGAGTGTCTCGACCGCTCCGGACAGGAGAAACTCCGCATCACAGGGCCCAAAATGGGCTCTGTAAATCAAGTTGTATTTCGTACTTTAGACACACAGCATACATTTCTTTTACAGCAGACCAGGATGGATGAATGGATGGGTGTTATGAGAGTCCCGTTTGGAACGGGGCACTGGGTGGCGCCACCAAGCTCTTGCTGTTGTAGTGCCTAATATCCTGCCACGGTTAAAAACGAGAAAATAAAAGAAAAAAAACCGTGATGCATTCTCACAACCAAATTTTCTGACCCCCTAGCGTTAATTTCGCTTTTGTAAGTCTCTGTTTTTCGTTGTTTTCCTACTTTTCTTTCCCCAATCGTCAAAGCGCCTCTTACTAAACTATATTGCGGACTTGATTACTTTCTCCCTGCTCTCGCTGAACCCAAGGGCTGCATGGAGGCCAGTGGTGCCTAAATCGACCTCTGGGCTGATATCTTCACATTCTAATAAAACATGTTCCATTGTTTGCCTAGCTTCACCGCAGGAAGCATATGCTTCTTGTTCCTTCGTATATCTCGCTTTATAGGTGCGTGTTCTAACGCCTCCTCATCTCGCTTGGAAAGTTTTGAGCTTCCATTTGAGTTATCATAAATTGTTTCTTTCCCGATTTCGTTATTTCTCCTTAAGTAGTTACTCATCGGAGGTTCCTTTTCCATTGCCGCCACACATGACATTCTTTCGGCCTCTCTGACTTTCCGCTCTACGTTTTTTTGTTGCTTTGTTACTCACCGTACAGGCCGCATACTTGGTCGTAAGTTTCGTAGTTCTTTTCCTCGACAGTGAATCAATGGTTTTCTGGTACAAATACCTCAACACCCGCAGGGGCGTCTGCGTCGGCAGGCGTTTACGTCAGCAGTGAGCTTACGAGGGTTGGACCCTCCCGCGTCTAGCCGTGTGTGGCTTAGCCGTGTCTGGAGAAAAGGAGATCCTGGGGGTTGAGTCGATGCCGGGTATTTGGACCTTTACGGCCCCTCGGCGGAAGCATCACGCCTCTTTGGCCTCGGCTTGACGTACACGGCACCCCCGGACTGACCCACCCGGGGAAATGGGTAGTTGCCTTTTCCTGTCCCCCTGTCCAATCTGCGTCTTTCTCTCTCCCTTTCAATCTTTCCTGCCTTCTCCTATCTTCTATTTACTTCCGACTTTCCTAGCAGCGAGGGTTAACTTTGTGTGGGTGGCCAACCTTGGGTACTCCAGATTGGGTTATATTAGCACCGTACAACTCGTGAGGGCTTGTGTTACTCGAAGGATCTGCTCCGTCCCCATGTTGGGCTCGGTGGTGGGCGGTTGGCGCTACTGCCGAACTGAAGATCCGTACATTATGGCTTATAATAAACCGATTTCCCTTGATCGCCCTCTAAAGGGAGGACGCAGCGATGCAACCTTTCAATTTTTTTAGGAGCACTAAGGAACACTTGCCTAATTATCATGTAGTCCACAGTGAACACAACACGAGCGTGCATAAATTCTCTCCCTTCTTGGTGGCGAAATGCCTCGCAAACACGACAGGAGCTGGCTACACAGTCACAAAGATGTCCAATGGAGACCTGCTCCTGGAAATGAAGGGTAAAATCCAATCTGATAAAACGAATGACTTGAAATGCATTGGCGAAGTAGCTTATTTTCTTATAGCGCAAGCTTGACAAGGAGAACACAAGGCACATCTGACACACACAGCGCTAACTTTCAACAACAGATTTATTTCTCGTTCTCGTCGCTTTATATACAGCCTCGAACCGTCATACAGCACGTGTAAAAAAAATTTACACGTGCTGTATGACGCCTCGAGGGTGTAATATAGTGACGAGAACGAGAAATAAATCTGGAGTCTGCAACTTCAATATCATGTGCAGCCCATGGCCCAAACTTTTCTAACTCTAAAACCTTACATAACCACAGTAGCATCTTTACAGCGGAAGCGTACGGTATTCTTATCACTGTTGAGTCCATAGTGCAGCACAACCTACAAAAGTCTATAATATACACAGATTCTTTAAGCGATGTCACAGCCCTGTCCTGTGGCAAAGCAAGCCTAAACCCTGTATTAAACAAGCTCCTTAAACACATTCAGGTAGCGTATAGCGAAAACCTTGCTCTTGGTGTATGCTAGGTTCCAGGCCACTCTAGGATAGCAGGCAATGAAATGGCGGACAAAAATGCTGGACAAGCGGCTCATCGGGATACAATTGATGTAAGCTGGATGCCTGGTGCAGACATGAAACCTGCGGTACCAAAGGCGCTCCGTAATTATTGGCAAGCTGAATGGGACAAGGAAGTTGAAAATAAGCTGCACCTGCTTAAACCGCAGTTAACCAGATATTTCCCACTGAAGCTTGATAGACTCACCGAAGTCACCCTGGCACGACTCCGAATAGGACACACTTATGGCAAACACTTATGGGTGCGTTTGGTAGGCATTCTCAGATCATGAACAGCAGGTTGCCATTATCCCTCAAGAGAAAAGTGTACAACAGCTGTGCCTTACCAGTACTGACGTACGGGGCAGACACCTGGAGGCTTACGAAAAGGGTTCGACTTAAATTGAGGACGACGCAACGAGCTATGGAAAGCAGAATAATGGGTGTAACGTTAAGGGATAAGAAAAAAGCAGATTGGGTGAGGGAACAAACACGAGGTAATGACATCTTAGTTGAAATCAAGAAAAAGAAATGGGCATGGGCAGGACATGAATGAGGAGGGAAGATAGCCGATGGTCATTAAGGGTTACGGACTGAATTCCAAGGAAAGGGAAGCGTAGCAGGGCCACAATTAGTACATGACCGGGGTAGTTGGAGAAGTATGGGAGAGGCCTTTGCCCTGCAGTGGGCGTAACCATGCTGATGACGATGAAGAAGATGATTATTATTATTATTATTATTGTTATTATTATTATTATTATCATTATGGCGCACACAATAACTCTTGACTGCAACTGACCCACCGACGTGCACATGCTGCGGTGAGAACCTAACCGTCCTACATGTTCTCATTCAATGTCCTGAACTTCACCGAGAGCGAGTGGCTCATATTACGGAAGTCTACTCACACCATATACCCCATCCCTTGATGTTCTTATCAGAGGATTCGCTTATTAACTTTAAAAGAATGCTTAATTATCTTGCACAAGTTAACTTTCTAGACGTCGTCTCGTTCCATCCTAACCATCAGGTTGTGCCTCACACGTGAGGTACAGTCTGATGCACAACAGTATGTCTGAGTTCTCGCACGTCTTGCGTAAGCAAGAATTGTACAGCAAGGGACTCGGACAATCCGCAATATTTTAACACGTGTACCTGCAGCCAATTAATTTAAGGCCTTATATTTATTTTAGTAATTACATTAGAAATGAGGCACTAATATCTATAGATCTAACGTGTAGGCCTCTATACAGCCTTTATTTTATGTCATAGTCCTAAACTCACAATTTTGCCAAATCAAAACACATGTCCTCGCGCTCTTTGGCATTAGATGCCGTTCGCTAATAAACGACGATCATCATCATCACAAATACCTCAACACTCTCCCAGCAATTCACTTTCTTCTATATTCCTCAGTCGTTCTTCCTAGACAATTTTACTGTGAGCGTCCCTCCCTTCAAAACTTGCCCAGCCCATATCAACCTGCACATCTTCATTTGTAGTTTCCCTGTGAGCGCCCAATGCGAGGCGTCCAACTAACCTTTGGTTGCCATCGAGTCCTGAGTGTACCCCTGATTTCTTAGCACACAACTGCATTTCCAAAATAGGTCCTGGAACCATTACACAATTCCACATACCCCTGAGAACCTCTTACCTATTGTATCCCCATAGAGTTCTGTGCTTCATTATGGCTGTATTTCTCTTCCCCTTTACTGTTATTGTTTTTTCCTGCGTTTACATTTATCTATTGCTTTCGTTTATCAATATACCAAGATATTTATGTTCTTTTAGCCTAGGTATTTCCTGGCCCTGTATTGCCACTGTCTCTTCACTGTTTTCATTGAATACCGTAACACCTGATTTTCTAACGCTAAATTTCAAAACCTAAATTCTCGCCTCCCTGTCCACAGATATAGCCACACGTTCCAAATCATTTTGCTTGTTAGCTAGCAACACAATGTCGTCCGCATAAAATAAATCTGAAAGCTGCTATTGTAATACTGTACCCGCCTGTTAGTATGAGAGATGAAACCCGATATTACTTCCTTCTAGCGCCCTCTCCATCCTCACCATGTAAATCATAAACAACAGTGGGGAAAAAGGGCACCCCTGCCTCACTCCCTTGTTGATGTCAACTTTCTCCTCGCTCATCATTCCTTCCCATTCAACGCAAATGTTATTTTCTGGGTAAATATCTCTCAAAAGCTCTATACAATCGTCGCCTAAGCCTTCTGCTTCCAGAATATCCCACAACATTTTGCGGCCTTCGTTGTTATACAGTCGCGTTCGGGCGCCTCTAGCGCCGCGTACGCGAAGTACGAGAAGCCGCCATGCTTAGGTCGCCGCAGCAGACGACGCAGCCAGCGACTGTCGGTGCGCGACGTTTCGCTAGCGCGGCAGGCTGTGTGTGTGTGTGAACACTTTTATTGTGATGAGGTCCGCAGGCTCGACTTCTTAAGCCAAGGCGGGCCGCTCCCACGTTTTCACTGTGAGGCCCAGCCTCTCAGCGACATCATGGGCCCTCTGAACTGCCCTTAGTTGGCCCTGAAACAATGGGCTTTGAATCCTTTTCTACCACTGTGCCCATTCTTCAACGAGGTTGGGGAGAGTCGCGGGACACCCCGCCAGCATATGTCTGATTCCAATGATGCCATTACAATCGTTGCCGTCTGCCATTACAATCGTTGCCGTTTCGGTTTGGGTCTTTACATCAGGGCACCACTCAGCGCCAAACGCTGTAAGTGCCTCCTGTAAGTTGCCTCCTCAGAAATAAACATTGATTCTTCGTCTGGTCCCCGACTGGAGCAGTCCGGCTCTTGCTTGCGGCGCTGCGCGCCCAGGCCGTTAGGCCTCATGCCGTAAACCTTCCGTCCGGCCGCCCCGTCGCAGCTACAACAAACTGGCGACGAGGTAAACCGCTCACTTTACTTTTACGGCCCCTTGCCTTTCTACTTCTGCTGCTCCCCTCCTTCCGGCATGCACGACGCTACGTCCACTTCGACGTCGTCCACCGCAACTCCCCCGCCTTTGTTCTCCGTGCCCAGCATGGCGTTCGCACCACCCATGCCGCCTTTCCTTGCATTACCCGGTACTGTTTCGGTACCGTGGCTCACATGGAAACGTTCTTTTTGCACGTTTCTTCAGGCGACCGGATGCGAAGCATTACAAGACGATAGGAAGAAGGCCATTTTACTGAGCAACTTAGGCTTCGAGGGGCAGCGTCTCTAGTATGACCTCGCGTCGCAAACGGACCAGACGGCCGCAACGTTCAAAGACATTCTTCGGATCTTCCACCAGCACTACGAAGAAAGCTCAAATCCCCTGGTGCACCGCATTATCTTCCGGGACAGGAAGCAACTACCTGGGGAAACCTTCCAGGACTTCGTCACCGCGCTACAAAGGCTAGCGCCTGCTTGTGCGTTCGGCGCTTGGCACGACGAGTCTCTTCGCGACCAAATTCTCCAAGGCGTCGCATCAAAAAGAGTACGAGAACGGCTACTATACGAAGGATCGTCCCTCACGCTCAAGAAAGCCGAGGAAATCGGACGAAGCGTGGAGCAAGTTGACAAGGAACTTGAAGTCTTCAGCAACTCGTCTATTCAGCGCGTCTCGACGCAACGCCAAGATGGCGTCGCCAGCCATCTCCTTCCTCGCCCGGGCGCGCAAGATGGCGTTACCGCCCCCCTTCTCCCTCGACCCGGCGTCTTCAAGATGGCGATCAACGGCGTGGCGGGCAGTCGCATCGAGCGGCCGGCCAACGTGACGTCCGGCCCGAACTCTGCGAAGCCACTGGAGAACTCCCACCCCATTGTTACCGATGTGGTTCACCTCGCCACATCGCATCCGATCCAGCCTGTCCGGCATAGCACGTTACCTGCCGTGCGTGCGGAAAAGTGGGACATTACGCTTCGGTTTGCCGTTTGAGGAACCGAACGCAGCGACAGCTTCCTGCTCGAACGCAACTTGTTTCCGTTACCGCTGATACAGAATCAGCCTCTACAGTCCCGTTTGTGCTTACAATTCAAGCACCGAATTTCCGTCCGGCAACAATTCGCGCCGAAGTCCTCATTGCGAATACTACACTCAAGTTGCTCGTGGACACAGGAGCTACAGTGTGCGCTGATGAACAGCTCCCTATACGAAGAACATTTCAAGGTTTTTCCATTATCTCCTTCGAGTCTTCGACTCAAGAATTATTCGCAGCAAGAAATTCTGCATTCAGGACGTTTCTCCGTGCTCGTCAAGTATCGCAACAACGCTGCAGTAGTGACATTTCACGTCACGAACCAAGGCACTTCTCTTCTGGGCTTAGATGCCATTCAAGCTTTAACAATTAACATTCAAGGGTCTTCGCTCACATGTCAAGTATCAGGACTTCCAGCTGACCCAAGCGTTCAGCCTCCGTCTCTTCCGCACAACGCTCCAACAGAGTTCGCCCATCTGTTCTCGGGACAATTGGGACTTGTAAAGGGCTTCGTCCACGACGTTCGTCTCCGACCTTCAATGCAACCAGTCTCAGTAAAACTGCGTCCTCTACCTCTGGTTCTCCGGGAGCAAGTCTCCGCCGAGCTGCAACGCCTGGAATCAGCTGATGTCATCGAACGAGTCACTGCGTCCGAGTGGATTTCTCCGCTCGTCGTCGTTCGAAAGAAGGACAATTCCATTCGACTTTGTGTCGATCTTCGAGACCCCAACAAGGCTATCATCATTGGCGCCTTTCCACTACCGAGGCCTGACGAACTGTTGCATCGACTCGCTGGTGCTACTGTCTTTAGTAAGTTGGACTTGCAGTCCGCGTATCATCAGGTTTTATTATCCGAGAAAAGCCGTGAGCTTACTACTTTTATAACTCATGACGGTCTTTTCCGCTTCAAGCGTGTGTGTTTCGGTTTGGCATCTGCGCCATCCGCTTTCCAGCAGATCATGTCATCTGTTTTGAAAGACTGTCCAGGCACCTTGTGCTACCTTGATGATGTGCTTGTATGGGGTCACACTCAACGTGACCACGACAGAAATTTGCAAACAGTCCTGTCTAGGATAAGTAATGCAGGCATGCAGCTTAACCACAAGTGCGTATTCAGTGTCCCAGAATTAACTTTCCTAGGACATAAAATTTCCGCAAACGGCATTTCGCCGATGGATAGTAAAATTCAGGCAATCGTGGAGGCACCACAGCCTAAGGTCAAAAAGGCTCTACATTCATTTCTGGGCCTCACGGGATATTATGCTAAATTTATCCCGCAGTATGCCGACGTAGTGGAACCGCTAAGGAAACTTCTAAGGCAAGGACAAGCCTTTGTCTGGGATCGGAATACTGAATGCAGCTTTCAGGCTATTAAAGACGTACTTGCATCACGCCCTGTGGTACGCATGTTCCAACCGCATCTGCCTATTGTTGTGACGGTTGATGCTTCTGACGTTGGCATAGGAGCTGTCCTACAGCAAAAATGCGGAAATGAGCTCTTTACAGTAGCTTTTGCTTCTCGTACGTTATCTTCCGCAGAGCGACGGTACTCCGTAGGCGAACGGGAAGCATTGGCATGTCTGTTTGCGTGTGAACATTGGCACGTTTACTTGTGGGGTCGACAGTTCACTCTACGAACTGATCACCAAGCTCTAGTCGCATTGCTATCTTCAAAGGGTCCTGGACAGCGACCGTTAAGAATTTCAAGGTGGAATGCAAGATTGCTGTATTACAATTTCTCCATTCAGTACTGTAAAGGTGACCAAAATGTCATTGCGGACGCATTGTCACGCCTACCTGTCCCTCCCGAATGTGAACCAGCACTAGATGAGGAAATAGTGCCTTTAGTTTCATCTTGTATTACAAAGGAGGAATTCCAAGCAGCCACACAGGCAGATCCAGTGTGCCAAGCATTAAAAGACAAAATAGTAAAAGGGTGGAGAACTGCGGCGGACCTTCCGTCAGAGTTACAGGCGTATGCTGCTGTACAGTCCGAATTGTCCTACATGGATAATCTGCTTCTCCGAGGTGAACGTATCGTTCCTCCTGCTTCCTTGCGTCACACACTCCTGTCTATTGCTCATGAAGGTCACTTGGGCATTACTAAAACCAAGCTCAGATTGAGAGGCATCTACTGGTGGCCTCACATGGATAGGCAAGTTGAGGAACTGGTGGGAAACTGCCTTGTGTGCCAACAAGCAGATAAATCTGCCAAACCATCTTTTGCGCCATTACAACCTGTCGAATGGCCATTAAGACCATGGGAAAGGTTAGCCATAGACATAATAGGCCCTCTTGATCGTGCGCCACAGTATGCTCGTTTTGCTTTGGCCATGGTTGACCATCATTCCAAATGGCCCGAAGTTGCTTTTATGCCTTCCGTCAAATCGGAAGCCATCATGCACAATCTCATGTCCATATTCAGTAGGGAAGGATTTCCTGATGCTGTAGTGTCCGATAATGGACCACAGTTTGTTTCTGCACAGTTCGAAAACTTCCTGAAGGAAAGAGGCATTAAGCATTTCTTATCCTCTCTTTACTACCCACAGGCCAATGGCCAGGTAGAAAGATTTAACCGTGTCCTTAAAGAATTCATACAGATTGCTATTTTGGAACAGCGAGACCTCAGACTTGCGGTCTTAGAATACTTGGCAATTTACAGGTTTACTCCCCATATGACTACCGGTGTGTCTCCAGCTATGCTGCTCCATAGTCGACAACCACGAACTCGGCTGGACGTTGCAAGCATGCCTCCGATTCATCCTGAATTTGCTTCTCCAATGTTGCGCCAGGAAGTGCAGAGTAGAGTACGTGAAAAACAGGAAAATACTAAAAACTATGCGGATCGTCGTCGCGCATCTACATGTCCTCAGTTTCAGCCAGGCGATCTGGTTAGGGTACGTACTTCACGGAAATCTGGTCCTAAATACTCCGGTCCGTTTAAGATTTACCGCAAAGTAGGTCGAAGTACTTTCCAGCTTGAAAATGGCAAGCGTTGGAACGCATCTAAACTGGTGAAGTACTCGGTACGTCAGGGGGAAACAAATGAAAGGAATCATTTCAATGATGAAACATCCTTTGACGATGGTTTTCCACTTTTTCTTCCAGTTTCTACTGGTACTCATTTTCCTGCTGCAACCCCTTCTTTGCAACCACCTGTCTCACCACCACCACCTCCGGGTTCACCCCGTGCAGAACAGTCTCCTGAACGTCCATGCGACACTCCTCCCCAAGACACTGCCCCTGAAGGCACTCAGGCCTCTGACACACCTTCCAGCCCCAGTACGAGTAACACTTCTGCTGTTCCTCCTCTACAACTTGAACCAGTCCTCCGTAGGTCTACATGTATAGACAACCTCCGGAACGATTTAAGGATTATGTTTCCAAGTAGCTTGTTGCCTTAGGTTACTGTCTACAGAGGTTTCAACCCTCCCATGCGAATTCGGCTCTTAACGCCAAAAGTATTTCCTTTCATGTTTGTTAGCTGAATAAGACATAAGCAGTATCCTTCAAATGGGGGGGGGGGGGGGGGATTTCTGGCAGCATAAACGGTGCTATACGCACGTTGTACTTACTGCTATACTGCAGATTTATCAGTGGATCCTAGTTGTAGGAACACTTTTCTTCATTTCTTAGCATCCCCGCAGAAGGGATACCATACATTGTATGTTACGTTTCTTGCAGCATAAACATGTATGCATTTTCATTACGGTAGTAGCCGCCATACTACTTTGTCTTTCATGCCAAAAAGAAAAAAAAAGTTTTAACATTGAAATTCGTTAGCTTTTAAGAGGGGCACTATGGAGTGTAAAGTGCTTTTACGCACAATGCCAATCCACGACAGCCACAGAGACTGTCTCGAGTCAGGTTCAGGGCGAATGAGCCACCCATCAGTGCTTTCCCAGGGGGCGCACAGGTGGTTGTTACTGTATACTTATGTACTTTGTGAATTTTCTATGTGTTATCTGTGTGTGCAAGGCTGCATCTCATCGTCCTCCCAAGACGGGTACTGGAACTGCAGATCTGGAGTGCAATAACTCATATTCAGTGTTCATGTTCGTTTTTTTTTAAATGGGGAAGCCAGAGATATCATTTTCTATTGTGTAAAGATGTATCGCTAATCATGTGTGTTACAGTACTAACATGTGTTCTTTGACTCGTGACTTACTTTTGTTGCGAGGAGAGCGAGTAGATCATTTTTCCTTTCAAGGGAGAGGTGATGTGGTATCCGTAACTTCTGGTTTCGGTTTTGGGTCTTTACATAAGGGCGCCACTCAGCGCCAAACGCTGTAAGCGCCTCCTGTAAGTTGCCTCCTCAGAAATAAACATTCATTCTTCGTCTGGTCCCCGACTGGAGCAGTCCGGCTCTTTTCTTGCGGCGCTGCGCGCCCCGGCCGTTTAGGCCTCATGCCGTAACCCTTTCGTCCGGCCGCCCCGTCGAAGCTATAACACAGTCCACCTTAATCTCCCTCTCTGGATATATTTTATTAATGGTGTACGGTGTGGGATATGTACCCGTTTGCAATAAGCGCAGGGAGACTGCCTGAGCCCTGTTCAGTTTTGAATGTGACAATGGGGATTGTCTGCGTCCTAAATTGTAATGTTGCTCACGTTATGAATTGCAACATAAACGCGTGGCGAAGGATGGTTCAAACGTGCTATATTATGATGCGCCACCAACAAGGCTACCATGACGACAACGGAAACGTGTGCCACAGACATTTGAAAATTGCCGACGTAAACACACGTGCGCGCAATCCATGTGCCAACGCCGTTATAGTCATGGACGCCTTGTAGGTACGTTGTAGAGAACACCACACTGTACTTTAACTCCCCCGCGCCCGCGTGTTTTATTTGATTTTTCTTACGACGCTAAAGCTACGTAGCAAGCACATGCGCTGAAGAGGGCACCGCTTCATCGCGTGAAAGTGCAGCAGCATCTTTTGTCTCCAAGCATCCAATGGCAAAAAGGCTGGTTGGTGACTGATAGCACTCAGCGTGGAGAGTACTGTAATAGCAGTAACGCCTTGCTGACGATGCCTCTTGAAGTTGCCTGGATACCGAAATCTGCCGCCTTTTTCTCGGCACCACCGAGATACGTTACTTCCGATATGTGTAAACGGTGTCGGAAGTAGGCTTCAAACAGCAGGAGCTGTTTGTTTGTAGGTCACGGTATATGAATTGTGAGCATACGCAACGTTTGGTAAATAAACAGTAACTATGATTTCACATTTTACATAATTATTTATCTCCACACGCATGTGCCTCTAGGCTTGACGCATGAAAACGCGGAATTGATGTTACATGTCTATATTCAGTTTATTTACAGCTGACAAAAAATAATCACTGCTCCAGGTCACATTCAAACAAGTGTCCCACAGGCAAGACGCTGCGTCGCAATTGAATCTACGTCATTAAGAGGGACCCAGGAATACATTTCACCTTACCACGAACGGCAAAAGTGTGCTCCGAGTACTTCCATGCAATCGCTTCAACGAAAGAGCGGCGAGGAAATAGCGCGCACAAAGGTATGAAGCGCCTGCAGATCCCTTTCAAGATATGGCAAAGATACGTGGAAAGTACGCCCTTGTTTGCGCAGTCGTAGCCGCCCACCCTCCCTCCCGAGATGCCTCCCTGCTTTCCTCCACATAATACTTTCAAGGGACTCATAGGAATTCCGTCTAATAGACTGGTTCGGTTTGTCTCAGACCTCCGCAGAGGTGTTGGGTTGAAGTGGCCTCCATTTCTGACAAAACATTAATTCAGTGTTGCAGAAGTACAAGAAAGAGCGGACATTGCTTCTCTACGCATTAACGTTGAGAGAATTCAACGCATCAAGACTTGCAACACCTTCGACCGAATAATTCCCCCCTCTCTCTCGGCCCTTTAATCAACCAGATCTGGTCAGTGTGTACTGCGATGAGCAACCTACACACCACAATGGTCAGAGACTGTAAATGAGCCGGTAGGCAGAAAATGTGAAATTTGTTTAGTGCAAGACAATCTCAATATTCATGTTAGAGTCGATTCAGGAAACAAAAAGCTGTGTGTCCATGCAAATGCGTTTTGCTGACAGCGTTCAAAGACACTGAAAGTGCACTTTTTTTTCTCTTTTTCTGTCACATGCAGATGAACATTCTGATATAATGCTAACATTTCGGAGTTTATGCTGATTTGATACGTATGCGGACTTTGCAGTACCTTGAACCACTGCAGCTTCTGCTATTGCCATTACAGCATGCTAGTTGTCATGAAGGGCATGTGAATTCATAGTCATTTCAGTTTAATAAAAACTACTCAAACGTGTTACAGCTGTTGGATCAGTCTGATTCCCAAGCACCGTCCGAGTCTACGCTGCCGTACGGTGACGTTAATTTTCACTGTGCAGCAAAAGTGCATGGCTCGCTCACAATATTTGTGAACCCTTTCTGCAGGCAGTGCAGGTACTAAGCAGCAGGCAAAGCAATGCACAAACACAAGCGCTGTGCATGCTCCATTTTTGCCTATCTGCTGCACCTATACACTGCTAGCCAGCATTCTTAATGGATATTTAGATGTCGCCGCTAGTCTGTTGGTATTTAATACTTAAAGGTACTGACTTCGATTTATTTCTGGTAATATTGTATTCGGTTTCAAAAAATATTACTCCCCGCAGGGGCGTCTGCGTCAGCAGGTGTTTGGTGTGTTGGGACACCACGTACCCGAGCACACGAGGGTTGCACCCTGCAGCGTCTAACCGTGCACGGCTTAGCCGTGTCCGGAGATAAGGGGATCCTGGGGGTTGAGCCAATGCCGGGTGTTTGGACCTTTACGGCCCCTCGGCGGCGGCAACACACCTCTTTGGCCTCCGCTTCACGTAGACGGCAATCGGGGCTTACCATCCCGGGGGAAATTGGCAGTCACCTTTTCCTGTCTTCTTCCTCCACACGCTTTTTCTTTACCCCCTTGTTTCACACCTGTTCTGTCTTCTTGTATCTTCTATTCACTTCAATTTTTCGTAGGTGTCAAGGGTTAACCTCGTGTGGCTAACCTACTTTGGTTATGTCGTATTAAGTTATAGTCTCGATGTACAGCTGGCGTGTGCAAGACATGTTCGCATGTTCCTGTCGCGTCCCCTCGTTGGGATCCATGGTGGGCGGCTGGCACCGTGGCTGAACGATACAAATTTTTCTATGCCTCCTCTTTTCCCCCAAAATGATCGCCCCTCTTTTAAAAAAGGGCGGACCAAAGCAACTGAATTTTTCCAGAAAAGAAAAGTAGCCTTCCCAAAATACCATGTAATACATAGTGAAGTACAAGGAAAGCCAGCAAGAATCTTCTCCCCATTCACAGTATCCAAGTCCTTGACAGAAGCCCTCGGTTCTGGCTACAAGCTTTAAAAATGTCTAGTGGCGATTTGCTGCTCGAGCTTCGAGACAATGTGCAATACACAAAGCTTTCAAACCTTGTGTCCATTGGGGACATCCCTGTTTCCGTTACATCCCACCGATCCCTGAACACTGTCCGCGGTGTGATATCAGAAATCGACTTCGTACACTTAACAGAAGAAGAAATGCTTGTAGGGCTCACCGACCAAGATGCCATTGACGTTCACTGGATCAAAATCCGGAAGGACAACAAAGAAATTGACACGAAACACCTGATCCTCAAGTTCAACAGCAACACACTCCCTGAACAAATAGAAGTCGGGTACTTGAAAATAGATGTAAGGCCCTACATTCCCAACCCCCGCAGATGCTTCAATTGTCAGAGGTTCGGCCATGGCTCACGGAGTTGCCGGGGCCACAAAACTTGCGCAAAATGTGCTTCGAAAGAACATGCTTCTGAAAAATGGGACGTTGCAGCGCATTGCGTAAACTGTGAAGGAGAACATGCCGCGTACTCCAGGGCGTGTCCGTCCTGGAAAAAAGAAAAAGAAATCATCACGTTGAAACCCAAAGGAAACATTTAATTTAAAGAAGCAAGAAGGCGTATCGCGCTAACAAACATATTCTCCTTCAATCAATCAATCAATCAATCAATTTTATTTACCAGAAACAAAATGAAATGGAGGGACACCTGGGCAAAAAGCTGTCGCAGCAGCTTGACGGAGGCTCAGGGTCCCTTACATGACAGTAGCACTCACATGATATATAGACTAAAATCTTTATGCACAACAAACATTACACATCGCACGTATGCATAAAAATGACATTTTACACGTGAATGCAAATATACTAAAGTGCCACTATAAAGAAAGAAAGTAGTCACGCAAACCATTTTTATTTAGCGTAGCTGTGTGCTTATATTTGTTTAGTACAGTCGGTATGTTAGGTGTTGAGGACTGTAGGCTGTAATTGTTTCGGAACCATGGTACCTTCCACACCTCGGGGTTTCGTGTAGTATGTTTCGTGTGAGTGCAGAGTTCTAGCTGAGCAAGGGATGCAAAATAATTCTTAACATATTCGGATGAGAAGTAACTCGTTTCTATTAATCTGTGTTCGTATAATTTATCAACGCGGTTTAGTCTGTATTTGAGAAATATATTATCTGATGGTGAAAGCCGATTAACGTTCTCTATATACCGAACGATTTTCTTTTGAAGTATTACCAGCTTTTGCAAGTTAGATTTAGATGTTGTAGCCCAGACAAGGTAAGAGTAATTTATATACGATAAGAAGTTTTGCTCTCGTAGGTAGAAATGTGCGGCAACGTGCCATAGCACCGGTAACCGCAGAGAGTTTTCCGCAGAGATGTTTAATATGGGCATCCCAACGTAAATTAGAAGAAAAGTATACCCCAATAATTTTAAATTCTTCAACCAGTTCAATGCGTTGGCTCTGAAAATAAATAGCATGATTAATGTTAAGTGGTTTATTTTTTGCGCGAAATATTAGAACTTTGTTTTCTTTGAATTTACTTTAAGCTTCTTTGTGTGTGTCCAATCGGATGAACTTGCCATAATTTTAACACATTTTTGCACAAGTTCATTCGCATCAGGACCTGAGACAGACAGTGTGCAATCATCCGCGTACATAATGAATTGAACGTCACTGTTTATGGTTACGATATCATTTATAAAAACGTTAAACAAAAGTGGCCCAAGAATACTTCCTTGAGGCACACCACATACAATACTTAAGAGGGACGAGTTATGTTTATTAATGGAAACGTACTGACGTCGATGTTTCAGATATGATTGGAGTAATTCTAGCGGTTTCCCACGAATTCCATATAAACAAAGCTTCCGAATAAGAATCTCGTGATTGAGGCTGTCAAAAGCTTTACTGAAGTCTATAAAAATGCCGACTGCGTAGTAGGTATTTTCGAAGCTCTGCAAAACGTATTCTTTCAGCGCAAGAGCCATTTCTGTGGATCTGTTTTTCCGAAATCCATATTGTGAATCAGTAAGCACACTCTGTTTATTGAAAAATTCCGTCATTCTAGCAAAAATAAGCTTCTCCTTTCCTTTTGAAAAACTTGGGAGCACCGATATCGGTCGATAGTTAGACGCAGTATTTCGATCACCACCTTTATAAATAACCGAAACTCGCGTGTTTCATTGCATCTGAAAAAAACTGCAGTCTCTAAAATTAAGTTGTAATTGTGCACAAGCGGAGGTACAATAAATTGCAAAACATATTTTATAGGTTTAATCTGCAAATTATTTACATCTAAAGCTTTACTGTTTTTCAGCCCCATGTACACCCTGTATACTTCATATTCATCAGTAGGCGCAAAGAATGCGCTTTCGCGAACAGCATCGCTATGACAAGCCACCCCTATGCTATCATTTCCTTCAGCCATATCGCTTTGTGCAGTTACGAAGTGGTGGTTAAAGTAATCGGAAAACGCTGTGCCTGTTATCTCACGTGAGCCCAGCTTCATCGATGTCAGGTGCGTATCGTCCTTGCGGCGGCCTAGAACAAGATTAATCGTTTGCCACGCAATCTCTGGGCGTCTAGAAACATTTGCAAATAAGTCCTCATAGTAAGCCGCCCTTGCTTTTCTTAGTTCAGCATTTAGCCTGTTTCTAAATTTTTTTAATGTTTGTAACGCTAATTCACACCGCGTGCGCAAGAAGGAATGATAGAGATTATTTTTTGTTTTGATCATTTTTGCAAGCTCATGAGTAACCCAAGGCTTTCTAACTTTTTTGGAATATTTAGCTGTCCTCATTGGAAAATTGCTGACGTACATATGGGAAAAAGTTATAATAAATTCGTTATATGCCTCATTTGCATCTGTTTTGTTCAAAACATGTAACCAATCGTGGTTCATAACGTCATTCCTGAACTGCTCTAAACCTGCTTGTGTTATACGCTGACAAGTGAATTGTTGACAGACGTCAGCTGCTTTCTTAGAGTCATCGATGTAGATTAAAAATATAGGGCAGTGGTCGCTTATGTCAGACACCAATGTGCCTGTGTTGCATACAGTAGTAGAAATATCAACAATGAGTAAGTCAAGTAAAGAAGATGTATGACTTGTAATGCGTGTTGGTGTGGTGATTGTATTTACAAAACCTGGAAGAATGGAAGAAGCAACTTCGCCGATGTGGTGCGACGGGGCGCAGCGCCACACCAACCTTCGGCGTCTGCTGAGGCCACGGGTACCGGGCCTCCGGCAGAGCAACCCACGCCCCAGGCAGAGAGCACAAGCTGCCCTGCCACCTACTAAGCAGGGCCGGCCGGCCCTCAAGTCGGCCGCCTGCAAGTTTCTCCCCAACGGGAGAGGCCTGAAACACACACACCCGCGGTGTCGCGGAGCTCCCGCGCCTCAGGAGAGGCCATGGAGACAACTGCCAGTTCGCCCCCGCAACCGCGGAGGCACAGCTCACTCGAAAAAAAAAAAAAACCTAGTAACGCGTCCTCAAAAAACGAGGAGCCTAATTGTTTTTAGCCACATCCCTACAAAATAATTAAACATGGCGTTCCTGATACGTTGGAATTGTCATGGACTTATAAAAAAACTACAGCGACATAAAAGATATCTTAAACTCATTTTCTCCTGTGGCTTTATATTTACAATAGACTAACTTAGGACCACAACATAAGAAAATTTTAAAAACTACAAAGTATTTCGTTGTAACAGAGAGCAAGCTAGTAGGCTCTCTGGAGGTGTCGCGATTATAGTGCAAAATGGTGTTGCTACACATGAAATCAGGCTTCAAACGAAATATGAAGCTGTTGCAGTGACCGTCCTTGATTTTAATACAATTACAATATGTACTGTGTATCTGAAACCCCGTCTAAATGTTATACTTCATTATTTAGAAGCACTTTTTAAACAACCACCAGAGCCATATTTAGTAGTAGCGGATTTTAATGCACACTCATCTTTTTGGGGAAGTGATCAAACAGACACTAGAGGCCGTATCCTAAAAGATGTTCTTTTATCTGCTTGTTTATTTTTTTAATTGTATCATTTATTGTTTATTGTTCATCTGCTTGTTATTTATCTGCTATGTTATTTTACTTGCTTGTAGATGGCCTTATCGAAACAGACGTAGGTGTTGCCCAGGCCGACTCTACAAGTGGGGACATCAACCGGCAACCATTCCGGTAGAGCCGTATCGGCGTCGAGAACAGCAGAACACGCTTCCACGGCCTTTTCAGTGGGAATGGAAGTAAACACACTCTAAAAATTTTAACACCCTTAAGGATGTAAATGACTTGTGCCATGGGTGACACCCTTTTTGGGTGTATTGCTACACCCCAAGCAGAGGGGTGTAAATTAACACCCCACAAAGGAAAAGGTGTTAATATGACGTCACCTTGTCTATGGGTGTAAAACAAAGAACACCCTTCCTATATGGGTGTAACACAGACACCACCCTTTCAATATGAGTGTAGCATGGACAACACCCTTCCAAAAGGCTGTTATCCCTGCATTTTAGCGATCACTACAGCCATGTAGTTAATGGACAGACTGGCTGTTGTGAATGCTGCCTAGCCTTAGCTATGATATTACCTTGTTCAGTATGAGCCAGAATGTGTGAGGCGTCGTCATATTGCGCTTCTGGTCTGTCATGCGGTAGCATATATAAGGTGTGACCCTTTCAGGTGAAAAAGTTTCATGATCGCAGCGAACGGACACACCCTATGCTTTTCGTCATCTTCCTCTGCATTGATAGTACACTGCCGGCAGGATGGAGAGCGCAACAACAACGCACGCTGCACTAAGGACACAGGATCTCCCGTACCTTGGTGCACCAGTACTTATCACTCCATGGAAATAGCACACAACCAAAAGCATGATGTTACATGCATTTCTGAAATAATTAAAAACCTCCACTTTTCTTGGTCAAAAATTTTCGCAGCAACACCAGCTTGGCCACGAAGGAAAGCCAGCCCAGCTCGTTGTTGTAGCTCATATTAAATGCAATAGAGCGCAAGCAATGCATGGATTGGCGACGGTAACCAGTGCAGTACTACAGAAGCATACGTTTGCCTGTCAAGCAGTTTTTTGCCGTTTTAAGCACATATTTGATACCTCTATTCAGCAAAATTGTCATTTATCTCCACGGGATGCATCTACTAGTACCTTCACATATATAATGACCTAAAGGTAGCACTGAAAGAAAAGGAACAAAGTGCAACAAAGCGCTCCCACTTAGAATAATGTTTCATCATTTGCGAACAAAACTGCATGGGTAGCGGTGCGTGCTGTTTAATATATAAGCATGCACTATTTCCTGAAATTTATCCATGCTCCAGTGACCTGCTTATACCCAATAATTTAGTTTATTTTTCACCATATGCTTGCACTGAATATCCCACAGGCATTGTAAGTTAAGCTACCAGAATAACAATCACCTAGTCTAAAGTTACCTAATTGAACAAAATCATCGTAAAATTTGGGACGATATTTCAGAAGTATTTATTATTTCATTAAAGAGAAATGGTTACATAATAATGTTTGCACATTTTAAAAGTAAAAAGGAAGATAAGGAGTAAAACCATCCCAATACAAAGACATAAGCACTGAATAATAGCACAGGTTTGTTCAATCAAATTTTAAGCAGAACAGTTTTTTAAATAACCTCACTACAAACTATCACATGTTTTCATTCGAAAAGCACTGAATCTTATTATGAAGTACGAAAATAACCGGCCAAATAAGAAAGAACAAGTCTGAGTGTGTCTATGTGAACAAAAGGATAGAAAGTTGGGCGAGTTGGTACGGTCACATGATCTTGGATTGTAGCGCAATGTGACACGGAAACAGACTCGAAGCAGACTCGAACCACAGCATAAGAACATGACAAGGTATGAAGACATCAGTTAAACATATCAGGAAGTAGGGAAGTCAAAAAAGGAAACAACGAAACGACTACTTCAAATTAACAAACGTGTTGTGAAGATACTGAAATTCGCATTTTAACAGAGACAAAGATGCATGGCTAACGCAAGTCTCTCCTAATCTTTAATGGGGAATGCCTCGATTATTTCCTGTGTGGTTTGGCATTCGTGTCTTGAAAGAATTTGTGTCTTCAAAGGTTTACAACCGCAATTGAAGATATGTGACGCTAGATGTGAAGCATTAGGGTTGTTAAGTGAATGTTTGTGTTCTTTTAGTCTTATATAATACACCTACCGCTCTGTCCAATGTAAGTCTTCCCGCACTTGAGAGTAATCTGATAAGCTATACCAGTGTTTCAAGGCACAAAAGGGGACACGTGTCTAACGCCGCAATCACCTTTTCTTTTTTGCCACCCTGCTCAGGTTTCCTATTTATCATAGGGCACGATAGACAACTTGTTGGGGGCCGAGAAAACTTATGGACGTAATATCTATTGGCTACGTTCCGTAAACCACGGGATAATCTATGTACATAGGGCACCACAGCTAACCTTTTTTCTTTTTTGTTCTTGTTTCTTAGCGGAGCTTCTTACCCATTTTATAAGCTTTTCTCAGGTTAGTGATAATAAATGCACAGGATAACTTAACTAGCCTTCTCGAGCCTATCTATTTGTTGTGAAAAACTTTGTTTCATATTGTGTAGACATCACTAGCTTACTCAACTCTTAAGTCTGCCATTACTAAGTCATGTGCACACAATATGAAACAAAGTTTTTCACAACAAATACATAGGCTCGAGAAGGCTAGTTATCCTGTGCATTTATTATCACTAACCTGCGAAAAGCTTTTAAAATGGGTAAAGAGCCCCACTAAGAAACAAGAAAAACAGAAAAATAAGGTTTACTGTGGTGCCCTATGTACATAGATTATTCCATGGTTTAGGGAACGTGGCCAATAGATATGACGTCGATACAGTTTTCTTGGCCCCCCGCAAGTTGTCTGTCATGTGCCCTATGATAAACAGGATACTTGAACAGGGTGGCAAAAAAAAGAAAAGATGATTGCTGCATTAGACATGCGTCCCGTTTTGTGCCTTGTAACAGTGGTATAGTTTATAAGATTCCTCTCAAGTGCGGGAAGACTTACATTGGACAGAGCGGAAGGTGCATTAATATTAGAATAAAAGAACACAAACATTCACTTAACAACCTTAATGCTTCATATCTAGCGTCACATTGTTTCAATTGCGGTTGTAAACCTGTTTGAAGGCACAAAAATTCTTTCAAGACACAAATGCCAAACCACATGGGAAATAATGAGGCATTCCACATTAAAAGATTAGGAGAGACTCGCGTTAGCCATGCATCTTTGTCACTGTTAGAATGCAAATTTCACCCGCCGTGGTTGCTCAGTGGCTATGGTGTTAGGCTGCTGAGCACAAGGTCGCGGGATCGAATCCCGGCCACGGCGGCCGCATTTCGATGGGGGCGAAATGCGAAAACACCCGTGTACTTAGATTTAGGTGCACGTTAAAGAACCCCAGGTGGTCGAAATTTCCGGAGTCCACTACTGCGTGCCTCATAATCAGAAAGTGGTTTTGGCACGTAAAACCCCATAATTCAATTTTTAATGCAAATTTCAGTATCTTAACAACACGTGTGTTATTCTGAAGTAGTTTTTTTGTTGTTTCCTTTCTTGACTTCCCTACTTCCTGATATGTTTAACTGATGTCTTCATACCTTGTCATGTTCTTAGGCTGCGGTTTTTTGCAATCACTTATATATATATACATATGCTCTTCGGTTCAATCAAAATTTAGTTGGGAGTTAGCGCGCACTCTGTCTGCTTCTAGTCTGTGTCCGTGTCACTTCGCGCTACAATCCAAGAACATATGTGAACAAAACATAGTAATAACTAGTGAGCACTGCAGAAAAGTTGAACATGAAAACTAGTAATAGTAAAGACATATACTTCGCTCAGCTGAACTGCAAAATATTGCAAATATCACAATGACAGCATAAAAACTGGGCAGGACAGAGCACTGACTGTTAGTTACAGTTGGAATATGCACACCAAATCTAGACATAAAAAGTAAAAACTAAACTGCCGGAAATGGTAATGTCTTTCCAAGAGACGACTGAGGAACTAGAGGTATACTTTCTATAATTCCATCTGATAAATTACTGATCTAATTAAACTTTAGACACATGACCCCTTGTGTGTCACAAATGCACTGTTCTCATTACCTATGCATGATTACCAGCCTTGGTGAAAGAATGACTTGCACTACTGTTTCGAAGAAACACCGGTAAAAATGCTGCTTGTTCTCAACATTCTGCTGTGACAGCACATTTGTGTGCAGTTGTGAACGCAGTTCCCTATAGGGCTCAAACAATGTTTTGGCTGCACAGGTACCATCTACTGAACACCTGGTTCAAGATAGCGTGCATCTCGGAGTGTGCAGCCACACTGGTGGCACAGCATTCTTTTTTCATCTTGCCAGTTGATAAAGCCTCAGCAGCTGCAATCACCTGCGACTACTCGTAAAGGTGCCATAAGGTCAGGCAGCAAACAGATACCACCTAGCAAAACTTTCAGAGTACATTGTGTGAGTCGAGGTGTGTAATTTGTGCTTTAGTTAGGCAGCATTACAACAGTCAGAACTACTCATTGCAGCTTCTAAATTTCAACCACAACAAAATAAATTAGGACACTTCCTTCAGTACGCTGGCAGATGCTCAGCTGCAGGCTTTCTAGAACCATGCATTATCTTCAGACAGTGCCAGTAGAGCCCGTAGCCCATCTTTCAAGCACTCCAGACAAGTACACCGATTACATTGTACACAGATAATCTGGTGTCCATTTACCTATAGAGGCAAGGTAGCCCCTAGAACACGTTTTGTGACAGGCATGCTGGACACTTTGACCCCTGAAATGCAAGTACCATTTGGTACTTCAGTGCCTGGAGTGTCCTTTACATCTAAATGAATATTGAATACATAGTAATAACATGAAGACGACAAAAAAAGCCATCAGCCATCAACTGTGTGGCAAATCTGGGTGCAAGCTATTCTCTTATCAAATATACCTGTAGGCATTGCAACCAATGTGCTCCCAAGATGTATGAGGCATTAGTCATTGTAGAGCTGTAAGGACATGACAATCCTAGGATGTTAATGCTCTTTAGGCTTTTTCCCCCACTTTTCATCTTTTGAAACATGTATACTGTAGTCATGAAAACAAAAATGCTACAACTGGCGTGTGGTAAGTTTTGCGTCTTACTTCCAAGCAGCTAATTGAAACGAGCCACGATGACAAATTGGAATGCTGTTACCTCATCAGACATTCAAATTTCTTAAACACTAACAAAACCAGATAGGCATTACAGTGAGCATCACTTAAATACATTACACTGGTTTAAAGTTATTGCACCGCTTTGTGCCAGGTAAAAATGTTAGAAACATCAAAAATGTTCAGATTCTACGGCTAAGTGTGAAAATTAAATAAAAACACCATTAAGCTTTCTTAAAGGGGCTCAGAAGCTTTACAACTGGCAGTCTTGGTGATGGACACGCTGATAGATGAGCAGCCATTCCACTGAGACGAGAATGTTGAGGGCTTCGCATGGAAGTTTGCGAGACACTGAAGAACAGTTCTTGGTCCACATGAAGGAGGTCTCTTGCATACACGTCTGGGTCACCATACTGAATGCATGGCGTTACTGGAACTCTTTCTCCCTGCGTTGTGGTAAAGAAAGCATGGTTAAATTTAGACGATATTTAATATGCATAAAAAGAGGTGAGGCGTGCAGACAGGACACAAGAGTAGAGAAGTGGACAACACGAACGCAAAAAACATGAAAAATTTCATGAAATTGTTTTACTACATAAAATTTTTGTACTATGTGTCATTCATTATGAGGGTTCATAACCGCAACATATTTCATATATAAGCAGGTAGAATTATCAGCTTGGTCAGTTTGTACATGCTCGTTTGAGGCAAGAAATCGAGTTTCACAAAGACAACCTCAACATTCTTGAGTGAAAAAGGAACACCTCAGATGACATGCATTCCTGCGAGTAGGAATTGCACAGTTCAAGAAAAACAACTTAAAACTGGCGCACCGATCCTGAAAAAAGCATAAGCACCCGCTACTGCAAAAACCTGATTAACTGATAGGTTTTAATAGCACAAGGGCATCTTTGGCCAAAGAGCGCCCAGTCTATACTGCAAAAGATAAACTTAACGCATCTTGTCAAAGCAAATATATAAAGATGACTGATGCCTCTCTGCACTACAGTTGCTTCGCTCTAGCATGAAGTCATTTTAATGCATGCACATTTACATACGCACGCTACACCCAAGTGTAACACCTGCAGAATTAAAATTGGGCAGCAATGAAGTCGCAACCTTTAACCCTTGATCCCGAGCTGTACTAGTGACTGGAGGTAGTACCAATATCGCCAATGACGAGTCGCACTCTTTCTGGCCGATGTTATGCTTCTCTTATTGTCAAAGATGAGTTACAGTAGGCATTGAGGGAAAGCTGCCCTCAAGAGGAGCTTATTTTTGTGTTATTTCTAATCAGAGACCAATGAAGTAATATATTTTTAGAATGAGAATGACACCGAAAAATGAGTAGATAGAAAAGTTTGGAAAATTTGGTACATTTTTGGCCAGAGTTCCCTCTAGTAATTACTGTAAGAAACTCCATGGCAGAAATAACCGAAGTGCCTGGCATTTTGTTCTGGAGTAATAAACTAACTTATGCTGCCCCATAAATCTTACGGGTCATTAATTTAAAGTTTTAGTGCAGTCACATGTCTAGTAGGCAACTGTGGTATTTTGCATAAACATTGCAAAGCCAACTGTGATGAAAGTTCACTCTGGTAAATTGGTTATGATCGAGTAGCATAGACTACTGAAGCAATCTAAGCAATCTCTGGAAGGCTAGTGAAGTAATTTTCTTATTAGCAGCCTTTAAACAGCAGTCGAGCATATGACACATGCGCCTCAGATATGCATTTTTTCTTGACTCAGCAAGAAGCGATGCTTCATGTTCCACGAGGCTACTTCAATCAACGTAGTATTGATGCTCTCTAAAAACAATGCCAATGCAGATGATCCAAATATGTTTCAGGGGCAACAGTTACGCCTGAAATCATGTTAGATTACAGTTTTTTTTAACACATGATCAGACCATGCTAGAAGTGCTTCTTAATATCCTCCTATTTGTTAGACTAATCATATCTCTGTACACAAAGGCTACTAATTAGGTCCCATTCTATATCATCATCTTAACAAAAACTTCACTTAGTAATACACATGCTGTGATAAGATTTCTTTGAGATCACATTGAGATGCTGTACAAGGTGAATTAATTATTTTTAAAATGAAGCTCCTGTTCTTCTAAACGAGAAGAAAGGGAACTGAGGGTCAACATTTTTCTTAATCACAGCTGGGAGATGCCACGGAAGGCACGTGGAAACCTATTTGTAATTTTCTATTTAAATGTAGAAATGATAAAGGCAAATGAAAATGGTAAAAAAACGACTAGCCATGGGTGGAGAAAGAACCTACAATCTTTGCATTAGGCACGCGATGCACTAACCACTGTGCTACCAAGGCAGCATTCAACCGTCCACAATGGCCCCTCAGATTGTCGACGCTCGAACGCGGCCGTAGTACCACAGTGGTTAGTATATCACATGCGTAATGTGAACGTTATGGCTCCGCTCCCCACCCACAGGTGGATGTCGTTTCATCCACTTCCATTTCCCTTGAATTTATCATTTGTATACTTCATATAAAAAACTTGGAACATGTTCCTGTATGCTTTCCTTGGCCTCATTATCTGCTGGCTTCTTCCAGTTCTGTTACTTCCAACACTTATACATATTCTCATCTGGTAAGTAAACAGCTTTTGCACGATGCTGGAATGCAATATAAAACATTATTGCAGGGCCGTGTTACGTAGAAAGCCTTACATTGCCCAGGCAAGGTGTATTAATGTAAATATGAAAAAAACAAAAACAATTCCCACTCTAGACAGCAATGCTGTGTACTGCTGTGTGTAACAGGGTTTAAAGAAAACAAATTGTTCAGTAATAAAGCCACCAAACAACGAGGAAATATGAAAACTAGATGAAAATTTGTGCTGTTGCATGTTAAAAATTTAGCACAGCAACAGATGAAGACATAATGAAGGAAGCGCGAGGATGGTTTATTTTGGAAACACGAGGCAATATACATGAAAGAATCATATGAGCTTACATGTGGAGAAGTATTGTTTATGTAGCAGCTAAACTACGAACAGGCCTAGAACAGTGATACAAGGTGTCGAGCATGTAAATCTCATCGTGCCCTTAAGTCAAAGAAACATGGCTTTCTCATGACACATGGCTGGCTCACACAACTTAGCCGCTTCTATATATCCCTTGTAAGTACCAGGTGGTCTGTGGGACTTGTGCAAGCTTTAAATATGTACAACTGCCACGTAGCTGGACAGAACCGAGGTAATGTCGTTTGCCATCGTTTTGAGCAAGTGAAACCAATTTTTGCATTTTCCCTAATCAGGTAATTAGTTATTAACGATTATATAACTGCTCAAATATTATATTCAAAGTAAAAGTGTCAGTGCGAAAATTGTACAGCATCCTAAAAAATTCCCAATCCAGCTTTCTACTGCTCAATAGGTGCAATACAAACTTTTTTTTTTCAAGCTTGAAAGAAGCCTGTGAATACATGCAAGAAGTGCTGTGCAACTAACCACTCGTGCACCTCAACACCATTTCGCTCCTTTCATGCTAGAAAAAAAAACTTTTTGAGAAGAATATTTTCGAAATTGATTAATTATTGTTGACTATGTTTTAGGCAAAATGCATGAAATAGTGTGACTGCCACCTCCATTTTCGGCGACATGAATTGACCCTTTTCATGTTCAAATCCAGCTATACATGGTGTGTTTTGAGCTGGTTTTGTAATTTAGGCGGTTTTGACTAATTGAAGCTTCGCACCTTAATAATGGAGTCTACAGTGTAAAAAGAAGTTGGTACATAAACGGTCGCTGTCAGTACTCCATACTCCTTTAACTTAGTGCAAAGTGCTTGTGAGCCAAGAAGTTGGTAGTTCTAAGCGGTATTTCTCATTCTGACCTGGTGTTATAGCCCAGTAACTAAGTTGCCATGCTGCTCAGTCATGTTGGTCACAGCTTCAATCTAGGCCATGGCAGCTACCCTCCAATGGGGGTAAAATGCAATAACGCTTGTGCACTTAGATTCAGGTGTACGTTAAAGAAGGCCAGGTTCCCAAAACTTTAGATTGTGACTTTGGAATGTAAAAGCCATTAATTTAATTTTAAAATCTAAAGGTGCTTTATTAGGAGCAGGACATCATCTTGAGCTTTTGCTGCATTGCCATGGTACCAAGAAGCTCCGGGTAAATAGAAACAATTTATTAGACAATTTCCATCTCTTGCAAGCATTTACAAACACTTCTCTGCATGCACCTCTGTTGCTGTTATATTTAGTTCCGTATGCCAAGGTGGGTTAGGATGTTAGAACAACTTTCAAACCTGTTTTTTTTTACCGCTTTAAGGTTGTTGGTTAGTTTGCATCTCTATGTGTGCCAAATGCACATTTCAGTGCATCAATTTCTTCAGAAAGTGCACTCTTTATTTATTTGTGCATGCAAAAAGGGTTCAGATGAACTGCTTTCTGAAGATCTGTATAACAAGCAAAAACAATTCTATGTAGGTTGCGCAAAGAGAAAGGATTGCTTTGTAAATATGTTATTAAGTTCTTTAATAAAAAGGCAGCTGTAAGTATTCTGTTCCAAAGTGAAAACTGCCCCTACCTTGCTCTGCTTCATTTTCCGATGTTGATGGTCCATTCGGGGGCACTCAACTGACAGGCTGCACTTTGGCCATGTCCGGTGTGCTGTCACCAGGCCCAAGGTCGATGGACATCCTCACCAAAAGTCGAGTCCAAACTCTAGAAAAGAAACATCTCATCATTTTGCTATCAGTTTTGTCATCTTGTGTGTTTCACACACGGCCGTCAGTGAAATATTCCGTCATTTGAGTACTAAAAAAAATTAAGCATTTTCTGACAGCCAAGCTGAATACACAATAAATGGAGAACATTAAAGAGCAAATACAGTTGTCACATCAGATTGATCAAGTACAGCAGAAATGGAAATAAATCAGTGATACTGTGTCTGCTGGCTTTGAATGCAAGAAGCGTAAAAACAGGAACTTGCCGCCGCGCCACTTTGAATTTCCCGCGTTTGCTACACCTCACAACAAGTTTGGCATCGTCAGGTACTCGGGGATAGTAATCGCTTAAAATTAACATGAACGAGCGTCGGCATAAATTAACAGGATACTTAACCGGGCAATATTTGCCCATAAAACAACTCACGTAGCGAAGCTACTGTCAAATACCCGATGGCGCATCTGCGGGCGGTGCGGTTTGGGCGAACAATTAATAAAGGAATCCGAGTTTCACTTGTTTCACACCTACTAAGCTAAGATAGAATTTGAGTTTCCTACTTAACTATACTGGATATTTACGCTCCAAATAAAACGCTGGAAATTTTGTTACGTCACACTGCATACGTATGAAAGTGAGAAAATTGCTTTTATTGTATTCTGCCCAGGCGGGATGCGGCAGCTACAACTCTCATGCAACTAAAGCATGAAAGTGGTACTCGCGGCACGGAAAACAAACACATACAGCGCCAACGTTACGCCTCTTGGAGTTAGAACTACGCACGATCAAGCCAGATTTCTAGCCTTCATAACGCTATGACACGACCAAACATCGAGCGAAACAACTGTCTGCTCTCGAAAATTATTACCGCTTCCATTTACATACCTATCGCAGCCACAAGCAAAAGTCAATGGCCTAGCGGTCCACAAGCCGCAGGTTAGACTGACAGCAACATATTACGGTAACGAAAAACAATTTCCACGCTGACTTAGCAGCCGCGCTGTGCGCTGGGTGCCGCAGTTCTCGTTTGCCGCTCGAAATTCACATCATGATGACGGGCACTGAATCTTTCACGTCAAATATTGCACGCTTTGCTCCGGAGCTCAATAGGAGGGCGAAACGCACTTGCACGTACCTGAAATCCGCATGCCGGAAACCCGTCGACGCTTCCAAAGCCCGTACGGCCGCTTCATTTGGACGGGAGGCATTTCTATCAAACATTTCACATGCGACATGTCTCACACCGATTATGCGAACACGAGAAAATGACGCAGGCCGCATTGCGACGCCGTGCAGCCATGCATCCACCGATGAGCTGCGTGCGCGGACTTGCAGAGAACAAAACCATACAAAACGTTAGGCGCGAGAAGAGTGCGGCTCTCGTTGCGGAGACGAAGCAGCGGTGAACCAATGTTGCCAACTGTTGGTGCCGACGTTATGCCGGCGGTGGTGGCTTTAGTAGCGTGTGTTGCGGCTGTCTAATTTTTTATTTCTTTTCCCCAAACAGTATGGTTAAGGTCAGTTCTTTGTTTACATTTTTTACTGTGTCTCGTGGCATTATTTTTTTTTGTATGCGATTAAGCGCTCAATTATGGCCTTCTAGATTCGCGTGCGCCAGCTTCGCATGCAAATCTCGGAGGCCATGGGACAATGCGTAAGGATACGGCGTTCTTGTCGTTGTTAACGTTTCATCATTGTTAGTTCAACTTAGATAGAGGCGTAGTGTCCCTTCTCCCGGGGGGGGGGGGAGGGGGCGACCAAGACGGCATCGCTCAGCGGGGGGGGGGGGTGGAGTAGGTTGGTGTTGGTTGTTGTTGGTTAGTTGCGCCATTCACTTGGCGCCGCCGACCACAGCAGCTCGTGTCGCCGCAGCGCTCTCGCTTATACTCGTCGGATCAAGTCTCATAGCATTGATAACGACATGGCGTGCGTGTAGATGAGGAAGAGTCACAATGCTTACGCATACTCTGACAAATCCCAGAGGAGTTCCTGCGTGATTTTTTTTACCGGAAATGTGCAGCCGGCGGTGACCCAGAGTTGACAATGCATGTAAGAGGGCTGCGAAGCTTTTCTTTTTATGAGAGTCTTGCCCAGCCCCCAGAGATATGCTCAAGTTAAGACTTGTTGATGGCTGTTTTTTTTATTGTCGCATGCCCTCGAAACGCCATGAATCCTACTGTGTAATGACATTAGAGCAGTATTCACGTCCAAAAGGAAATGCAGCCGGTAATTGGGCTGCCTAAGGTTTGCGGCCTGGCGGCAGCTCTCTTCCCCTCCCCCGCTTCCGTTGACAAGTTAGGGGGAGGGGTCTAGAGAATTTTTCGTGTGTAGAAGGGGGGAGGGGTCCCAATTGACCGTGGAGGAGGAAGGAGCGGGGCCATTGCCATAATAGCAAAAAAATTACTGTTAGTGAGTGTTACAAGTGCCTGGCGTGGACCCCTTGGCCACGCCGCTACTCGCCCCCCCTCCCCCCGCAATCGATGCAAATTGAGCTATCAGAACGTGCATGACGCGCATGCATGACATAACATGAATGACATGCCGCGAAGCTGGCATGGATGTCGTGACGTCATCATCATCAGCCTATTTGGATGTCCATCGCAGGACGAAAGCTTCTCCAGCGATCTCCAATACCCCTGTCTTGTGCTAACTGGTTCCACGTGTCTTCAAGTTTCCTAATTCCATCACGTCCACCTTATTATCTGCCGTCTTCGACTGTGTTTCCCTTCCCGTAGCACCCATTTTGCAACTCCAACAGACTAGCGGTTATCTCCGTTACGCATTGCAATGTCTGCCCAGCACGACGTTTTCCTCTTGATGTCAACCAGAATATCAGCTATCCCCGTTCGCGCTCTAATCCACATCGCTGTCTTACAGTCTACTATCGTCATGCCTAATATTTTTCATACCATCGCTCGTTGCGTGGTCCTCAACGTTTTCCCAAGCTTCTTTGGTACCTTCCAAGTTTTGGCCCCATACGTTAGTAACGGTAGAAAGCAACGATTAGCAGTAAGCTCCATGGTAATGACTTAGTAATGCATGCCGTAAGCTCTCCGACTATTTTTTTTATTTTTGTTAATTTCCTTGATCAGAGGCCCCTGCGAGTAATTAACCTCAATCAACGTAATCCTGCGCAGGTTCTAGAGGCTGACTGCCGACCATGACATTTCGTTCTCTGGCCAGGCTGCGGAACATTACTTTTCTCTTCTGCATACTAACTTTCAATCAGACTTTTACACTTTCTGCGCTAAGGTGCTCAAACGTTTGCTGCAAATAGTCTGCAGCGTTGCTGAGTATGCCAATGTCATCTACAAACCGTAAGTTGGTGAGCTATTTACCGTTAGCCCTCATTCCTAACCATTCCCAGTCTAACTCGTTGCACAGCTTTAAGTATTCAGATATAGCATTGTAAATATTTGCCATTGATCATGCGAAGCCTTTTGCAGATGTCTGGCTATGCAAAGTCGGCGCGTTAGTGTCATCCGTTCGATATCAACATTCGTGGGAAGCTTAATTTTTAACCGCTGTTCGGAGTCAGTGAGCTGCTGCCTAGATGCCCCGATCTAATCATTCCGGCTACCTGATTCAAGCGCAGGTAGCGCGCGTTTCATCTATCCAATATCAACGCGTTAACTGCCAATGTTCATTAATCATATACTGTAAGCTTGTTCATTTACTCCTTTATAATTAGGGTGTAAATTACAAAGACTGGGGTGTTCCAAGGGTGTTTTCTTCTTGAACACATTTTCCGTTAAGAAGGGGTGTTTCAAGGGTGTTTACGAGGGTGAAAAGATAAGTACACCCCCATTACACCCATGAGGGTGTGAAAATTTTAAGAGTGCAGACACAACGTCAAACGAAACCATCACTGAGGCACGCTCTCGTTAGTGGGAAGGACAAGCTACCGAAGGAAGCTTCTCCTGGCGTTGTTTACACGGTCCCCTGTGCGGTCTGCGATTGTGTCTATAGAGGGGAGACGGGCAACCTGAAACAGCGGCTGCGCCAACATCAAAACGATGTGGCTAAGAGAAGAGTGGCTTCAAATGCCTTGGCAGAGCACGCAGCAACGACTATGCACAATATTGACTGTATAAAATCTAGTCCAATCGGCCAGGAAAGAAACTGGAAGTCACATCTGTACCTAGAGTCTCTCGAGATACAATCTACAGAACACACGCTCGATCGAAACGAAGGAACCGTCCCCCGTCTTACGCGCGGTGCTTGAGGCGCATGCTAAAATCTATTTAAACAGGCACTTCAACCTTTTTCGCTCCATTGTGAACAAGGGGCCCTATAACGTAAAACTATTAATATGTTTCTATTCCAATTTCCTGACGTCAAACTTGCGTAACCACCGACGCAAGCACCGGGCGGTCACCCGCAGGCTTGTCTGTACAGACCAATCAAACGCTTTCCTCGTTCATAGGAGGTCACTTTTGTTTGCTTGAAAAGCGAATAACATTGCCTACACTGAGCGGCTTGTCGTATCTAATTGGCTGACAAGAGGCGAGGAGAACGCTCAAGTGGAGAGGGATTCACTGGGGCAGAGCCAGTGCACTGAAAGTCGATAACCGGATGAAGAGGGTGGTGCCGGCGTCTGCGATTGGTCGGCTTTCCCCTACTTAGCTTGTGGTGGCTGGTCGAAAATCGCGGCGGCATGCAACGGAAGCTTAAGAATGACGCTAAAACTGACCCTCAGCAAGGAAGTGTTGGCAGAATGAGGTAGTAAACGTGCCGAAAGTGCTTGAAAACGTTACACGGTCACGCAAGGAAGTTTTATTATACGCAAATACACCCATGCTCTCCGGCAGGTGCGAGTAGCCAGCGTCTCAGCGTTCGGCGGCAGCCATCTTTTATTCCTTTCGGAACGGGGCAGCCTGCGGCTGTTCCGAAAAAAATTCAGTTTTGTTCGCCATATTAATGCATCTTTATCGCGTACACGTCACTTTGACGTGGTGAGCTTGTGCGGTTTTGTGACGTCGCGTGACAGGCAGGTGAAGTGGGTGCAGCGCGAAAACGTTTTACCAATAGCTGAAGGCTAATGGTGAAAAGGGGTCGAATCAGAAATAACTGTTTTTCTTTTTTCTGTCAAATCATGCATAACCAGTGTGTACACATCATATCAGATAGGGAGGTATTGCAGTTTTCGTGACGTCGCGTGACAGACAGGTGAAGTGGGGGTGGCCCAAAAAAGTTTTGACCAATCGCGGAGGGCTGGTCGCAGAATTGGAATAGAAAAGTATGGAATAGTTTTACGTTATAGCGCCCAAGGCTTCCGTATGGAAGCCGTAACATCTTGTCGTTTAATAAGTTTCACTTGGTCGGTGTATGTATTTCTTTGTCGCGACGTTCACGTTGTTTCATCGATCAAGCAACAACCACAGCATACTCAGCGCCAACTTCTGATGTTCAACGTTGAGCAACGTCATCTAGTACCATTACGTGTGCACACTAGGATTGACGCTACGAAACAAAGTACAACTGTGCATTACGTGAAACAAGGACAGGGCACAGATACTGGTGAATACCAATCACAAGGCGAACTGACACGAACCAGTGAACAAGGGCACCCGTGCGTTGGTTCCTTCTCATTCTCTGGCCTACGTGAACTTCACGATCGTTTTTATATGGTGTAACCGGACTGTCTCTTTGCCAAGGAGACGAAAATAACCCTTCATGTCGGGGCGGGGAATGTGTAGAAACGTCTTCCTCGCTTATCTGCTATCACCATAATCATCGTCACTGCTGTTCCATTAAATTTCCATGTTTGTTCATCGACCGCTCTGCCTGTGTGGTCAAAGGTCATCAATTCGCGACAGTGGTGTGATGACAGGCGTAAAAACGCAGTCTTCGAAACTAGCAGGAGAAGTTTCAGGCAGACGAATTGTGCGCTGGAAGCAGATCTTACTGTACATGCAATCCAATGCACGACTCATTCGTTTCAGCGACAACACTGGCACAACGATCCTTTATAAAGTTTCTTTAATCTGTCTATCATATGTTCGAATATGTGCATAATATTAAAAGCAATAAAAGAACATTTCTAAGAGAGCACCAAATTCCATTTCAAGAAATTGAAGTCGAATTATTAAAGTTTAGTTTAAGCCTAATTTTCACCCCTATACGGACAAGTTTTTCTCGAATGCCAGAAAATTTGCGTCGTGATAATTGCGGAATGCACACACCGGGGCAAGAGTGTACAGATCACATTTTTTTGTAATTCATGCGTAGAAATTGAAATTGACGACAGCACTACAATATTCGCAATGCCAAGTTTGATTTCAAGTAGCTTTTTTTAAGCGCAGGAGAAAATTGTGTTTTCCGCAGAATCCATGGTCCATATACTTTTTCTCACGGGAGTACGTACGTACATAGAAGACATTTTCGCTGGAGCTCCGCAGAGAACACTTTCAAGTAAAAACGGTATACGGGAATGGAAGGCACAACACAACACATGCATGGTACGAGCTCTAGCGATGAGAGTCTAGTCCCGTGGTGAAGTATTCTAGTGCACCTTCGTGTGTTTCGTTTCTACTTTAAGCACGAGTTTTTGCAAACAAGAAAGCATTAAGCGGTAGAATAAATTGCTCGACTATTTTTAGCAGCACAGAGCAGCAATCGTCGCAAGTTGGGCACTCTAAGAGCACGTAGTCAGAACTGAATGTGTACACAGCAAAGGACACCGGAGGCACGAGCTCTCGTGTTTGTCCTGCACTGCATGTCCCGTTTTGGGTGCTGCCCCTTTCTTCAGTCAGGTATGCACCAAACGGCCCACATTTGCACACTCCTGAGGTATTATTGTATGGTTTCCTTGAACAAAAAGCATAAATCAAGCACCTGTTTTTGTTAGTCAGGACATTACTTTCATAACATTGGCCTAGTAAAAAAACATGGGGGACTTATTGCGTTTTTCCAGGGAAGAGCTAGAGAGCTGAAGAGGTAGGACAGCCATTGACGTATCACAATCTTATGTGAGCTTGCTGCTGGGCTAGTCAGATGATGTTTCCGTTCTAAATAGCACTGCACTGCTTTCGTCCGTCTGTGTGCAGTGTGTAAGAGCCGCTTCGCGTCTCCCGCGTTGTATCGATTGTGCGCGCAGGACTCCGTTTGGTTAGTGTAGAGGGAGCTGCTGCTGCGTCAGCAATGAGTCAGTAATGTTGTTTGCCGCGTGAGCTGGACAGGAAAAACACGGCTCTGGCGACAGAAGTTCGGTATAGGGTTGTCTGCTTTTCGCGTGAAGCCTGGTTTTCTTCCCGCCCAGAAAAATCACGTTATGGCATTGTGCAATATTGGCGCTGCAGAGCGGTACACGCCAGGCTAACCTCTTCCTTCTTTTCCCTTTATTTGTTTGTTAATATTTGATTGATGAGGCCACCATTGAAAACGGACCTCATGGCCAGTGAAGGAAGCAGTGGTCGATATTCTCATCACTTCGTCGGCTATGAGAGGGTGTACATTAAAGCAAGCTTTTTTTGCATTGTGTGACTCCTAGGGCTCCTCTAGAGTTGACGTGCACTCAGCGCGGTGGCGCAGTGGCTATCACCTTCCGTTGATGAGCCCGAGGTAGCAGGCTCGATTCCCGTCGACGTATAGGGCCATGTTTTACCAAGTGGTAAAAACTAATCCCATACCCCCCCCCCCCCTCGCCCACCCTTACGGCGATCCTATGCAGAGCTGCTGTCCAAAGCTGAGAGGTCCGACTGCTCAATTTAAAGTCCGCATATACCATCCATTGTCGACTGTGGGCCATCATGGCAATAAATATGATGTTCTTTAATATTTTAAGCTGTGGCCAATGTTGTGTGAGATGGACGATAACTGTTGTCTGCGTTACATACAGAAATATGGAAAGCGGAAGTGGATCTACACAGAATTTTGAGGATGAAATAATGGTAATTTTTAAAAAATGGTTTTCTAGCTACGCAAAATCTGCTTGCCCATGCGATGTATGCGCTTTGAGGTACAAAATTTCCGCGAACAGTTACAGTCATCACACGCATAATTCATGAGAGTGTAAAGTTTATTTTCAGATCAATAAGATTTGAGTCCGGCGTCTTTTTAGTGGGTCTGGGCACCCGCCGCGGACGCGGTTCCGAGACTTTGTCTCAAAGTGGCTTCCTCGGCTCGCTGGACGGCCCAGAGTTGTGCTGTCAGGTTCGAGCTGAGCAGCGCAGTCTTCCAGCGCGACCGGAGGCTGGCGGTGGAAGAGACGGAGGGGTCGGCACTGCCCGACTTGTTGGTTAAGTCCCGACACTCCCATAACATGTGATTTAGTGTGGCAACCTCGCCACACGATGTGCATCTGTTTGCAGTGTACATGTCTGGATATACGGCGTGCATAAGTCTAGGGTTTCTGTAAGAATCTGTTTGTAATTGTCTGAAGTGTACTGCTTGCATCCTGTCTAACTTAGCGTGAGGGAATGGGTATACGCGTCTTTGTAACTGGTAGTGTGTCGTGATGTCGTGGAACCTGGTCAAACGATCCTCCCACGCCCAGACGTTTGCACTACCCTGCGGGGGCTCTTCCTCCGATGATGCTCGGTGAGTGAGGCCTCGAGCAACGCGGTGAGCCGCTTCGTTGGGTGTGCTCAGTCCACTGTGTGCCGGGATCCATAGCAAGTGCCTTCGGGTATCGAGGTCGGCCTCTCTCTGGTGTATGGGATGTCGCTGGAGTATCTGATAAGCCTCTTGCGAGATGCGCCCATTTGGAAAATTGCGAATTGCCGTTTGCGAATCGCAGATCATGTATGTCGTTTTGGTTTGTGTGAGGGCCAGTGCCATGGCCGCTTCCTCTGCCGCTTCGGCATGTGCCGTGTTCACGGTGACGCTCGTGAGGTGGTTGCCTCGGTGGCTAGTAACTGCCGCCACGAAACTCTTCCTGTCTCGATAACGGGCTGCGTCGGTGAAGACCGCCTCCTTGTTGGAGTAACTTTGGTTCATGTGTTGCGCTCTGGCTTTACGTCTCCTCGTGTGGTGTTGGGGGTGCATGTTGCGAGGCAATGGGGGTACGTGTAATTGCTCGCGTATGGTTCTTGGAATTTCTACTTTGATGCCGTGCTACGTGTGGTACGTGATGCCGAGCTTTTCGAGCACGTGTATGCCCGGGCGGGTCTTGGATAGGCGCTCGAGTTGGGACACTTGTTGCGACTCCACGAGTTCCTCGAGCGTATTGTGTAGACCTAGTTCTAAGAGGTTGGTGTGCTGACTTCGGGCGCAAGTCCCAACGCACATTTGTACGCCTTGCGTATGAGGGTGTTGAGCTTATTTCTTTCCACCACCGTCCAGTTGTGAAACGCTGCCGTGTACATTATTTGAGAAATGACGAAGGCTTGTATGAGTCGTATGACGCTACCTTCGCGCATGCCCGCGTGTTTGTTGGTGAGGCGTCGAATGAGCTCCATCGTGCTGGTGGCCTTTGACGTTATCTTGCGAAGTGCTTCGCAATTGCCGCCCTTGTGTTCGATCACCATTCATAATACCCGGATCTTATCTACCATCGGGATGGGTAGGCCGTCCGATGCCAGGTGGGTTTTGGCTTCCCACATGTGCAGCAACCGGGAGTCTATTGCCTCGAGCCCAGCTCTCGACAGGATCGTTTGCGTCGCGCGCTTGATATCCCACCGCAGTTGGTCGGTCCGTTGTTCTATATCTTTCAAGAAAACTTCTTAATTAACTTTAGTCGTATCCCGATTATGGGATCTGTTTATTTAGAAACTAACCCAAGTGAACAAAACGTTTTATGAAGCTTTTGTTAATTATGTGCTTAGTGCCTCTAATTTGTCGCGAAAATTTTGTCTACCAAAGCGTGTAAACCACCTGTGCAAGCAGATCTTGCGTAGCTAGCGCATCAGTGTTAAGGAGAAAGCGTTAAGTGTCTCATACCCCCGACGGCCTTGAAAAAGAAAGCGTCGTCTGGCCGAATGGTACGAAAACTATCATCATCAGCTATGGCTGATACCTCTCTAAGCAAGCAAAAAATACAATCACTCGTTCCTCTCGTAATACAGAGGCTACAAGCACACAGCAAAGTGAAGCGTACACTGCGTGCATTCATTGGAATAACTCATACAACCTACAGAATAGCGGCGTCTAGTCGAGTTGTACAATAAAAAACCCGTGACCTTCTCAATGTTTCATACCCCAGTAAGCAAGCAAAAAATGCAATAGCTCATACCCCCGTCAGAGTGAGGATACAAGCGCGCAGCAAAGTGAAGCGAACAGCGCATACAATCATTGATCACCCGTACAACACACAGAACAGCATATGTTTCAGTCGCCTGCTGAGAAGATGCAGCCTAATGTCGAAGAGAAACGTCGTTGGCGCGATTCTGATCCCGCTATGCGAGCGCACGAAGCCGCAGCTAAGCGTCCAAAACGAGCCGAGAAAGCCGAACAGCGAAACCAGCAACGTGACGACGTGATACGGTGCATTACCAAGTGTGCAGCAGGCATTCGCCTTCACATGTTGCATGAGTGTAACATGCTGCCAATGTTTTCTTTATATTGACACGTGTACTTATCTTTATCGGGCGACCACGTTTCGCCACCTAACAAATGTAATCGCACAGCGCGGGACGCGCCTGCATGTATCCGACGTTTCTGGAAAGTTGTCGATACTTCTACCCGGCTGTCTGTTGTCGCCGAACCTTGTGTTATCTGATTTCATCGCGTGACTCGAATGTTGTAGAACTTTGTGGAAGGCATGCGGGTCCCAACGATTAGTCTGGAACATTCGACGACTGTAGTATAAAAGCCGACGCGCTTGACCCGCTGATCAGATTTTCGACGATCGCCGAGCGTGTTCGCCGCTATCGTTGTGCTATAAGTGTAGCCTGTTTTGTGGGCACAGGTTCGCCCAATAAAAGTTAGTTTTGTTCTTCACAGTATTGCTACTGTGTTATTCAACGTCACCACCACGTGACATCTGGTGGAGGTGCTTTTCGTTCATGTACCGGACGCCCCCGACAAGCCGTGATCCAAGCCCGGACCGCAAAGAGAACACCAACGTAGTCCCGGAGCATCGAGCAAGCCGCCGTCTTCAACAGCTGCCCCCGGAGCACGGACTTCTACCTGAGAAGACCAAAAAGATTGTGGACAAGGCAACCCCAATGGCAGCCCCAGCGTCCCCCATCGTGCTGCAGCAGCCCAGGGAACCTCCGACGTTCCGCGGATCAACATTCGAGGACCCGGAAACCTGGCTCGAGACGTATGAGAGGGTCGCTACGTTTAACAGTTGGGACAGCGACGACAAGCTGCGGCATGTCTATTTCGCACTGGAAGACGCCGCCAGGACCTGGTTCGAGAATCGAGAAGCCACTTTAACGACATGGGACCTGTTCCGAAGCGGCTTCTTACAAACGTTTACAAGCGTCGTACGAAAAGAGCGAGCCCAAGCACTACTAGAAACCAGAGTGCAGCTGCCTAACGAGACGATCGCGATCTTCACGGAGGAGATGGCCCGTCTTTTCCGGCACGCCGACCCGGAAATGTCAGAGGAGAAAAAAGTCCGCTTCCTGATGCGGGGCGTCAAGCAAGAACTTTTCGCAGGACTTATTCGTCACCCACCGAAGACCGTAGCTGAGTTTTCTGCAGAGGCATCGACGATCGAGAAAACTCTGGAGATGCGCACCCGGCAATATAACCGCCAGGGGCCCACGCCGCAGTACGCCATCCAAGGACTGGATTCCGGCGACCTTCAGGAGACCATCAGGGCCATTGTGCGCGAAGAACTGCGCAAGGTCCTGCCTTCGTCGCAGCCCCAAGTTGCTTCGATCGCCGACATCGTGAAAGAAGAAGTTCAGCGATCGCTTGGAGTTCCGGAGTTACAACCACAATCATCGCAGCCCCAGCCAGAAGCGATGACCTACGCCGCCGTCGCCCGCCGTCAAGGTCCCCCTCCACGACCGCGCCAGGGCCCTGCAACGCCGCAATTCCGTCGACCACCGCCACCGCCGCCAGCACGCCCACCCGTCGCCCAGCGCAGCTACCCGAGGAAAACAGACATTTGGCGAGCCCCCGACCACCGCCCGCTCTGCTATCACTGCGGAGAAGCCGGCCATGTGTATCGCCGATGCCCATACCGCAACTTGGGACTGAGAGGGTTCGCCGTCAACGCGCCGCGTCCACAGCTTGGAGAGCGCCCACGTGACATCGCCGACTACCTCGCCGCTACTCAATGGAGCCCTCGACGACCGTCCCGTTCGCCGTCACCAGGCCGCTACCTGTCGCCGCAGCGCCGACCATATACCGGCCCAGCCCGGGGCCGCTCTGCGAGCCCATATCCGGAAAACTAAAAGCAGCAACCGATGGAGGTGCGGTTGCTGTTCGTCGAACTGACGAAGATCCTCCGCCGCCGACGAAGGCGACGAAGAAACCATCTCGACGACCTAATGACGACACGCCGCCGTCCCGACGAAGTCAGGAAGCCAAGACTACACCGACGAAAGACGACTTGACGACGCGACGTTCCAGCTTCAGTTCAACACGACGCAGCCGTGATCCGACGCCAAGACCCAACTGCAACGCCAGACAAAGAACCACCGACCTCGACGTACTTCTAGACGGCCACGCAGTCACTGCCTTAGTCGACACAGGGGCCGATTACTCCGTAATGAGTGGACAAATCGCCGCCCAGTTGAAGAAGGTTAAGACTGCATGGGAGGGCCCCCAAATTCGGACCGCTGGAGGACACCTCATTACGCCGACTGGAATCTGCACGGCAAGAATAACCGTTCATGACCGGACTTACCCTGCCACCTTCGTTATCCTCCAACAGTGTTCGCGAGACGTCATTCTCGGCATGGACTTCCTGAACCAACACGGCGCAATCATTGACCTGAAGTCGAAGTCCATAACGCTGTCGGAAGATCGAGCGATATCGTCGGAGAGCTCTAGTAGTCACCGTGCCTTAAGTGTGCTCGAAAGTCAAGTCAGCATCCCGCCTCGCTCCAGCATTGTCATTTCCGTAGGCACCAAAACGCCTGCCGACGTAGAAGGCGTCATCGAGGGTGACCAAGGTCTGCTGCTAGACCGTGAAATTTGCGTCGCAAGAGGGATCGCTCGACTGCATGGAGGGAAAACTGAAGTGTTGCTAACAAACTTCAGCCAAGAGTTCAAGCACATCAACAAGGGCACGACGATCGCGTACATCGAGGAAATTCTGGAAACCAGTAATGCGTTTGTCCTCTCGGATTCCGGCGCATCTACCCGGACGACGATGGTTCCCGAACCAGACTACGACATTAATCCAAGTCTTCCCGTGATTAAGCAACAGCAGCTCAGAAGTCTGCTCCGACGATACAAAGGCTGCTTTTCGACGTCATCGAGGATTCGACAAACACCAGTCGCCAAGCATCGCATAATCACCGAGGAGTGCGCTCGACCACTCCGCCAGAGCCCTTACCGAGTTTCGCCGCGAGAACGTGCAGCTATAAGAGAACAAGTCGACGAAATGCTGCGCAACGACATCATCCAGCCGTCGAAAAGCCCGTGGGCATCCCCTGTTGTCCTGGTAAAGAAAAAGGACGGTACCCTACGTTTCTGCGTCGATTATCGTCGCCTGAACAAGATCACGAAGAAGGACGTATACCCCCTCCCACGAATAGACGACGCATTGGATCGGCTCTGCAACGCTAAATACTTCTCGTCGATGGACCTCAAGTCTGGCTATTGGCAAATAGAAGTCGACGAAAGAGATCGCGAAAAGACGGCCTTCATCACCCCAGATGGCCTCTACGAGTTCAAGGTTATGCCATTCGGATTGTGCTCGGCGCCTGCAACGTTCCAGCGCGTCATGGACACGGTGTTAGCAGGATTGAAGTGGCAGACCTGTCTCGTTTATTTGGATGACGTGGTCGTCTTCGCTGGAAATTTCGATGATCACCTCAGGCGGCTTGAGACAGTACTAGAGGCCATCAAGTCGTCAGGGCTTACTCTGAAGCCGGAAAAATGCCGCTTCGCTTACGATGAGCTTCTGTTCCTAGGCCACGTAATCAGCAAATCTGGTGTCCGTCCAGACCCGCAAAAGACAGCTGCCATCGCACAGTTCCCGCAACCCATCAACAAGAAGGCAGTGCGTAGATTCCTTGGCATGTGTGCCTACTACAGGCGCTTTGTCAAGAACTTTTCACTCATCGCCGAGCCTTTGACACGTCTAACTAAATGTGATGTTGACTTCAAGTGGGAAACGCCGCAGGCCGACGCATTTGAAGAACTCAAACGACGCATGCAGTCGCCGCCGGTACTTGCGCATTTCGACGAGTACGCCGATACAGAAATCCATACTGACGCCAGTAGCCTAGGCCTCGGTGCCGTTCTAGTCCAGAGAAGAAACGGAGTCGAACAGGTGATAGCTTACGCTAGCCGGTCACTGTCAAAAGCGGAAGGCAACTATTCTACGACCGAAAAGGAATGCCTCGCCATCGTTTGGGCTACAGCTAAATTTCGCCCTTATCTTTATGGCAGGCCATTCAAAGTAGTCAGTGACCATCACGCGTTGTGTTGGCTAGCGAATATAAAGGATCCTTCAGGACGACTGGCGCGATGGAGCCTCAGACTACAAGAATACGACATCACTGTAACCTACAAGTCCGGAAGAAAACACTCCGATGCCGATTGCCTATCACGCGCACCCATTGACCCGCCGCCGCAAGATGACGAGAATGACGACGCCTTCCTTGGAATTATAAGCGCGGAAGACTTCGCTGAACAGCAACGGGCAGACCCGGAGCTAAAAGGCCTCGTCGAATATTTGGAAGGGCACACCGACGTTGTCCCTAGGGCATTTAAGCGCGGATTATCTTCCTTCACGCTTCAAAACAATCTACTCGTGAAGAAGAACTTCTCACCAGTCCGCGCCAATTACCTTCTTGTTGTCCCGTCAGGACTTCGTCCAGAAGTATTGCATGCCCTACATGACGATCCGACCGCTGGACACCTCGGATTTTCCCGGACACTATCGAGGATACAAGAAAAGTATTATTGGCCGCGCCTGACCGTCGACGTCACCCGTTATGTCAGAACATGCCGAGACTGTCAGCGGCGCAAGACACCGCCAACAAGGCCAGCCGGATTACTACAGCCAATCGAGCCTCCTTGCCGACCATTCCAGCAGATCGGGATGGACTTGCTGGGACCCTTTCCGACGTCAATAACCGGAAATAAGTGGATCGTCGTGGCGACGGACTACCTCACCCGCTTCGCTGAAACAAAAGCACTGCCGAAAGGTAGCGCAGCCGAAGTGGCGAAATTCTTTGTCGAAAACATCCTGCTGCGGCATGGCGCCCCAGAAGTCCTCATCACCGACAGAGGAACGGCCTTTACAGCGGAGCTCACCCAAGCCATTCTGAAATACAGTCAGACAAGGCACAGGAGGACAACGGCCTACCACCCGCAGACGAATGGTCTTACGGAGCGGCTGAATAAGACCCTCGCCGACATGCTAGCGATGTATGTCGACGTCGAACACAAGACCTGGGATGCCGTCCTGCCGTACGTAACATTCGCTTACAACACGGCGGTGCAAGAAACAACACAGATCTCGCCGTTCAAGCTGGTCTACGGCAGGAACCCGACGACGACGCTCGACGCCATGTTGCCGCACGTCACTGACGAGGAGAACCTTGACGTCGCTACCTACCTCCAGCGCGCCGAAGAAGCCCGACAGCTCGCCCGCCTGCGGATCAAGAACCAGCAGAGGACCGACAGCCGACACTACAACCTCCGACGACGCTTCGTCGAGTACCAGCCCGGCGACCGTGTTTGGGTGTGGACCCCGATACGCCGACGAGGACTCAGTGAAAAACTACTGCGACGATATTTCGGACCCTACAAGGTCATCCGACGTATTGGCGCGCTGGACTATGAGGTCGTGCCAGACGGCATTTCGCATTCACAGCGGCGCCGAGCACGATCTGAAGTGGTCCACGTGGTGCGCCTTAAACCCTTTTACGGACGCTGACGAACTTCGTTATTTTTGTTCTTTTCTTTGGTACGAGTGCTTTTGTTTATTAACTTCGTTTGTTTGCAGCATCGGGTCGATGCTTTTTAAGAGGGGGGTATTGACACGTGTACTTATCTTTATCGGGCGACCACGTTTCGCCACCTAACAAATGTAATCGCACAGCGCGGGACGCGCCTGCATGTATCCGACGTTTCTGGAAAGTTATCGATACTTCTACCCGGCTGTCTGTTGTCGCCGAACCTTGTGTTATCTGATTTCATCGCGTGACTCGAATGTTGTAGAACTTTGTGGAAGGCATGCGGGTCCCAACGATTAGTCTGGAACATTCGACGACTGTAGTATAAAAGCCGACGCGCTTGACCCGCTGATCAGATTTTCGACGATCGCCGAGCGTGTTCGCCGCTATCGTTGTGCTATAAGTGTAGCCTGTTTTGTGGGCACAGGTTCGCCCAATAAAAGTTAGTTTTGTTCTTCACAGTATTGCTACTGTGTTATTCAACGTCAACACCACGTGACAATATTACCACTAGTTCAACTTTGAAGAGCCCGTGTAATTTGTTGTACAACCAATGCTCAATAGGAAATGTCTCGCTTTCCTGTAGTTGGTGCGTTTACTAGAGCGCGATGACCTGTGTCTCTACGTGGGGAACAGCCTATTTCTTTTTAATTCCAAGAATATTCATTGTCGGAGAAGGCTTGACGAGCAGACAGTGAGAGTAGTGTACTTCTAAAGGATTCAAAGACTTGACTTAGCAGGTTTCGATAAATTTTCGTACACCGAAGTGTCAGTAACCACAAGTTCCACTAATAATAAATATTATTTTCGCCATGTGGTTGCACTAAGAGTTGCGAAAGAAACAAATTGGTAGCATTCGAATTTTCGGTTGGCCCTGCACTTTACATGCAATACATGTATTCCTGCATCGAAATAAAAGAGAAACGTAAATTACGTACTGACAAATATGTCGTTGCTCACATTGTCAGCCGCTACCTGAAGACGCCTATGTATAGTAAATGACGTCTTTGTTATTTTATAGTTATAACAGGTTGTGTTATACCGTGAAGCAAATAGTTCAATACGATCTGTTCAGGTAATCAATCTGAACATGCCATAATGCTCGTTACACCATGAACGGCCGGGTATTACTTGCGAGGCAAATGGCGATTTCCGGGTTCGTAATAAAGAAAATACTGAATAAAAACAATGTTTAATAATTAATTTTAAGCCACATGCAATTGTGAAAGTAAAACCAACAAATATGAAAGTCATGTTTTAAGACAGTGCTCGCTGAAATCCTATAGCCAGCACCACTTCAGAGGTATGATTGATGTAAATATGCTGATATATTCATGGGCGTTTCAGTTAAAATGATCCCGAACTGTATATAGTCTCTTACCAATTCATTGTTTTTAAAGGATAATAAACTGAAACTGAAACTGGAGTGGTAAAAGGACGCTATTGAAAAACTATTAGCTAGAATGCCGATAAATTTCGTAGCAGATTTTAGGGAAGGATATCTCGAAAGCGGTGCTCGTTAAGGTCATCGAGGTCCTCACGGACGGACAGCTGTGAGGTTCTTCCTGAAGACGAAAAGCCACTCCTGCTGCTGTTGTATGGAGTGTGCTACTTGATCATGACTCACTCATTGTCATCGTCATTTACTACTCCTTCTTGAAGGCGGATGCTTGAGGTATCAAGTCAGAAAGGGTCATGTACAAAATACTTTGGAGTTGGACATCTATACAAACTTAATAACTGCACAAAATTGAAAGGCGATCTATTGGAAACACCTGGGTGCGAAAAAATCACGAGATGCAAGTAGACTGAACAGGAATCACTAAAATCAAACAGGAAGAAATAATGCAGTATACTTGGGCAGCGAAGTAAAAAAAAAAACATTATTGAAATACTGGTTGCAAAATAAGTTAACAGGATCATAAAACAGCAAATAAAAAAATGTACCCATTGATCATTTACCACTTAAGTGTACTATTAATATTTTTCTAAATTATACAGCATGACGTTCAATGACGTTTAATTCTTGACGCTAATCTCATTCGTCAGTCTTTCACTTATTGCTCTCTCACAGCAGTTATAAAATGGGGAGCATTTATTTAGCTACCTTACCCCACTTTAATCTATGTGACCTCGATGCGGGAAATGACCACGTCAAATGAATTGGCAAAAAATCTGCGATTCCCGCGCATTCTGCGAAACAGTTTCAGCGAAGTTTTCATTTGTGATGCTGAAGAACGCTGTTCCTGCTTAGCGACTGTTTGCAAGTAGGGACCGCATGTCCCAGTTGAAGATATTTTCACTGGAAAACGCCTGGCCCATATAAACTTGTCGGTCTCGATCAAGCACGTCACACATGAGGACGAAGGAACGACGATGATATGAAGAGGGCCACATGGAGAAGATGGCATGAAGACGGCTACATGACGATTGCATGGCTACGATAGCATGACGACGATGGCGTGATGGCAGTTGTGTGGCGACAATAAAATTACGACGATTGCGTCGATGATGGCGTGGAAAGAACGGCACGACTAGGACGAGATGGGGAAGCTGGAACGACGACGACGAAATGACAATGGTGGAATGATGCGGACGACTTGACGACAAAACCATGACGTCAATGGGAATGACCACATCGGAGGCACTACGACTGTATGACGACGATGGAACGACCACGATCCCGCGACAACGCAGGAATTATCACAAGCAGGGGTAGTAATGTAAGATAGGAATGCCGTCCTATGCATGAGCTATAGGGCAAGACAGCAGCAGGAGCGGGAAAGTTGATGAAATAGCCAGAAGAAGACTTCTTTTATTCTGCGATTAATCCAATCCGACCTTGAAGCGTGGTAAGTGATACCTTATTCTAGACGCCACCTTTCTTTTTCTTCTTTTATGCTTCACCAGCACTGCTGGCGAGTATAAGCTCTGTTTACAGTCAGCGTAACAACTCCACAGGGCCTGCCTCTTCATAAAAGAGCCCGATGTCGTCCTCTTCCTCTTCAGACCACTCCTTCTCCCTTGTTGACTTTGGCCGTGCCACTGCCGCCTGCTACTAAATCCGCGGCCGCTGCTTGTCTAGAGTCCACTCCAGAGCGTTGGAGGTTAGGCTCTTCAGCCCTTGCAACGTTTTCCAAGCACGCCTGGCCAGTGCGACTCGACCTCGATGCCTGCCACCAACAGGATGCTGCTGATCTTCTCAGCAAATACTGCGATCGAGTCATCTGGGAAAGTCAGGGTGCCGAACGCACAAGCGAGTTCATCGGTAGAAGGCACAGTGACTTGATGGGCTTGCTGAATGGTGTTGATATATGGACATATTTACTGCCCCCTGCTGAGTTAGCCTTAGCTCCCGGATGAGTACGTGCACTTTAAAACCCAAGGGGTGCGGAATACGTGCGACAGTACAGCTAAAGAGCACCGCCACCATTGTGCCATCGCGACGTCGACGCGCACGGATGGCTCGAGCGGGGAGGGTTAGAAGGCCTCCAGAGACGTGCAGTGCGTTCAGCTACAAAAACGACGAAGGCAAACGGGACGCTCCGTTCAATCGGCCTTAATGGAAGTTGAGTATAATATGGGGGCTGTACGAATGGGCTCTCGCATCACGTAGAAAATCACCGTAGGTTATGTCCTGCACAAATTTTCTTTTTTTAATGCGAAAGCATTATATGCCCTATTACGCGAAAATCCGTCGTAGTCGGCGGCGTCACCGAATGCTGGTACCAAAAATGGCCGGTTGTGCAAATAGCAAAAATACAGTGCCTAGAATAGCAAAAACACGTCACGAAAGTCTCGGATTGAGGTCACATTTCTCAGGGAGGTTTCAATGAACAAGATAAATTGATGGCGTTGAAAAGAAATATTGGCGTATTTGTTTCTGGGTGGCAGTTCAACCCGGGCCTCCGGGTTGCGAGACAAATAAGCGCGCTTCCCCTACGCCACGGCGGCTGCGCGGATCAGGCTGACTATAGGTGCGCCCAGTGCGAGCGTCGTTGCACGCGTCACGTCGCAGCCATCTTGCTGGCTAAAGGTGCGCGTGCGTCGTTGGGCGCGTCACTGCGCAGCCAATGGGGGGGCGATGGCCCCACGCCATGAGTGCATACAGTGAGCGTATAATATAAAAAGCATTATGAAACATCGTTCCAGCGGACAATTGAACGCGGACGAGAAGGACAACACGAATGACGGCGTTCGTGTTGTCCATCTCGTCCGTGTTCACTTGTGCGCTGGAACGACATTTCATAATGCCAATCACAACCAACTAGCCCAGCTGTCCATACTTAGCTCTAAAAAGCATGCATGTCCAATTGAATGCCGCTGAACGGTCCCTCGAGTTATAAACTTCTCGCAGGCAAGCGAGCGCGTCGAGATGCTTGGCGCGTTTTCGTTTGGCCTTGCCGAGGTTCAGTTGGAACGCAGGCGAGAGCTTGCGTGGACGAGGAATGCCCGGGAAAAAAGCATTTCGCCAAAGTGACTAAAATGCTTTCGCATTCCCGCACGTAAGCAGTCTTAAGCGTGTCTGCTATGTTCTTTTCTTATCCATCTATTCATGAGCTATCACGTAGCTTTTATTTCTATTTTTTTAATAACTTGAGATTATTACATGCTGTAGAACGTCGATTTACAAAGCGCTTATGCCATTTCTTCCTGCTGTTAACACTGTACTAAAAAGAAAGTTTTTACAGCGAAGCTGTATACGGCTCCATGCTTTATTTTTTTGTTCTCCATGAACTCATGAACTCCAAGGCTCATACCCCCGCAAGCATTCATGCTCCCGTAAGCAAGCAAGCAAAAAAAAAAAAATGCAATGGCTCATAGCCCCGTAAGGCAGAAGCTACAAGCACTCATCAAAATGAAGCGAACAGTGCCTAAATAATTTCTAATCCCGCATACAACATACAAAACACCATGTCGAAAACTGTTATCATCCATGGCTCATACCCCCATGAGCAATGGCCCATATCCCCGTAAGCAAGCAAAAAATTGAACGAGCCATAGTCCCGTAAGGTTCATATAGCTACTCACTTTGCGTGAACTAGCTGCGATGACACTATCCCTGTTGTCGTTGTCGGTAACTTCAATGTGGATGTGTCGGTACCGAACACGTGTTCCGTGGTCGGTATAACGTAATACTATTGCAATCTGTTTTTATTCCAAATCGGCCATTAGCCTTCCCTGATAGGTCAGAATGTTTCGGGTCCAGCCCATATGGGCGGGCGGCAAACCCATATGGGCAGAGCCCGAGCCCTTTTGACCTATCACGCAGGGCTAAGGGCCAATTTGGGAAAAAAAACAGATAGGAATAGTTTTACGATATAGGCCCCCTGTTGCAGACATATCCCTTGTGATGCCAAACCGATCCCGCCCAACCGACCACCCAACGGCGTACGAGCATCGATTTGACATTATCAAAGAATATTATCACAGTCGCGAGTGAAATAATGACCACAGATCAAGACAATAAATTAGTGTGCGTACCTTTCGTCACGATGACCACCCATCAAGACAATAAATGAGTTCGAACCATTGTTCAAAATTATGTGTCACCTCCGTGTCGTGTGCTAAACAGCTTCGCTGGTCAACCACCTTCACAGAGTGGAATGGCTCATGATTTTTTATCGCTTCCATGACATTTTTCCAAATGCACTATTTGTCACCAAGAAGGTGGGCTTCCTCAGGCAATGAGCCTTCAGCCTCTGTACTTAAATTACGATGTATGATGTATGATAATTTCCGCAGAAGTGAAACTCGAGTAAACAAAAACAATGACGCCGAGCACAAACTCGTTGTCAGAGGCGTCAGTAGTGCCGTGGTGACGTTTGACGCTCACACAACTGAAACTGTGCTTAGAAGTGAGTGCAGGCGGAAAGGAGCCTGTCACGTAGGTTGGGAAAATATTAAAGCGCTTTGTGAAAGAGGCACAGCTGGGCGATTTGCTGCAGAACAGAGGCTGAACGAGCGTCTATTTTATTTTATCGAAGTTGCAACAGATAAACACAGGTGCAATATCCTGAACTAATTCAAGCTTGATAAAGCATATTCAAACTTTGTATGCACACTTGTTTTGTAAGCCAGTTGCAGAACAGAGGGAGAGGCGGGGACAATAAAGTTATAGCTTGCCCGTAACCGTAATAAATTGGATTGACGCGACGGAACGATTCGCTCATTCTACTGTGGAAGGGAAAGGGTCTATTCTCAGTGGCCCCAAATCCCTCCGCGCAGAAGTTCGCTCCAGGCTAGCTGCTTAAGCGGCGCTGTTCGATGCGGCTTAGTGACGTCCCTCTCGTCAGCGGACCGGAGCCGCAACACTATCACTTTGTAGTGACGCAATGAACCGCCAAACACTGCCAAAAGTCTCATTTGAGGAATATAATCCTTCACTGGGCGAACGTGTGCCTTGAAAGACTAGCAACACTGAAACAGCAACGAGTCGAGTTCACCAACTACTTGATGGCATAGTGCCGGTTAATCGCTGATGTTCGCGTATATTTCATAGCGTACGACACTGTACTCGTCCCCCATCGCACACTGCGGGCTGAAGTTTTCAGTCAGGCTCACGTCGTTTAGCCGGTGTGTACGTCGTCCTCACATTTACAAATGCTACGACAAATGACTCGGTCGTCTGGTAAAAGGTGGATTATAGACAAAATTCTGGCAGGTACGTCATTATTGAAGCACCCAGCGTGGTGGCCTAGTGGCTTTGGCGTTGCGCTGATAAGCAACAACGCGGCCTCGACAGCCGCATTTCGATAGGGTCGAAATGTTAAAACATGCGTCTACCGTGTATCGTGTGCAAGTTGTTAAAGAACCCCAGAGCTCAAAATTATTCCGAGCTCCGCCCGCCCCCTTTCCCCACTGCAGCGTGCCTCTGGAAAGAGTGTTTGTATGCACAAAATAACGTTTTGGGGGCCAGACTAATACTTCTAGGGGATGCTAACTTGCCTGTTGTGAACTGGTAAACATTTTACCACAACACACCAAGTGCTGATATGCTTTTCGAACTCATGCTTTCATTGAATCTCAGCCGAATCGTAAAAGAGCCCACACGTGTTCAAGGAACTACTTCCAACACACTTGATTTAGTTCTTTTGAGCCATCATTTCCCGTTAGAACAAACACACCTTGAATTCATTAATGGCATGTCTGACCATAAGATTACTTTATGTGTGGTACCTGCTCAGAATACATTTTCTTCCCAACCACGCATCACTTACCCGGACTTCAGTAGAGCAGACGATACGAGTATTATTGACTACTTGTCTAACGAATTTACCGCCTTTGAGGAACTTTCAATACGTTCCACTACAAACATCGAAACATTGTGGCATGGTTTCAAAAAATTATGTTTCATTGTATTTCTAAGTATCTACCTTCTAAAGTTAAAAAAAAAACGAGTAAGCATAATCCCTGGATCTCACGTGACATCATTCATGCCAAACGTAGAGTCAAGCGTCTGAACAAATCAATGAAAATAGCACATAAACCTTCATCTCGAAGTAATCTTACGCTAGCTATTCAAGACATGAAATCTACAATAAAGACATTGAAGTCAAACTTTTACACAAACAACTTCAAGGATTCCTAAGAAATTCACCGAGAAAATTCTGGAACTACCTTAAACCGAAGGCATCAAGTGATCCCCGAGTGTCGCCCGAAACTAGCAAACAAATCGCTAATTCACTAAATAACTATTTTTCTTCTATCTTCCCGTCTGACGATGGGAAACTACCCCAAATTGACATCACCGTTAACAGCACACTAAGCCCCCCAAATTGACATCACCGTTAACAGCACACCAAGCCCCCCAAATTGACATCACCGTTAACAGCACACTAAGCCCCCTAACCGTCACGGAGGCCGGAGTACTGAACCTTCTCCTAAACCTGGACACACAAAAAAAGGGCCAGGCACGGATAAAATACCCAACGCTTTCTTGAAACGATACGCAGAATGGATGACGAAGTACCTTTGTATAATATTTAACAAATCATTATCATCATCTGTTCTTCCACAGGATTGGAAATCTGCAAAAGTTGTCCCAATACATAAGTCAGGCTGCAAAGACGACGCGTTCAAATTTCGGCCGATTTCGCTTACGAGTACCGTGTGCAAACTTCTAGAACATATCATAATAAAACATATAACCGCTTTCTTAGAAAAAGAGAGTATCATATCACCATATCAACCTGGCTTTCGCAGAGGCCTTTCTGCAATCACTCAACTACTGGAACTAACCCATGACATATCATTTAATATCGACAAACACAGACAAACAGACCTCATTCTACTCGATTTCTCGAAGGCATTTGATCTGATATCACACAAAAATCTCATAAGGAAACTTGAGATTACATTAGGTACAGGCCCCATAATTGACTGGATTTGCGACTATCTTACTAACCGTACCCAGCTTGTGGAAGTGAACGGACAGATTTACCAGACAGCCCGGGTAACATCCAGAGTCCCCCAAGGAAGCATTCTGGCTCCCCTTTTATTTCTAATTTTTATTAAGGACCAACCCGCAAAAATCACAGGAAACATTCGGCTATTTGCAGACTACTGCATTCTTTATCAAAGTAATAACTCGCATGATGACCACAAATGTGGTCTTGTGCAGTTTCTATTAAAAATGTAAATGCCTGCCAGTGAGAATTAGTACACATAAATTCACCATGTAAGCCAGGAGAATGTGCTCCTGTAAGTGATATTGCATGTTTGCACACAAAAAAAGACTAGTGCCTCCATTAATTGTTTGTGAAAGTTACAAGGACAATCTTGAACATTAAGCTGCCAGACAGCAATAAACTCCAATTTCTCCCGGTTTTGTTTTCATTTGCAAATAACGAATGTTGACTTACTGAAATCTAAAAAAACAACAACGAAAACACAAAGGACCATAAGAATAAATGATGCATCATGCATACAAATTAAGAGAAACTGCAATGTCGAAGGATTCGAATACCATTTTTAACCTGTATTAAGATGATCCGTCCAATTTCTATTAGCTAGCATGACATCACTGAGTGCTGCCAAACACTACACACAATAACGCTACAAACAAGCTGCTACTGGCACGCCTCTTTGCAGCACAGCAATGTACTTCACTGCACTTTGCTGTTCAGCCACACCACACTCGTCTGTAGAACTCGGTGCGCAATGTGAATCCAGCTTTATAAAGTGACCTCATATCTAGCGCATTAATATGTACACAGCATAGCAATTGTGAGATGTGACTGAAAATTCTGTGTTTAGCATGACTTGTTTCATCCAGAATTTTACACATGAATGTTCTTACGGGCATGTATATTGGCTCACAGTGCCTTGCATGTGACTCTGACAGCCAGGCGTGCAGTGGATATGCCCACACGAAAGGAGAGTGCAATATCTTGAATCAGGTTTCCAGAAGACATCGGGAGTACCCCAAGGAAGCCATCATTGTACCTGCGTTGATATTGCGGAATATACATAAGTCGAAACCCGCAATAGCGAAATCGCCGGGGAAAGCAAAACATTTCGCTTTTGCGGGAATATCGTTAGCGCCAGAATGAGGCAGAAAAGACAGGGAAGGGAATTGGCTTGCAAAAAAAAAACAATTTATTGCCAAAAGTCAGTCAGCTTACTTTGCCGAGCCTTGCCTTGCAGAAATTTTACTGCTCTCGACTCACACTGCAAGAAGTGGTCCATTGCCACGTCGTCATCATGCTCACCGAAATATGATCCAATTACATCGAAGGCATTCAACACACCCCGCGGGTACCTCGTCCTCTCTTGATTAGGTGTCTGGTGGTCGTCGGCGTCGTCGGCACCTTGGCCAACGCTACTTATGATGACCTCATCAGTCATCTCTTCATGGACGACAACACTTTCATCTACACGAACGAACTCATCGATGCTGAGGCCATCCGGAACACCATCTGTCACGGCAGAAAGTTCATCCCATGCGTGGGCCAGCGATGGCGGCACTGCTCCGTCAGCACTGTCAACTAGTGCACCTTGAGGCAAATCTTCTTGCGATGCCACTGGATCAGCGCATGATGCTTGCGGAGTGGAAATGAAGCCGGTGTGATTAAAACAATTAGCTATCGCGGCTGGCGACGTCGCAACCCATGCGGCGGCCACCATCTCAAGCGCCATGAACATGTCCATACGGTGGGACGCTTCAACTGGAGGTTCAGCAGCAGACGCTGAATCAGCCTCTCCCTGTAGGCGCACTTGACGCTACGAATGACGCCTTGATCAAGCGGCTGCAGCACGGAAGTGCAGCCCGGTGAAAAAAAAAAACCAAGCGCACGTTTCCCAGTTCCACGTCGTCGACATGATGGGCACTGCAATTGTCCAAAAAAAGGCAGACCGATCTGCCTGCCTTCCGCATGTCCGTATCGAAGGCCTCGAGCCAGCTGCCAAATATGGCCCGGGCCATCCATGCCTTCAGGTTCGCGGTGTACTGTACGGGCAGCCGACGATTTCCCTTGAAGCAGCGGGGCTTCTTACTTCTGCTGATTACAAGCGGTGGCCGTCTATCTGTGCCGTTCATGTAGTGCACAACAAAATTGTTACACGCCGCTTGCTGTATTTCCCCCCGCGGCATTTCTGGCCTTTTAAGTCCAGGGTCTTCGATGGCAGCATCTCGTAGAATAAGGCCGTCTCATCTGCGTTGTAAATGTCCGAGGGCTTGTACTGGTCCAATACTTCTTTGTTGGTCAGCAGCCACGACGACGTTGTCAAAGGGTCGACGGCTGCTGCCTCCCCGGAAAGGACTTTGAAATGGTTCAACCAGCCAGGGCTAGCCTTAAAATCAGCGTGCCCGAGAATGCACGCGAAGTCCAGCGCTTTCTGCTGAAGAACTCCACCAGACACCGGCACTTTGTTGGCGCGCTGTTCACAAAACCATGCAAACACCGCCTTGTCTACGTCTGGAAATGCCGCAGCGCACACCGTTTTGTCCTTCGCACTCACACCATTCCCGAGCGCGCCCAGAATGGAGGCCTTGTTTTTCAGAATCGTTGATATCGAACTGCACGCAATTCGAAATTCTTCGGTGATATCCATTTTCTTCCTGCCCTTTTCAGCTTGGGCAATAATTGCAGCCTCATCCTGCAGTGTCATAAATTTCCTCTTTTTGGCTGGAGGCGGCATCTTAGCAGGCTGTCAAAGCAAATGGTCCGATTGGCACACAGACACACAATTGACGCACTCTAGCACCAACGACACTGAGCCCACGACCATGTGCGGCGGTACACAAAGCCCACTGATAAAGCGTCATCCGGGTTATCGGAGCCTTCACGTGTAGTAGATGTCGATTTGGCGGCCACGCACGCAGGCGTTTTGCTCCACATTCAGCACATGCTGTAATGGCACAGGATTAAATAAAATGTGCTCACTGCTTTTTTATTTGTATCATTTGAATACTAATAATTGCATTTTTGGCCCGGACACTGCGCAGTCACCCGTTGCGACGGGTGAACGACCACCACCACCACCACCACCACCATCATCATCATCATCATCGCTGTCGCCTGTCACGAGGTGGTGTGAGGTGGTGCGAGGCATGGCAGCGGCCACGCAAGTGCGCTGTGGCGGTAGTTAATGCAATTTAAGCGCACAACGAATGCATTTGAGCAGTTTCCGGACACAATTAGTGTTACGTGAGTAGATTATTTGCGGACTGTCGTTTCCGAAAATTTCGTTAATGAGGGATCGCTGCAGAAAAATGTTTCGTTGTCGCGAGATAGGAAATGCATTGACTCCTATGGCTGTTCGCCGGGGATCCGAAAATATTTCGCTGCGGCGAGAATTTCGTTCCCTCGGGAGTTCGTTACCGCGGGTTTAGACTGGTATTTCATAATAACTGCTTCATGGACCATTAGAAGTAAGTGAAAAGGCTGAAAATGGAGCCACTCATCGTTCTGCATGGTATTTATTCTACAGCAGATGGCCAGTGTTGGGACACAGGGCCGCACTACAACTACACGGCATTGTTACCTGAGCGTCATGGCCATGAAATGGGCTCCCTATTGCAATAAAGCCTTTGCAGGTCCCTTCCAACAAAACTTAGCAGGAAATGAAACTGCTGGGGAACCATGCGGTAATATTTTTTGAATGAGTCGATGTCGCCATCCCAAATTTTTTAAATCTGTGGCAGGAAGGAGACCTTTAGTAATTTTCTTTTTAAGCACACCAACAAAAATCGCAGAATGCACTTGACGAATAATGTGAACTTGCACTTGAGTCGGCGATATATGTGGGTACAATGCCCATTCGATGAAAACTAGCGAAGCGTCACCTCTACGCTTGCCACTGAAACCACATGCGGGTGACGAAGACGTAGCGCGGTGCGCTTCGCTGCATTTACTTGGTTAACGGCGGACTCGCAGTTTTCACTCACATCGACTTCCACTGCTACTCCACGTGAAGTTTACTAAAAATAGCACGTACTGTTTTTCTAACTCTCTGAAACGTGCATTGAATTCCCGATAGGAAATGAGTTTCCTTTGCTTTCAAATCTCGAGTTTAATATTTTAAAAGAGCACAACGCACGAAACACTGCCACAGATTCCCGCCGGCTTTTCATTACCTAGTCGCTCGAAACATCACATCGAGCGGCGAGCGACAAGCGATATCGTAGCGCGAAATTGCTCAAATTGGGTTTTAAGCTGCCGAAAGGTTCTCGCGCGTGTAATTAGTAGCATTGTACAAACGATAACAAGACACGCGATACGTACCGTGGTGAAAAACTCGCTCTCGGCGTGGCGCGTTCTCCACGAGGGTCGGACCCACCATCTGCGCCGGCGTTCTTCTTCCAGGCTTTCTTGAAGAAGAACTTTCTTTTTCAGGAACAGCAGTCTTTTCCGGCGCTGAGTAAGGACCATTTCAGTTTCGCTCACGCCTGACTTGCAGAAAGCACGAAGCAACAAGAAGCAGCACAGAACACAAACACTTACTTGCAGTCCCTGCCTTGGTACTGCAATAGTTACCAACATCTCAGTACTAGTTCCTTCCGCGTCCAGCCAATAATGTATCACTACATATAATACATCGTTTATTTGCATAAATACATGCCGATCTTAACTTAGTGCTCCGTAACATTTTAATATATTTAATTATGGAGAAAAAACATTTTTGAAGACTGTTCTAGTTGTTGTTGTTGTATGGTCGGTCTAGCAACACTGTTTTGGCCGGAGCTACAATTAACCGGCGCCGGGATGACTTTCCGTACCGTGTGTCTTGAATCGAAGTGAGCGGCAAGCCGGAACATCCCATAAAAAATGGATTGCCGCACGTCGGATCAGTCGCTGCGTCGTGCCGTGTCTCGCGCTTTAAGCGTTCCCCGTGCGTGGGCCGATCCAGAAGATAGTGCAATGCCGGGCCGGACCGACGGCGGAGGTGAAGCAGGCGTTAAGCGCTCCCCATGCGTGGGCAGATCCCGAAGACAGTGCAATGCCGGACCGAGCCCCGGCGGAGGCGCAGTTCGCCATTAACGGGCTCACATACTGGTCACTGGTCATCTTCGTTCACAGAGTGGAAGGGCACTGATTTTTTCCCTCATCTGGGTTGCGGTGTCCACTCCTAAAGTTCCGCACAATGTATCAGAATCACCATCTCAACAAGTGACTGATAACCCGGTGACCTAACTTCCTGGTGTGGTTTAGAAAAGTAGGGCACTACTGTACCAATTATCATGAAGGTTCTATTTCTTTGTTTTATTCTCGGTTGTTGAATGGTAGCTCCATAGCTGGCTCCTACATCGTGCATACATGTTATAGTGTTTCTGACAGCCTAACTTTAAAACCTTCTCTGTGACTTTCGATCATTTTAAAGCCTTTATACTACAGTCTAGTACCTCTTCAACAAACAGCTACACAACGACATGACCTGTATTATGACGGAATAGCTCTGTCCCGGTTCTGTTTCGAGCTGCGTGGTGCCCGACCTTTACAACGCGGTGACATGTATAATAAATGATTTCCGAGGCCCCAAGCACTTTCTTAGAGTCGTTTAACTGTACTCAGTCTCTTGGTTATTTTTGCACACCGTGAGTCGCCATTTTACTTTGTAGGCACCTCAATGTGCTGCCCTCCCATATATTTTCGTTGATATTCATCAGCCGTGTTTCGAAGAGTTGCCCTGCACTACTTCATTTTTTTGTCACGCGTACCAAGTTGTCTCCAATGGCTTTGATTAGCCTTGTATTAATGATTGCTATCAGCCTTGTGATTACGTTCAAGCGCAGCATTGAGTGATCAACGTAACAGCGGTTACATATAGCCCTGTCCGAGCCCATCCTTATACTTAACCGCGTTTACTACGGCAATAGAATTTACCATTCTATAGTTTTTTGTGAGGTGACAAAGGTGCAGCCTACACCATTTGATGCTTACGAAAGCTGCCAGTTGCTCAGAAATCCTGTCTGTTTTTGTGATATGCGACAGCTGCTGCTACGTTATTAGCTGCCGCATGGTTTAAGTTATGAATTGTTCAACCTTCTTTTCCCGAAGCCTCCCACTTGGGGGCCTTACATAAAGGGTGGGGTAATAAACGGGGTATTATACCAAGATCAAGCAAGAAAAAGCATGGGCAGCTTACTCTAGTGGTGCGAGGCTGGAGTCAACAGCGGAGCTTGGGATCACCTAGCTGTTACGTGGCATGCCTAAGTTGTTTGTAGGTTTTGCGAGGTTATGCTGGGTTTCGCTAAGATGTTGGTAGGCTTGGCTAAGTCGTTTGTAGGTTTTTCGAGGGGATGGTAGGCTTGGCTAAGTTTTTCTAGTTTTTGGGAGGTTATGCTAAGTTTTGCTAAGTTGTTGTCTAGGCGGGCTTGACGCTGGAAGTTTTCGAGCAGTCGCAGGCCGTGATCGCTTTATCGGAACGTTGAGTGTTCAGGCGCCGGCTCGCGCGTTCCCTGAACTGAAACTCGGGATCTTCAACTCGGCGTCGCCTCTTTTTAGCCGCAGCTTAGGCACGGTGTTCCGGATCAGCTCGGTGGCGATGCATCGTTTCTCGCTTGGCAGTACGGCGCTCTTCCTGGTAAGCCACTTCTTGAGGCGTCCGGACTTTCTTCGGTGTTCCCATGGCAGCGACACCTTCGTACGGAGTAGACGAGGCGAGAGGTGTGCCGCCGTCCCGGCTGTTCCGAACTTTTGCTCACCTGTGACATCACGATTCCGCCCTACATGCCTAGGGTGCGAGGAGGTTACGTGTATCTCTGCTCTCGCAGGTGGTTGCTAGGTAGCGCGAGGCGGCGCAAAGCTAGGCTGAGTTTTCAGGTAACGCTCCACGGCAGAACTAAAAATTTAACCGCTCCACTGCTAAAGTACAAGTTCATGCACAACGAAGTTGTAGATCGTAAGCGACGCATTTCCAACGTATGAATGGGCAGTGACGTACCGACAATACGGTAAGACAGGCTCTTCCAGTCAGTCGCCATGCGAAGAAAACACGCGGCTAAGGATGTTCATCACCGAGAACGTGATGAAGAGGACGTATTCAAGCACGACGTCAGCTTGCTCCGGATCCCTGGTCATGTGTGGTATGTGCTAGGGGGAATGATGTAGAGTGCGTTAAAAAAAGTGTTGTATTAAACTTTGGAATAAAAACAGGCGCTAACGCTGCGCCGATGGTTTGTTAAAAGAGGTTATAATTTAGGTGATGGAGCGGTGATGACGTATGGGTATAAAGAGTCAGTATGGAGTATGCATGAACCGGGTACCCCGGCTCTAGACTGATTCAAGTGCGTGGAACTGATATGCTAAAGAACGCTTGGACAGAAACAGTGGTAGTTGAGATGGTATAAGTAATGCATCTTTTCCCCGCTTCCCCCTTTCTCTCTTTTCTGAGAGATGAGGTAAAGTTTGATTTGATTTGAAAATACAAATGACTACTCTATGGAGCACAAGGCTTTGCACAAAGTGTAAAGTTGTGGTGGCGAGGCTCGCAACTCCCGCGTCAATCATACAGACAATGGCTCACGAACAGGTAGCGCGAGAGAACACTTTAGGGTGCCTGGTTGAAACCATGCCAGAAACCATTGGCACCACAGCTGGCCGACTTCGATCAATATATTGGCTGAAGCGGCTTCTTCGGCACACGTACACAAACTGAGCTGCATATTCTTTTAAAATACTTCACTTATTAACTCAGCGTCAAGAGAGAAATTTTGACCGGAATAATTGAAAACGAGCAAATATTCTGATTTTGCTCATAAGGTACAGTACTGGTAACATTAACGTGGTGTCCTGGATTTCCCTGTACTTTGGAGTAGGCTGGCTGTTATTTGGCAATCATTCCCAAATGTTAGCATCATTTTTCGCATGGTTCCAAGTGCAACTTCTTTTTGTATTGCAAAAGTTTCTGGTTAACTCCATCATGTCGCAAGGATCTGGAGCACCAAGTCAAGTTGGCATCGCAACCCGTTTTTCGCTTCATCATCCTGCCTGCCTTATGAAGATTATTGTCACGCCTAAAGGGATTTGTTTGGTATTGCCTGATTACTATTTACAATTATGATATAATATTGTTACAGCGAAGGGAAGGAAGAAGTTGATTTAGACTGGAGGAAGACGAAGTCTGGCAGTTGCCTGAACGCCATATACACCAGCTGTAAATATACTATATTTCACACTCGTGGGCTTGCTTTCTTCCTGCAACATTTTGGTGGGAGGTGCGGGGTGCAATCATGGAACTTCGCAGCGGACGTCATCTACATGCCGCCACAATGGCAAATCAACCGACACAAGCGACAACGCCTCATCAGCCCTTGCCAACGGTCATCCTCACTCATCCGCCGGACCCGGGGACATCTTGTGGCACGGACAACGCCGACGTCGAGGACTGGCTTACGATGTACGAGCGAGTGTGCGACAAGAACAGGTGGGATCCAACAATGATGCTAGCAAACGTGATATTTTATCTTAGAGGAACTGCAAAGCAATGGTACGACACACATGAAGCTGACCTAACGAGCTGGGATGTCCGCAAAGAAAAAATGCGAGACCTGTTCGGCAGACCTGTCGGTCGTCAGCTGGCAGCGAAAAAGGAACTTCCGTGCCGCGCTCACACGTCCACAGAATCCTATGTCGTGTACATACAGGATGTGCTGGCCCTCTGTCGCAAGGCTGATAACAACATGACCGAGGCAGACAAGGTTGGTCACATACTGAAAGGTATTGCAGACGATGCCTTCAATCTCCTTCTGTGTAGGGATTGTACCGCTGTGGATGCAATTATAAAGGAGTGCCGGCACTTCGAACAAGCGAAGGGCCGCCGCGTCATTCAAACTTTCGACCGATTGCCCAATACCGCACGACATCTCCTTGCGAAGACCCGCCGCGGTTCGTTCAGCCGACACGACCGGAAGATATAGTGCGCATCGTTCGCCGTGAGCTTGAGGCCATGGCTCCGGCGCTCCAGTTCGTTCCGACTATCGGGAAAGCGTGCCCGCTGTCTCCCTTATACAAGCGGTCGTTCGGGAGGAAATCGCAAGTTTGGGCATTCCGTTTCTCTGCTCGGTCCGCCATACAAACACCTACGAGATTTCGCCGGCCGCTCGCTCCCAGACGCAAAGCTTTCCGTCACTCCGTCGGAACCCAGCTGACTGGCGCACAGCGGATGATAAACCCGTCTCTTTTAATTGTTCCGGTATTGGACACGTCGCCCGTCATTGCCGCCACCACTGGTCGTCGCCTCCTCGGTGGTCGTTTCCGAGGCACTACCGCCAAGTGCCAGACAATCGTACTTTCTCGCCCTATACGCCAACTAGGAACATCAACGCCGACAGTGCGCCATCAAGATCCAGCCGCTCTCCGTCTCCGCAAGGCCGTAGGTCCCGTTCGCCTCTTGTTCACCGCTCTTCTTCCTCTTCTGCAACCGGTCGCTTCGCTTCGGAAACTAGGCGGTGCAGCTCCCGGAGGTGAAGCTGCAACTCTGGCCCGGCCCACAAATCCTCTGTTGACCCTCCCTACCTGTGGAAACCTACTGGACATTGAAGTTGATGGCGTTCCTGTTAGATCTCTCGTTGATACAGGAGCGCAGCTTTCAGTTATGAGCGCTGCTCACCGCCGAAGGCTCAAAAAGGTTCTGACACCCGCCGTACCGTGCACTGTGCGAGTCGCCGATGGGAGTACTTCACCTGTCCTCGGAATGTGCGCAGCACGTGCGGCCACTGGGGGCCATTATACCGTTCTTCTATTTATCGTCCTTGAACTCTGACCGCACGACCTAATTCTCGGCCTCGACTTCCTTTCGAAACACTCTGCCCAAATTGACTGCTCCGCAGGTGTTGTCCAGTTGGGTCTGCCGCTTCCTGCCGACGCAACCACTTGCGCTTCACACCGCTTATGTTCTGCTGAGTTTGCAAGGCTGTCTACACAGGCGGCTACAAATGTCGTCCTGACGCCCTGTCCTCCTGTACCTGATGGCGAGAACGTCGTGTAGCCGCTTACTGACGTGGTTTTATCGCGCAATATTGCCCTACTGAGCACCCTAATCCGGATCCGCGAAAGCTGCGCTCGCGTGCCCATCCTCAATTTTGGATTTTCATCGCATGTGCTGCCACACGGTATCGCCATAGCGCATATCATTCCTTCGGAAGAATTTGAGATTTCTTCTTTGACCTCTGAATCCTTCCTCAGTACCAACGGACATTTGCCACCCACTCCTTCGTACTGGATGCCTGCGGACGATATTTCTAAGATGATCGCCCCTGGCCTTCCTTCCGAGCAAACAACAGCTTTTCGTCACCTCCTGTCATCTTATCGGGACATCTTTGATTTGAACGACCGTCCACTTGGCCAGACATCTGTTGTCACGCATCGCATCAACACCGGTGACGCCAGCCCCATTCATAGGCGGCCATATCGTGTCTCCGCAACAGAAAGGGCCATCATACAGAAAGCAGTAGACAGGATGATGGACAAGGACATCATTGAACCTTCCAGTAGACCGTGGGCATCACCGGTTGTCTTAGGAAAGAAAAAGGACAACTCGTGGCGCTTCTGCGTTGACTACCGTGACCTCAACAGGATAACAAAGAAGGATGTTTATCCCCTGCCTCGCATTGATGACGTTCTTGACTGCCTTCACGGATCCCAATACTTTTCATCAATTGATCTCCGCTCAGGCTATTGGCAGATTAGCGTCGATGAGATGGACCGCGAGAAAACCGCCTTCGTCACACCAGACGGTCTGTACCAATTTAAAGTCATGCCCTTTGGATTATGCAATGTGCCAGCTACATTCGAGCGCATGATGGACTCTCTGTTGCGCGGCTTGAAGTGGTCTACATGCCTCTGTTACCTCTACGATGTGATTGTGTTTTCGCCGAACTTTGAGAGCCACCTGCGGCGCCTCATAACCATACTCTCCGTGTTTCGCAGGGATGGCCTTCAGCTAAGCTCCTCCAAGTGCCATTTTGGTCGCCGTTAAATTAACATGCTCGGCCAACCCGTAAACGCCGCCGGAATCCAACCTGATCCACAGAAAGTTCACGACGTACGAAATTTTGCTATACTTTGTTCCACAAACGATGTCCGTAGTTTTCTGGGCTTATGCTCTTATTTGCGGCGATTAGCGAAAAATTTTGCCGACATCGCTCATGCTCTCACTGACCTTCTTAAGAAAGACGTATTTTTCTCTTGGGGACCACTACAGGAGAAAGCCTTCTCTACCCTCATTGAGAGGCTTACAACTTCCCCGATTCTGTCACACTTTGATCCTTCTGCGCCCACTGAAGTACGAACTGACGCAAGTGGTCATGGCATCGGCGCTGTCCTCGCTCAGCGTCAACAGGGCCAAGACCGTGTCATCGCTTACGCTAGCCGCCTTCTTTCCACGTCCGAGCGAAATTATTTCATTAGTGAGAGAGAATGTCTCGCGCTCGTATGGTTGGTTGCGAAATTTCAACCGTACCTTTTCGGTCGGAGCTTCCGCCTCGTAACCGATCATCACGCCCTCTGCTGGCTCTCCTCTTTGAAGGACCCAACTGGACGACTTGCACGGGGGGCATTGCGTCTACAAGAATATACATCTTCTATTATGTATAAGTCAGGGCGCCTGCATAAAGACGCTGACTGCCTGTCCCGCAATCCCATGGATCAACTGGATGATACCGATGCAGACTCGGACATCAGTGTTCTATCTCTCTGCGGCTTCCTCCATATTGGCGACGAGCAGCGCAAAGATCCTGTTCTTCGAACACTTATGGAACGCCTAAGCTCCTCACCCAATGACCTGTCCCTCCGGATGTTCACCTTGCGCGATGGAACTTTATACCGCCGTAGCGTTCGTCCTGACGGCCCGGAGCTCCTCCTAATCGTTCCCAAGCACCTTCGACTCGCCGTGCTCCAGCAACTTCACGAGGCTCCTACTGCTCGACATCTGGGCATCACTCGTACTTACGACCACCTGCGGCGCCGCTCCTTCTGGCCCGGCATTTGTCGCTCTGTGCGCCGTTATGTCGCTTCTTGCGACCTGTGTCAACGCCGGAAGACGCCTGCGATGCCTTCCGCTGGTTTGCTTCAACCAATTAATATCCCCACAGAGCCCTTCTTCCGTGTGGGCCTCGACCTCCTCATGCCATCGCATGAGCGCTGCCAACCAGCTGCGCTACAGATGTCGCCGACGTCTTACTATACGACGTCATCCTGCACCACGGCACCCCTCGCCAGTTGCTGACGGACCGCGGCCGCTACTTTCTATCGAAGGTCGTCGATAATCTGCTCCGCTCCTGTTCTACAGAACACCAGATTGCTACCCCATACACCCTCAAACGAACGGCCTCACCGAGTGACTCAACCGCACACTCACTGAAATGCTCGCCATGTACGTTTCCGACGATCACCGCGACTGGGACGTCGCTTTACCATACATCCCTTTCGCATACAACTCGTCCCGTCACGACACTGCCGGATTTTCACCATTTTTCCTTTTGTATGGCCGCGACCCCACCTTGCCCTTTGACACGTTGCTACCTTCCGCAGCACAATCACCCAGCACTGGTTACGCTCGCGATGCTATTGACTTAGCCGCCCAGGCCCGAGATGTCGCCCGTCATCGCCTCACAGTCTCGCAAGCTTCTCAAAAGCGACGCTACGACCTTCGGCACCGAGACCACCATTTTTCACCTGGTTCGCTTTCCTGCTCTGGACGCCTTCACGTCGCGTCGGCTTGTCGGAAAAACTACTTTCCCGTTATTCTGGTCCGTACCAGATCTTACGCCCAGTGGCGTAGCAACAGGGGGGGCCGGGGGGCCGTGGGCCCCGGGTGCGAGGGGCCAGTGGGGGGGGGGGGGGGGGGGGGGGTGTCATACGCCTGAAGACACACATTTCTCCGCGGCTTGACTGGGCGCAAATGGCAAAGAATGCTCCGGTATCCAGTAGCCCGAGCTCATGAACTCGATGCGTTGCGCCGCAGAATTGTCGGCTGCAGCTCTATCAACACCCCTCGAAATAATTGCACGAATGTGCGGGCGAAAAAATTTCATTCGCAAAATGGTCGCTAAACTATTCGCCTTAGCGGAATGTTTCATGTGGCGTGCGCTCGTGCCGTGCGTTCATGCCGGGAGCAGGAGTCGCTAAACACACATTCACGTGTTGTAAGGCGTTGAGGTAGAGTGTACTATAATTCCTATTCCCCTATTCTAGTACACTGTAGTTGAGGCTCTTGGGTCCCTCTTCCGTTCAGAACGCGCAGCGAAGACGAACAAAGACAGCAGCAAGAGGGCGTTGAACGAGCGCGCCCGGCGCTCTCGTTTACGGCGAAGCGTTCGTTGAGAGCGACGTTGCATAAGTGCGGCCGTCAGAAGTCGCGAATGGGATTCTCTGGATTGTCTTCAGACTCGGTGCGACCGAAGAGTTTGGCGGCACATGACTCGACAGGCTGTATATAGTCGCGGGCGCCGCGATGTTCAGCTCGCTTTTACTTCCCGTCTCCCGCTCGCTCCGAGAAGCCGCTGCGAAACCTGCCGTTATGTTTCACGCTTTCCTTCTTACCCTCGAAAGTTTGAGAAAACTGTTGTTGTTGACTTCATGTCACAAGTACAGTGTCTGTGTCGGCTGCACATAATTTTACAAAAAGAAACGTGAATTTTGTAAGGATATCTTCCGATATTCTATGAAGTTATGTGTCTTTGTGATTACTAGGAACTCGGTAGCGTGAAAAATATGGCATATAAGTAACAACTATATCCTTAATAATCCGTTAATTTGTACTTATAGAGGAAGCACTTCAATTCCAGAATTGAGGACTCGAAGTCATATGATTACCTCAACAAAAACTTCTTAAACAAAATCGTTTTGGGTGCTACGACCTACAGTACTTTGGCACTGCGGGCGGCGCCTAGTATGGCAGTAGCGAAAGAAATATGAAATAGTGGACCAGTGAGGTTGATCCCTCAACCCTTTCCATTGCGAGTGCAGACCAACAGGTTTCGCTGGCACGGGCTTCATCGCGGTCTTTCGTTTTTTTTTTATGGTGATGCCAAGAATCGACGCGAGGCCTGCTCTATACGGTTCCCAATCTTTTGGTGGTACCGCAGCTCGGATAATCACGTTTGTCCGTATAGCAGCAAATAAAAAACACAGGTCTTCATTGATCACAATGAAGAGAACTCGTAATTGTCATAACATTGGCGCCCGCGCAGCAGGGAGGCAGGTGGCGTTTTCAGTTTTTCAAATATGGTGGGGAGAACAGCGTCACTGAGACACAAATAAATTTTCGTTTTCGTTGAGGGCTGCCCACAGCCAAAATACTGCGGGCCATAGTACCTACGACGATTTTTGTGAAGTTGTTGTTGGACAAGATATGAATGTCGGCCTTCAATTTTGCAAATGCAATGTTGCCGCAAAAATTGGTAATTAAAACTTTATAAAAAATTTTTTTTTTGCTTGTGACGTGAGCCGTATTTGCCACAATGCCGTATTTGTAATGGTTGCCAAGCCTTATAGTCTGACGGAAGATGTGCACATGCGCTTATCACAAGTTATCAGTGCAGCACCCTGTGTTATTTGGTGCAGAAAAAACAGCGTGTATTGGGCTCGAGCTCCACCACTGGAAAAGCTGGTGCTACCGTCGGCGTGACGTACTATTAGGGATGACGTGGACACAGCGGCCGCGTCGGCTGCTTCGGGAGCGCCGAAGCGAGCTGAAAACGAGAGTTTAAGCTCCCTCGTACGCTGCGGTCCTCATTTAGTGGCGAGATTTTCCCGCTTCGTGTGTCTCCTTTACAACGCTTGAAAGCACTACAATAGGTAGTGGCTGACTTTGAAGGCGCGCAACATGGTAGGCTCGGTGCCGCAGTGCCGGACGTACGCAACGGAGCCCTGTGTCAGCCTTATTCATACGTAGCCGCAGGACAAGAAGCTGCGTGAAGCTTGACTCGCGAAACATAAAACCGGCAAACAGTAATCGGCTACCACTCGGGTATGCAGCAAGCACAGACGCGAGGAAGATTTCTGCTATGGCGCCCGGTCTGCGATGTTCGCAAAACGCGCACTGAGATGCTCGCCCGAGGCCGCTGCCCGACTAATGTCATGACGGTTTGGTCTATGAACTTGTCGATGCTATAGATACTGGCAAGTTCACCGGAGTGGAAAGGGAGCGGTAAGAAGCACATTAAAAATAAGCATGGCATATGGTCATGTTTGCGTTATAAATTAATGCACTGCATTACAAAAAAAAAAGCAGCGGGAAATCGCACGCTGAGAACACTGATAAACATATAGTGTGACGCAACTCGAGAAATAATATTGAAACGTCCAAGAATTTAGAAAAAAAAAGAACATTGAATCGTCGCAACGGCACATCACAGTCCCCGTAGGCGTCGAAGTCTCTACAATGAAATTATTTTTGAACAGCTCTGACAGCGCCCACACAACAATGGTTGCTTTTATACTGTCAAATGCTCATTCTGCGGCCTAAAGCTCATGGCACGGTGCGAAAACGCGCACGCGGCGAAAGCGAAGCAGTGCGCGGACAAGCATGCAGACGCGCAGTCGGTCGCTGCGAATCTGTGCGATCGCTGCATTGAGGGTTCATTCTATTACTCTCCATTCAGTTATACAAACACTATAAGAACATATTTCACATAGTTTGCTCTCAGCGTTTGCCTACGTTTCACGCAAGAAGCCGGTTCGGGAGACTTCATCGCGGCGACCGCGCACAGTGGCGTTCGCTGTACGTATTCGGTAAAGAGATAGCGTCTGTAAACGATTATGTGCTTTCAATTTGCCCAAGATTATTACTTAGACATTAAAAAACTTCTATCGTTTCGAAAGTACTTACAGAAATGTCCGGGAGAGCTCCCGCGTGGTGTTTTCAGTGAGCGCTGACAGCAAAACCTATGAGGAGCGCGCCGCGTGATCCCTCATACTACGCCAGCGAGGCGCTTCCGATAGATGGCGACTCCGTAACTCCTCACCGCCAATACCTGCTGCTTTCGCGATCTCCGGGAAAGAAAGCGAAGGAGAGGGGGACCCGGGGGACGTGCGCGGTATCCACGGCGGCTGTACCGGTGCTGAAACCTGGAAATTGTCCATATCCTCGCCTTCCTCGACTACACCCGGGGAGGGGGGGGGCTGACAAAAGACCTATGGGCCCCGGGTGCCAGACGACCTAGCTACGCCACTGCTTACGCCAACTGTCCGACGTAACATATGAGATCGCCGCAGTCGGTCAGCCATTAGTGCCTCCCAACGTCACCAGCGATGCTGTTCACATCGCTATGCTCAAGCCCTAAATCCCCCCATTAAGTGAGGCTCTATAACTTGCACCGGGACGGAGCTACCCCGCCGGGAGGGTGATGTTACGGTGAAGGAAAGGAAGAAGTTGATTTAGACTAGCAGCGCAAAGACGAAGTCTGGTTGTTGCCTGAACGCCATATACACCAGCTGTAAATATACTATATTTCACACTCGTGGGCCTGCTTTCTTCCTGCAACAATATACTCTTGCATTTTTCCTTTAAATGTAATTTTAATGGCTGAATCAGTTCACGCCGAAGCTGAAAATTATTCACGTTTTGGGGAACACGGTATGCCATTTTTGTAATAACACATGCCAACAAGTGCTCAGTGTTCAGGTAATTCTGGAAACGTCGGATTTAATAAATATTGTAACAAATTATAGTTACAAAATTTACTTCACACTGATGTGGCAGCCTATCGCAAATAACATTAAATAGCCTTCTGGGCGGCCGGAGCCTGATAGTTCATAAATTCGTTTACTTCGACAACTCTTGACACATCAAGTTGAGCTACAGAAAATTTCATTGAGCATTTTTAATGCAAGCGATTGCGAATCTCCAAACGATTGTAGAAAACTTAAAATGAGCCTGTAGGTTCCACACAGAACTACGTTAGGAAGAAAGAAAGAAGTCGACAGTACAAAGCACTAAACGTACGGCGGGAAAAATCAATACCAGTTAAAGCTCTAAACTAAATCACCATCGAAACCAGAATAATATTCATACACTCCATCCCTTTGAAACTCACATCGAAGCATTTCTAAGATTCAACGCGGTGAGAATAAATGGGCGAAAGCGTGTTTTGATCGAAAAAAAAAGAGATCTACTCTGAGGCCCTAAAATCCACCATGCGGTACGTTTGGTCAGTTTTCAGCCTCAATCTCTGAAAAGTGGGGCGCTTAAATGAGCTCAAATAGAAGTTGTCGCAAGGCGGACAGCGCTGGCCGCAGCGATACACGGGGTCTCGGCAAGGCCACAGGCGAAGGCCCCCGCAAAGCCCGGCACACGAGGCATCACACGGTCGCACAGTCCGGCTCGCTGGACGTCTCCGCACAGCGAGTGGCAGAAACGCCAGAAGAAGACGTGGTCCCGCAGCAGCCGCGCCTCCTTTTGTCGCACTTCACGCTCCGCCATCCCTGAAGGTGATGCCGCTGACTCGCGTTGCGGCAGCTGGCGGGTCGCCCTGGAAGCCGCCAGTGCCGTGCGCAAAGCCAGTTCCGTGATGACGTCAGCAGAAATTGCGTATGACGTTTCATTCGCTGCCTGCTGGCCTTTACCAGCGATGCCGAGGATTGGATCTCTCCCGACTAAAGAAAACGAGAACAAAAATAATATACAGTAAGCAACCAAATCACTTGCTTCTGATAGCGATCGACATCTAATGACAATAGCCAGAGTAACCCATTTCCTGGAATAAATATGATCACACAAGCACTACACAGCGTGTTTTGCCAGTCAAAGTGACTTCAATTTAGCTTGCGCGACACGTTTACGTAACCGCGATAAGTGATTCGTTAGGCCATCCATGCATACACCGCCGCAAGGCAAAACTGGATGACTTGCCGAAAAAACAAGGTTTTAGCCTACAGTCACAACGTACCGTGCTACCCAATAAAATTAGGCATGCAGTGAAGAATTGAGCATTTGGAGCCTTAGACATCGCCAACGCATCACCACAGCACCCCGAATGCTAATACTGTAGCGCCATATGCTTGGTGCTACTCACAACATTTTCCAGGTCCGGGGCCATCTGTGTCGACCTATCAATGTCAAGAAAAGCACCCAATACCAGCAATAACGACAGAATATCGCTACAGCTTTCGCCTTAGCGTAAGACGGGACTAAGCGACGGCTGGTATTACTATTTATTTCTTTGCTGTCACTTTGGAGTGTAAGTAGCTAGGTCGAATTACGATCAAAGCGAACGGTCTGGGTGCTGCCATGTTATTATACCACCACAGTAACCCTCAACTCTGGTAAGCGGTATAAGACACACATGAGCAGTACACCTAACTTGTAACCTTTTCAGGTATCGTATTATATATCACGCAAAGCTAACAAAAATACCCACAAAGCTGCAATTTTCCTATAGCGCATAGTATTCCAAGGCCGGCTATGGCACAGCCCAGTCCTCCGCGAAGAACACACAGAGTAGTGCATCCAAATGCTTGGGTGCATGTGGACTCAACAGCAAACAAGCTGCCACTCTTCTCTCACCTAGAAAACGCCAGGTTTTCTAGGTGAATGGTTTTCTAAACCATTCTACTGGTCGCTCAATACTGGAAACCTGGATTATCATGTACTTAAACAGAAGGATGGTGCTTGCCGGAATTGATAATCACTTTATCAGCTCAAACGCCGTGGTTGCTCAGTGACTATAGTGTTTAGCTGCTGAGCGCGAGGTCCCTGGGTTGAATATACGCCACGGCGACCCCACTTCGATAGGGGCGAATTGCCGTGTACTTAGATTTAGGAACGTGTTAAAGAACTCCAGGCGGTCCAAATTTCCAGAGTCCCCCACTGCATCGTGCCTTATGATCACAAAGTGGCTTTGGCATGGAAAACACCACAATTTGATTGCTTTTTTTTTTACCAGCTCAACAGAAATACGTCGCTACCAATGCTCTCAATGAAGGAGTACGGTTGATTGCTTGCATGACTACTTTCTACAGCACCAAATTATACATTGTGCTGTTTACTTCGAACACCTTCAACACAAGCCTAAACATTTTCCATGAATAACACCGCTACACATTATTTTTCGATCCAGGTGGACATCATCTGAAACAAAATCAATCCATGAAGATAACTAAACTAATTACATTAACAAATCTTTATTTACAAACACTAGAACTTATTATTAGAACCATACCTTCCAAATCTCCCGTATTTTTCGTAATATTTACGAATTTTGGAATGCTTCACGATTCAACGAATATTGCTTTAGGTTTTACGAAAAATGGTGCTTGCTAAAGCGTTTTGACCATCGGTCTCTGCAAGTCCACTGTGAAGGTATCCGAAGGCTATAGATAGCAGAACATGCGCTCGCTTCGATGAAGTTCATACAGACAAGTTCGTGCAACACGAGAAATATTCTTATAAAAAAAGCAGCAGCAAAGTCAGTGAAAGGCGTACCGTGATGAAAAAAGACAGAAAGGAAAATAATGCTCCCTTATTCAGACTAGGCTGTTCCAACCTTGCTGCTGCTGCGGCTTGTGTGCAGCGTGTAAAGCCAAATCATTGTTAAAGTGCGTCCCTTACGAACAAATGGAACCCTTTTTTTTTACTTAATACGTCCCCCCGCCTTTTCTTTTTTTGGTCTCGGGCACGAGACAGTGGCAGGGGAGGGAGGTAGCATAGATTTTTCCGAATTAGACTGTTCGGAGGTGAGCATATATCTTCATATCGTCAGTTTTACCGTAGTCACCACAAAACTAGAATTGCGTGTTTTCGCATTTCGATATGACCGTGTGAATCGTAGCTGCCAACTGCGAATAATTTGTTGACTTCATATCATTACGCAGGCTGAACCACGCAGGGTGGCGCAGAGTAAAGGGTAAAACCTCTGCCCCCTTCCCCATTTTCCCCCCTGTGACATAGAGGGGCGGCGTAAAATGAAGCGCAACCATACCGAGAAACCGGTTCGTTTAACCTCGTTTGTTGAAATGACTATGTATTATATTGGGAGCTGGCGCAAAGCACCAACAGACATCAGCTCGCCGGAAGAAGGTAGGGCGACACGGCTTCATTTGACGCCACCCATCTACGTCAAAGCTGGCTTGAATGGCGAGAATGTCTTCTCTATGCCGCGTGCGTAGTCGGGTAAATTTAACAAATAATTGAGGCCAGCTGTCTTGGTCTACATGGCTAATTTGAAGCGTAGAAACGCGGAACTAGCCCTTTTTAAGACTATTCCCTTGAACTTTAAGAAAAACATTCGTGGTTACGTTTATAACTAAAAAGTTATTGATTTTCTTGTTTAATTTTTTTAATCGGTTGCTTTTGATTTTCTTCCAAACGATGTACGCTTGAGCAGGCTGTTCGCCTGTCATGCCACAACTGAATTAGATTTATTTCGCTTTAGGAAAATGTCTAAAAAAAAACCCCACATAGACACTGTGTAGCACCAAATTAGTGGAATACGTCATGTAAGGTTTTATGGCGCAGAAGCAACTGAGGCTATGATGTGCCAGCCACCACGGAAATATAAGTGAGACGTGCAAGTTCTTAAGTGCTAGTAATGATGGGGGTTATTCACGTGACAGTTTAGCGATTGACGAGCAAGATTATTAGGGCATTGCAGTGACATAAATTTAAACTAGAATCTAATAGGAATATTCAAGAAAAACGACCCCGAATAGAATATCGAACACTTCTTCATGGAGTTCACTTGGTAAAATACAAAAGCTTACTTAGACTACTTCATGCATGCTTGAAATTTGTACCCGCAATTCTGATCAACTATATGATTGTGAGTAACGGCTGTTTTGAGTTACTTGACGTGCTATATCAATAAAAGTAATTAAACGAAGAAATGGCTCGTACCAGATGCACGTAGGCTAGCGCGATTCTTGAAGGAAGGACGAAGAATAAACAAGTTCCACAAACTTATATACAACACAAATGTGGTGAGACTGGCAAAATATGAAAAAAAGTCGCAGTTGCACCCTAAACCCGAAGCATCGATAGCGATAGAAAATTACTACATAGTTTCACGAAGTAAGGATTGCAGTTTTCCCGGCCATAGAAACTTGAAAATGTTCGCTTATTAAGTGAATTACCAAGTGTGGTGTCAGCGCGCAGAAGCAAACGTGAACACATCGAATTCAATGAGCGCGGACACTCGCCGTGAAAGCGTTGGTGCGAGGAAGCACGGCAGCAGCAGCGAGCGAAGTGACCTTCGTGCGGTATATCGCTTTGTCGCAAGAGTAGCGAAAACACAGCGCTCACAAAGGTACAAGCCGTACGCAGACCCCTTTCAAGAGATGGCGCGTGCGAAAGCGCGCGGCCGTACAAAGCGCGCACTCGTGGGTGGAGTCAAAGCCGCCCCTAGAGATGCCCAATCAATCTTTTTATTCACTATCACTTGAAAGCTGCGATAAAACGAGCGCTTCAATATTTAGTCCATTAACTATTGAGCAATATATTAGTGACTCAGTTGCCGTTAATTTCTTAGTCCATGGTAATCGGTTCATCCGCGCAAGAAAGCCAGCTTAATGTGCCAACCGAAAATTCTTGTACGCATTTGATTATGTATTTGAAGATCATGGCTTCCTAAAGAGCAAGGTAACTAGTCCGGCAATAGTTATTGTTCATAAATCGGATACCGCAACATGCAACATTTAGATCTTTATGGAGGTAATCAGGAAGAACGTAATGTAAAAAAAAATGGAGCGGGTTTTAAAGCGCCTAGGCATGTAAAATTTATAAGCGTCATTTTGCTTACGAACATCGCGGATGACCAACTCCACAACAGAAGTACGTGGCGACTGCTGAGGCACCTGCTGGGTGAAACCCAAAGCAAATCACAGCAAAGCGACAACATGCAGATCATCATCATCATCATCAGCCTAGTTACGCCCACTGCAGGGCAAAGGCCTCTCCCATACTTCTCCAACTGCCCCGGTCATGTACTAATTGTGGCCATGTTGTCCCTGCAAACGTCTTAATGTCATCTGCCCACCTAACTTTCTGCCGCCCCCTGCTACGCTTCCCTTCTCTTGGAATCCAGTCCGTAGCTCTTAGTGACCATCGGTTATCTTCCCTCCTCATTACATGTCCGGCCCATGCCCATTTCTTTTTCTTGATTTCAACTAAGATGTCGTTTACCCGCGTTTGTTGCCTCACCCAATCTGCTCTTTTCTTATCCTTTAACGTTACACCCATCATTCTTCTTTCCATAGCTCGTTGCGTCGTTCTCAATTTCAGCAGAACCCTTTTCGTAAGCCTCCAGGTTTCTGCCCCATATGTGAGTACTGGTAACACACAGCTGTTGTACACTTTCCTTTTGAGGGATAGTGGCAACCTACTGTTCATGATTTGAGAATGCCTGCCAAACGCACCCCAACCCATTCTTATTCTTCTGGTTATTTCAGTCTCATGATCCGGATCCGTGGTCACTACCTGCCCTAAGTAGATGTATTCCCTTACCACTTCCAGTGTTTCGCTACCTATCGTAAACTGCTGTTCTCTTCCGAGACTGTTAAACAGTACTTTGGTTTTCTGCAGATTAATTTTCAGACCCACCCTTCTGCTTTGCCTCTCCAGGTCAGTGAGCATGCATTGCAATTGGTCTCCTGAGTTACTAAGCAAGGCAATATCATCAGCGAATCGCAAGTTGCTAAGGTATTCTCCATCAACTTTTATCCCCAATTCTTCCCACTCCAGGCCTCTGAATACCTCCTGTAAACATGCTGTGAATAGCATTGGAGATATCGTATCTCCCTGTCTGACGCCTTTCTTTATAGGGATTTTGTTGCTTTCTTTGTGGAGGACTACGGTGGCTGTGGAGCCGCTATAGATATCTTCCAGTATTTTTACATATGGCTCATCTACACCCTGATTCCGTAATGCCTCCATGACTGCTGAGGTTTCGACTGAATCAAACGCTTTCTCGTAATCAATGAAAGCTATATATAAGGGTTGGTTATATTCTGCACATTTCTCTATCACTTGATTGATAGTGTGAATATGGTCTATTGTTGAGTAGCCTTTACGGAATCCTGCCTGGTCCTTTGGTTGACAGAAGTCTAAGGTGCTCCTGATTCTATTTGCGATTACCTTAGTAAATACTTTGTAGGCAACGGACAGTAAGCTGATCGGTCTATAATTTTTCAAGTCTTTGGCGTCCCCTTTCTTATGGATTAGGATTATGTTAGCGTTCTTCCAAGATTCCGGTACGCTCGAGGTTATGAGGCATTGCGTATACAGGGTGGCCAGTTTCTCTAGAACAATCTGACCACCATCCTTCAACAAATCTGCTGTTACCTGATCCTCCCCAGCTGCCTTCCCCCTTTGCATAGCTCCTAAGGCTTTCTTTACTTCTTCTGGCGTTACCTGTGGGATTTCGAATTCCTCTAGGCTATTCTCTCTTCCACTATCGTCGTGGGTGCCACTGGTACTGTATAAATCTCTATAGAACTCCTCAGCCACTTGAACTATCTCGTCCATATTAGTAACGATATTGCCGGCTTTGTCTCTTAACGCACACATCTGATTCTTGCCTATTCCTAGTTTCTTCTTCACTGTTTTTAGGCTTCCTCCTTTCCTGAGAGCCTGTTCAATTCTATCCATATTATAGTTCCTGATGTCCGCTGTCTTACGCTTGTTGATTAACTTAGAAAGTTCTGCCAGTTCTATTCTAGCTGTAGGATTAGAGGCTTTCATACATTGGCGTTTCTTGATCAGATCTTTCGTCTCCTGCGATAGCTTACTGGTTTCCTGTCTAACGGCGTTACCACCGACTTCTATTGCGCACTCCTTGATGATGCCCATGAGATTGTCGTTCATTGCTTCAACACTAAGGTCCTCTTCCTGAGTTAAAGCCGAATACCTGTTCTGTAGTTTGATCCGGAATTCCTCTAGTTTCCCTCTTACCGCTAACTCATTGATTGGCTTCTTGTGTACCAGTTTCTTTCGTTCCCTCCTCAAGTCTAGGCTAATTCGAGTTCTTACCATCCTGTGGTCACTGCAGCGTACCTTGCCGAGTACGTCTACATCTTGAATGATGCCAGGGTTCGCGCAGAGTATGAAGTCGATTTCATTTCTAGTCTCACCATTCGGGCTCCTCCACGTCCACTTTCGGCTAACCCGCTTGCGGAAAAAGGTATTCATTATACGCATATTATTCTGTTCTGCAAACTCTACTAATAATTCTCCTCTGCTATTCCTAGAGCCTATGCCATATTCCCCCACTGACTTGTCTCCAGCCTGCTTCTTGCCTACCCTGGCATTGAAGTCGCCCATCAGTATAGTGTATTTTGTTTTGACTTTACCCATCGCCGATTCTACGTCTTCATAAAAGCTTTCGACTTCCTGGTCATCATGACTAGATGTAGGAGCGTAGACCTGTACAACCTTCATTTTGTACCTCTTATTAAGTTTCACAACAAGACATGCCACCCTCTCGTTAATGCTATAGAATTCCTGTATGTTACCAGCTATTTCCTTATTAATCAGGAATCCGACTCCTAGTTCTCGTCTCTCCGCTAAGCCCCGGTAACACAGTACATGCCCGCTTTTTAGCACTGTATATGCTTCTTTTGTCCTCCTAACCTCACTGAGCCCTATTATATCCCATTTACTACCCTCTAATTCCTCCAATAACACTGCTAGACTCGCCTCACTAGATAGCGTTCTAACGCTAAACGTTGCCAGGTTCAGATTCCAATGGCGGCCTGTCCGGAGCCAGGTATTCTTAGCACCCTCTGCAGCGTCACAGATCTGACCGCCGCCGTGGTCAGTTGCTTCGCGGCTGCTGGGGACTGAGGGCCGGGGTTCGATTGTTGTATTCATATAGGAGGTTGTGGCCAAGTACTGCACCAGGGTGGCCAATCCTGCTCTGGTGAGAGAGTGCGTTACCGGTTCTGGTCACCGGGATCAGGCCGCACTCCAGGCCTGTTTGTGCAATTTTCTCAACACACGTTTTTTTTTTTTGTATTTTCCGGTGGAGAATAGCGCGGCACCGGGGTTTGAATCACGGTCCTCTTGCACTGGAGACGGATACTCTACCGTCCCCGTAGAAGTTAAATTAAAAATTAATTTATGGGTTTTTACGTGACAAAACCAGTTTCTGATTATGCACGCCGTAGTGGAGGACTCCGAAAATTTCGACCACCTGGGGTTCTTTAACGTGCACTTAATTCTAAGTACACGGGTGTTTTCGCATTTCGCCCCCATCGAAATGCGGCCGCCGTGGTCGGGGTCCGATCCCGCGACCTCGTGCTCAGCAGTCTAACACCATAACCACTGAGCAACCACGGCGGGTCCCGCAGGAGTTGTACGCCTCATTTAACCTACAGTGGTGCCCTACTTGGTCAGTCAAGGTGGGCCAATCTGAGCTCGGTTATACCGCATGGATGGCACTCGGCTAGAGAACCTGGTATTTATGACCTGCACATGTGAGTGTGAGGCCATACATATTTGAAGATATATATCTTTCTTTTCTTTTTCTTTTTTTTTTTAGGAGGGTTCCCGTACAGTGATAAAATAAAGGAAAAGACATTAAAAGAAAGAAAAAAAAAGAAAGAAAAAGGGGCGGAAAAAAAAAAGGAACATAACAGGTGATTTGAACTCGTGACCCTTCGATGTTGCCCGGAAAGATAGCTCAGTCGGTTGGTTCGTCAGGCCCCAGGCTACTTTCAAGCGCCACAGCTCCTCCTCCGAGCCTCACACTTACGTGGAAAGAGACTCATGTTGTCCGCGATAGTCGGTTTTTCATATATTCATCTCATCTATGGGATCTAATGCGCGCGCTGTTGCTTTGTCTCTGCGTGTAGTAGTTGAGAGAGCCAGTTTAAGGGCAGAGTAGTTGGAAGGCATACTTTCTAGGAAAAATGGCCGCTCAAGGAGAAGAGCGAACTCGAGCGGCTTTAGAGGCTAGGAAAACTGCCTTAAAATATTTAGACTTGAGGGAAAGCTTCGTTAGCAAACGATAGCACGGCAATCAGCACTCGAATATAATTATAACCGTGATACTAATTGTAAATATTCATCTCATCTATGGGATCTAATGCGCGCGCTGTTTCTTTGTCTCTGCGTGTAGTAGTTGAGAGAGCCAGTTTAAGGGCGGAGTGGTTGGAAGGCATACTTTCTAGGAAAAATGGCCGCTCAAGGAGAAGAGCGAACTCGAGCGGCTTTAGAGGCTAGGAAAACTGCCTTAAAATATTTAGACTTGAGGGAAAGCTTCGTTAGCAAACGATAGCACGGCAATCAGCACTCGAATATAATTATAACCCTGATACTAATTGTAAATATTCATCTCATCTATGGGATCTAATGCGCGCGCTGTTTCTTTGTCTCTGCGTGTAGTAGTTGAGAGAGCCAGTTTAAGGGCGGAGTGGTTGGAAGGCATACTTTCTAGGAAAAATGGCCGCTCAAGGAGAAGAGCGAACTCGAGCGGCTTTAGAGGCTAGGAAAACTGCCTTAAAATATTTAGACTTGAGGGAAAGCTACGTTAGCAAACGATAGCACGGCAATCAGCACTCGAATATAATTATAACCCTGATACTAATTGTAAATATTCATCTCATCTATGGGATCTAATGCGCGCGCTGTTTCTTTGTCTCTGCGTGTAGTAGTTGAGAGAGCCAGTTTAAGGGCGGAGTGGTTGGAAGGCATACTTTCTAGGAAAAATGGCCGCTCAAGGAGAAGAGCGAACTCGAGCGGCTTTAGAGGCTAGGAAAACTGCCTTAAAATATTTAGACTTGAGGGAAAGCTTCGTTAGCAAACGATAGCACGGCAATCAGCACTCGAATATAATTATAACCCTGATACTAATTGTAAATATTCATCTCATCTATGGGATCTAATGCGCGCGCTGTTTCTTTGTCTCTGCGTGTAGTAGTTGAGAGAGCCAGTTTAAGGGCGGAGTGGTTGGAAGGCATACTTTCTAGGAAAAATGGCCGCTCAAGGAGAAGAGCGAACTCGAGCGGCTTTAGAGGCTAGGAAAACTGCCTTAAAATATTTAGACTTGAGGGAAAGCTTCGTTAACAAACTATAACACGGCAATCAGCACTCGAATACGACGAGAGAAATTACTGAGACTTCTGCACAAATACAAAGGGGCGGCGAGCGAGAAGCAAATCGTCATGAAACTCTGCGACAAATACCTTCCGCAACGTCCGATGGTAGAGCATGGCCGGTACAGTGGCAGTCCTAGTCCTCAAGTTAGATGAAGACTTGAGGCGGCTGATGAAGACTTGGGTGAGGCGGAAATCATAACGGCACTCTAAGGACTCAACGGCAAGCCAGCCCCAGGACCGGACAGGATTAACAACAGGCTCAGAAACATGGACAACAAATCTGTCACCAAACTCACGGGCTATATAGAGAAGTGCTGGAAAGAAGGCCGCATCCCGGAGCAGTGAAAGAGGTTCAAGGCTATCCTCATATCCAAGCCCGGAAAGCCGTTGAGCTTGGAGAACCTACGCCCAATCTCTCTCTCACGTCGTGCGTGGGTAAGGTCTTGGAACACGCCTTCCTTAACCGTTTCAACAACCATCTCGAAGAGACGGAAACCTAACCCGACACCATGATAGGCTTCCGATCCCGCCTGTCCACGCATGCCATCATGTTAGAAATGAAGAAACAGATTCTTGACGACAAGACAAGCAACACCAGAGTCATCCTAGAGCTAGACCCGGAGAAAGCACTCAACAACGTCGCTCACGAGTCGATCCTGAAACAAGTGTCTAATCTGAACCTAGGGGAAAGGGCCTACAACTACGTGAGGAACTTTCTGAACTATCGCAAAGCCACCCTGACGGTTGGCGACCTCGAGTCCGAAGAACGGACCCAGCGAAGTGCAGGTACCCCCCAGGGCTCAGTTATATCTCGGCTCCTTTTCAACTTAGTCATGCTGGGCCTCCCCAGCAAACTACGGGAAATCGAAGGCATCCACCACGCTATATGCTCAGACGACATGCCGATTTGGGCGGTCCGCGGCAGTGACGGCCAAATTGTGAACGCACTACAAACGGCATTCACAAAGTCGAAGAGCACCTCCAAGAAACGGGGCTGAAATGCTGCCCGAGCAAGTCTGAACTACTCCTTTACCGGCCCACGTGCAGAGGCATGCCACCAAAGAGCTACACGGGACTCCGGGAGTAGGAGAAAATCGGCCTGTACACCCAAGACGGAAACGGAATCCCCAAAGTAAGCAAGATCAAAATCCTCGGAATGATCATTGAGGCCAACGGAGCTGACGGCGAAACCATGAGGAAGATCGAAGGCAATGTCACCAGTGCTACGAAACTCATAAAGAGGATAACCAACAGACACGCGGGCATGAAGGAAGAAAACGTCATTCGACTGATCCACTCCTTCATTGCCAGCCACATCGCCTACGTAGTCATCTACCACAACTGGTACGTCGCGGAAAAGAACAAGATCAACACACTCGTAAGGCAAACATACAAGATAGGCCTGGGCCTCCAGGAATCGACGAGCGCCGAGCTCCTGGCCCAGCTGGGCATATACAACACCCTGGAAAAAATAGCCGAAGCACGACGCATCTCGCAGCTCGAGCGCCTGTCGACCACCACGACGGGAAGGTACATTATGAACAAGCTCGGCACAACGTACCACAACCAGGACGGCCAGAAAATACAAATCCCCAACAAAATCAGAGACACCGTGACGGTGGCAAACACCCCACGGAACGTGTACTCCGATTACAACCGAGGTCGAAGAAAGGCAAGAGCCGAGGCTCTGCTCCGTTCATTCGGCAGACAGAGAAACGCCTGCTTCGTCGACGCAGCCGAGTATCCGAGCGGCCAAAAATACACTGCCGTAGTCATAGACGCAAACTCCAAAATCATAATCGTATGCAGTGTTTACACCAAACACTCGGAAATAGCGGAGGATGTAGCGATCGCGCTGGCCCTCACCGAACAGCAATGCGAAGTCGTACCAAGCGACTCGCAAGCGGCAGTAAAGAATTACGCCAAAAGAGGAATTTCCAAGGAAGCCCTGTCCATTTTGGCCAAAGCGGGCAGATCGAAAATCGCAAGTTCGAGGATCATATGGTTTTCTGCGTATGTCAGCACGGAAGGCGATGCGCTCCCGAACCTAAGCGAGACGACGCATCGGACGGCGCGAGACATAACCCGCCGCGCCAAACAGGGCAACGCCTCTCGCACGATAGCGAACACTCTTCGCTCAGAACGGGACAGGCTCACCAGATACGACATAACCAGTGCATATCTAAACGCGAGAAGGATATACCCACCACCGACTCCCAAATTAGACAGGAGGCAGGCTATCGCCTAGAGACAGCTCCAGACGAACACCTTCCCTACTCCATTCCATCCATACAACGACATAACCAGTGTATATCTAAATGCCAGAAGGATATACCCACAGCCGTGTTCCAAATTGGACAGGAGGCAGGCTTTCGCCTGGAGACAGCTCCAGACGAACACCTTTCCTACTCCATTCCGTCTGAATCGTATCTTTCAAAACAAGCATCGGGACCCGCAGCACTCGAACACATGCTGTGGGAATGCAATGTAGTTATAGGAAGAATGGCAGTCGCTCCGGAGACCCTGTCGTCGAGGTGGGCTGCCGCTCTGCGTAGCTCAGACCTGGGAATCTAGACGTGGGCAGTCCAGCAAGCTCGTGAGGTGGCCGTGGGAGACCTGAGCCCGGGTCGCGTTAAACCTTGCCGGACATACAGGAAACTTCCGTCCATCCGTCCGTCCGTCCGTCCGTCCCTCCATCCATCCATCATTTTGCTAAAGCAAACTTATATATTGACTTACATGAATCATGTTTTGTACCTACTGCTTTAATTTAAACATCGTCAAGGCTAGAATAGCGCCATACACAGGACAAAGCAAGACGAAACAAAAATAGTACACTTTGGCCTCTGTATTGCGCTATATTATTCCTACCAATGCTACACCAACTGGCCTATGCGTCCATTATACATAAACGTAAACACTATGCACAAAAACCTACACGCAGTCGCAGAAATAACGAACTTGTGGTGAACCCAAACCAGCCGAGCAAAGGGCCTTTTGTAAAAAAAGAGAAAAACTGTTTCCAGGATGATTTCAAGGTCCTGCGGATATCTGCTTGGTGCAGATAAAACATCTATAGACCAGCAAAAACTGCTTGCTCACAGGAAATGTGAAGGTGCTTGTATGCAGGATGTAACTAATTTTATTTCAAATGATATACCCACCAAGGCTTGGTAGTAAAACCAAAATTTTAATCGGAGAGTAGTTATATTTCTCCTTTCCTGGATTTTATGCAAGTTGACAACACAAATAAATGAAATATTAAGTTATTTGAAGAAAGCAAGTTCAAATAATAGAATAAAATGTTTAGTCGACGCCCAGTACCATTATTATTGTTTACAAATTATTGTTCACTAATATGAAGTCAATCTTTATTGTTCGAACCTCAGTATCGCCACTGGTCATTGATGGGACCTCTGTCCAATGAGTTTGGACTCCTAGAACAGACTGTCGCTGCTCCCCCGATCACCGTTTGCCTGCTTGGATCTGAATTCTTTTTTGCTAATTGTGATCAGGCGCACTGTTCATTAGCGCTTCTCGACCCGAGCTGTCCAACTCCTGAATGCAATATTATAGGACCATTTTTATTGTTGTTCCACCTGCCGTGTATATAGGACTTTCAGATTGTCTATAGCACATCTTGAAAAGTAATACTGACTTTTGTAACTTCTTGATAATTTATTTTAACTGCGTTGATGTGACTACAGTCCATTCACTGCATTTGGTTCTGGCTATGGCGAGCTTTGACACCCTGCCTGTTGTTCATTTGTTGGTCAGGAAAGTGTGCCCATGCCTTGCTCGTGACATATAACCACCTTACAGCCATCCTTGGCATAGGGGTGGACGCACCGCAGCGGCGACTCAAGCAGGCTCTGCCACTGGATTCGCTTAGTATAATATCCCTAAAAAATTGTGTGCCACAAAAGCGAGTCTGATTGAAAAGGTTAGGACACTATGACTCGGTTTCTTGACCACGCTGTTTCCCAAAAATATATTGGAGCATGAAAACACAACCCTCCGCTATCCTGAAACTGGTCGCCTCTAAGGGTAGCTCTTACTGCGGCACGTCAAGGAGTTTTGTTAATTTGGCCCCTGTAGCCCGCAACGGATTAGCCGTTTGGTATAGTTGCATCATTGGAAAACTCGTTATTGCACAGCTGTTGTGTGGTAACTCATTATTTTTTTATTTATTTATTAACGGTAGCCCTAAAGGCCCTCAATACGAGGACATTACATGGGGGGTCATTCATTGGCGACAGATTTTAATTATACACGGTACTAAGAAAGCAGAAAGCAGAAAGAAAGCAGAAATATAGAGTGAAAACATAGGTAATATACAAGATGAATCACAAATATTGCATAGAAATCATTAGTGCATATTAAGAGAACATAAGGTAACTGCAATGAAAAAGGAAATAGTAAGCAGACATCGTGAGATAAAAAAGAAAGAAAGTAGAAATACCGCGAAGTCACCAAATAATAATGATAAGATTAGGCGGAAAGTCGTGAGCGAATTAGCTTTTGAAACTTAGTTAAGTCGGGTTCCGTGGCATCGTCTGACGGTAGGGCATTCCATTCAGTTATTGTGCATAGTGAAAATGAATATGCATAATAGGATGACTGGAAGTTAACGCGTTTGACTTTATATGGATGGTCACGACGTGGAAAAATAACTGGTGGTGACTCAGAGAAATCATCATAAAGTGAACAATAGGGATAAAGCTTATCAAAAAGTGATAGGCTGGAAATTTTACGGCGTCCAACTCAGCTTTATTTTTCAATGAGGGGACGCTGGTATAACGTGAATGATTTGAAAAAATTAATGGCGCAACACAGTTTTGGCATGTTTTGATGTTACTAATGATATAGGTATGTTCGAGGTCCCGTATTCTAGTTAGGGATGAATTAATGTGGTGTACGTTGGTTGTTTTATATGCATTGGGTCTTCTTTTAAGTTATGTTCAGAAATTCCGATAGTACGGCTAGTGGAGGCAAGGGTAAGGTTAATATGATTATTCCATGATAAGTTAGACTGAAGAATAATACCAAGGTACTTGTAAGTTGTGTTCAGTTCTACAGAGTTGTTATCAAGGGTTGGAATTCGTGGCCTATTGGTGAAATACATGAGTTTAGTTTAGGGAATATTGAGTGTAATCAATCAAAACACCATGCACATATCGCATCTAGGTCAGTTTGTAGTAAGTGGCTATAATCAACGATCAAGTACAAAACCATCTGCAAATAGTCAGATTTTTTGACGTCACGCAACTGGGTAAATCATTAATATAAGTTAAAAAGAGTAAATGTCCAAATACGCTTCCTTGTGGAACTCCACACGTAACATCAGCATGACATGAGTTAGAATTGCTAACTGATGTAAACTGAATTTCACATTAGAGAAAATCGGTCATGTATGCAATAATAGGGTGAATGTTAAGTTGTGAAAGTTTAGTAACGACATACGGTGTGCAACGCGGTCAAATGACGTAGAAAAATAAAAATATTAGAACTTGAAACCCAGTGTTCATCAGTACGTGTATATCGTTAATAAATCCGGCATGTAGCGTGTTGCGTGACCATCCCTTGCGAAAAATGTGCTGATGCTCGAAATTAATGTTATGGTCTTCAAGGAAATTGACGACTTGACTGTGTATGATATGCTCGAGTAAATTTCAAGTAGTGCTGGTTAAGGAGGTGCGACGATAATTAAGCGGAGAAGCACGGTCACCTGATTTGAAAACTGGTATTATGGTAACTTTGCGCTAATCATCAGGAATGCAGCCAGTTGACAGTGACTGGGAAAATAGAGCGGTTAACATAGAGCAAATACTACGCAATGTATACTTTACTAATTTATTGTTGAAGCCTAAATGATCTGCACGAGATGATGTTTCAGAAATGGTTAGTTCAGATAAAACACCAGGCTCACTGATGACTACCTCGTGCATAGTGATTCCCGCGAATGCCCCTAATGTAGGCAATCAGTTAACGTTTTCATGAGTGAAAATTGTTACAAATGCATCGTTAAAAAGTTGAGCGCGATTTGAATCGGAGACAGGAATACCACTTGAATGAATAAGACTGATGTCAGCACAGGTTCCACAATTCATCAGAGCCCAAAACCCACGAGTATTGTATTTTAGCGTGGAGGGTAAGCTGTGAGAAAAAAGCTTACGGCGAATAGATTTTAGCAATCGGTTGTTTTTACCCGCTTCCTATTTAACATGCTAACGCGCTCGAACAACCACTTTGGCCTGCCTGTAGAGTCTCTTCTTTTTGTCATTAGGACGCCGAAGATTGTTGGCAAACGAAGGAGAAATGCTGTTGCAGCAAATGGATAACATATGAATGAACATGTCGATTAGATGACTGAAGGTGGCCTTAAAAAGGACCCCGTTCTGTTCAACAGAGCGCGAATTCAGCTGATCAGGAAATTGATCTCAAAAATCTGTTAATTTAGCATTTATTGCATGAGAACTGGCTTTACCATAAGATATTCTTTTCTTTTTGGTAATTGTGCTTTTGCTAGAGCAAAAGTTAATGCATCCAGTGATAACACCATAATCAGTGATGTATACTTCGTGACTTATGTAGGAAATTATATCAGGATTGTTAGTTAAAAGAAGTCTAGTATATTGGTTTCAGCGGGTCGTGTTGGTTGACTAATGAGTTGCGTTAAAGAAAAGTCAAGAGAAGTGCTGAGAAAAGGATGTGGGACTGCATCCGTGGCCGATACGGAGAGTATCGACCAAACATCATTTGTAAGATTCAAAGCCATAAATATGATAATTACCGAATTCGGAAAATGTATGCGCCCCTCGCTCAGCACTGGGTGATACTCATCAGAAAACGCGCCAGACATGTTGGGTGGACGGTAAAAAACGCCAATGATCACACCAAATTCCGCACCCTTCCAGGAAATCTAAGCACATTCGTGAAAAGGACCAATAATTATGGGTGCGGCAATGAATTCTTCCTTTATCGCTATGAGCTCTCCGCCACCTCTACGCTGTTGTCTATCAAAGCGATAAAACATAAAAATAAATGCACCCGTAAAGATATCATCGTGAATGGTGTCCTTAAGCTAGATCTCGGTAAGTAACACAAAGAAGTCTGGAATGAATCGATGAGCGATGAGAGTGAAATACCATTAGCAACAACACTTTTAGCGTTGGTGTATATAGAGGAGCAGTTTTTATCAGCGCTACAATGCAATTTTACTGCCGAGCTGGCAGATGAACCTGAGTTTAAGGAAACGAAGGAGGAATATCGTTCGTCCCTGCGCCAGAAAACAAACAACAACTCGGCCTTCATTGGTTTTCTACTCGCAAACGTCATTGTTGAAAAACAGTTTGCTGAAAAGAAGACGTACTCGATCCCCGTTTTTCTTCATTGTTCGCGAGAACTGGAGTAGCTTCCGTCACTTTCCACGAGCGGCTTCCGAGCGATCTCGCGAGATGCTTAAATTAGCGTTTTTCAACCTATATCCTCGGCCCAGAACCAGTTCAACGCCCTTCTCATAATAACATTTGGCTATGATAGGTCGCTTCTTCCCAGGCGAAAATCGGCCCACACGATGTGCTCTCGAGATTGACGTCGCAGTAATCTGCAGTTTTTTGGAACAAAATTTGTTTATGAGTCGTTCTGACTTTTCCCAAGGTTCAGACCTTAACGAATCTGTTATACCATAAAAGAGAACATTAGACCGCCTGAAGCGATTTTCCAGGTCGTCAATTTTTTCTAGTGCACCTGCGAGATAGTTGTCACTGCCCACGATGAATTGACCACATGGGGAGATGTTTTGGACCACATGGAATGGTTTGCTTTGTTGAGGCGTTCAGCATATGTTAAACTATCTCTGGAATGCTGGAGAGAAAGAGAATAGCTCAAAATGCCAAAAATGCATACTCGGCGATAGCTACTAGGCAAGTATATATTTTCTTCAATTACACGTATGCTGCTAATATTTATTTACGGGCTGAAAATTTTCTTACAAATTCGACTCCTGCTCATGAACATATTAATGCCCGAGTGATGTAAAGAGTGCCCTCATCGAAAGATGGCTGCCACAGTTGGGAACTGAAGTCACGATTCAGTGCTCCGTATCACAAGTTCTTTGGAAGTGAGCTCCCGAGGCATCTATTCTAGATGGTGTGTGCTGCTCGAAAATTAAAAGAAGTGCACAGCAAACACCAAGGAATGTTTGCGTTACGTCTGAGAACGCGGAAGTTTTACATGTTTTCGTTCTGTAGGTGGTTTCTAAGCATGGAGCATGTCCAAGTGCACATTTTGGAGCTTGAATTAAGGCATTGTTATGAACGCAGGTGAACCTAGAAACGAAACAATTGCAACAACGCGTTGATGTAGCTTCCAAAGTTTCGCGTTTTCACTGTTAAGTACGGCGCTCATAGTATATAGGTGACTTACCATCGTCTGGCGGACATCGCGGGCTGAGTTTGGCAATCATTTCTCTGAATGGCGAATTACTTCGCAACTCTGCGTCCAGCCACTCAGCCAGTAAGCGGACCCCCACTGTGCCGTAGTCCAGTTCGACAAGTGCAGGGTCACCGATAAAAAAGGGATCGCCGAGAAGATGGGCCGACATGATGATCAGGTGACCAGCCTCTCTGTTTGACGATGGTGGCGATGGCTGCAAGCGGAAAACAAAGCTGCTGCATGTGATCACTAAAAGAGATACGCTCGGTTTACAAAATAAATTGATGAAGGAACGCCTTCTCCTTTCTGTTTTTAGCGTAGGAAAAATTGCCTCTTTCCCGTGCTGCATCTGTACGTGTTTTCAAATAGCGAATGAACATGGTTGCTCGAGTATATTAGCAGCGTAAATTTTCATTACTTTCATCAGTGCCCGTGTAATCACAGGTTGGTGCCAAGCACGCCATACTCATTCTCTAGACGTCATTCCTTTGCACGGGAATGGTCTGTAGCTATCTTCCCCGAAGCCACATATATACAGTCGATGCTACTACACCTAACGGGCCAGGTGGTCTGTTATGTGGGCTGCTCCTGTGGTTATGTCCCGTCTAAGAATGTGGACCGATACCGAAGACAGAGCAGTAGAATAATTTAAACAGTGCGTTGCTCCTGCTTACCCCTTCAAACGGGGATAACATGCTAGAGTGCCGTGCGCAGTTGCTGCCCTCCATTTTAATTTTCAACTCACCCAGGAAAATACCGTCTTTCATCTACACCAACTAGAGATTGCATTGCCTTTCAACTTTTACAGCGAAGCTGTATATGACTCGGATCCCGGCATCCCTTCGTCTCCGTCGGCAGAACAGTCGGCAGAACACCATTCAACGAATTGAAGCGTAAACTGCCTATCTCCATTGGAATTACGCATGCGAGACACACGCCAGTATTCGCTTTAATAATTAAAGAAATAAAAAAAACAAGTGTCAAAACCTCGTGATAGATGACAAGGCGCGTTAGAACAATGCGAAGCACGTAGCCTTCCCCGCATGCATTACCTGGAAGCAGCAACTTTAGAATACGAAGTAGCGAGTTGTGTCACTACACTTTCACATGTGATAGAATAGCCCGCCTCAGTCATTACCACAGCGATCACAAAGCCGTTATCAATATCGCTTCAAAGAAATAACGTTTTTGTACAGTTCATTGAATTGTCTTGCTGTAAATCATTTCATGTAGTGCATTGCTGAACTGCTTAAAGCTACGTCACATTGATCTATCTGATCATGTGATACCATAGTTTCATTGGCCAACCCCCTTCAATGCGAGAAATGGACGCGAATTTTTACTCGTTTGAATCCTATCACTGTATGTTGAAAATATTATTTGACATTCGACAGTAACAAAAATGACTAGTTGTACCTGCAAGAGCAGTCATCTATGTCATCGCTACACTTGTATTGCCATACAACGAAGTGGTAACTACATGCAAGTACGTTAGTCGGAGTTACAGTGAACGTTAAGCAAAAAATATTTGTTACTAAGCCTGAGTGTTGTTAATTTCATCCACCTATGGCACCTCATATGAGTACAAGAAATCAGCATCTTGAACTGTAAGGTACCAGGAGACAGGAAAATATAATCTTATGAAACACAGCTTTACGTAGCCTCATACTTTCTTAACGGTTGGCATTTCCCGGTCGCCTTGTACACCTCAAGCGAGCTTTTGAGACATAGTCGCAAGTCGGACTATTTCTCCTGAGTATACTGACTCATACACTCATTTCATAGGTGTTAGTGCGAGTGTAAGTGATGAGGTGCATGTGATTAGAAGAAAGTACAACTAGAAGTGAACTGGAGATTGAGGTGGACGTTTGAACTTGGGGGACTGTAGGCGAGGGTCAACGCGCGTGACTGTCGCCGAGTTGACGCCAGTATCAAGCAGGTATGCACCGGCGAGATTGAGTTGACATATGAGCATCTGTAAGTCTGCTCATGCTGTAAGTCTGTCATGCTCATGTGTCTGCCGGATCAGCGCAAAAAATTAACAAGCAGCGTACTCTTCGCATTACACATTTTTTATGAGTTCAAAAAACCGCATGCGAACTCGCACGTGATACCGAGTAAAAGAAACTATCGTTCATTGGTTTGTCGCAGTCGTTCACAAAATCCTCTCTTAGTACTCTGATGAACGAGCGGCTTACGTTCTTCATATTGTTGTCCGCATATAAGAACTTACAATATTTTATTTTGGAACATATATTTTAGCATAGATGCGCGCTGTTTCTCCTAGACATAAGTAACAATAAATATTTCGTGCGACAGGTTCTCCAGAAATCGCCCGTTATTTCTCAGATGGTTCAACCGAAAGGCTCCGTAGTTCCAAAGCATAAAAGATTTTACTCACGCAGTCTGCATCGCGAACATGAATTAGAAGCAATTTGACAATTCTTTGTAGCCATCACGAAGCACGCACAATAAATATTGTTGCTTCACCAAATAAAGTTTATTAAACGCTCCTTTCTCAGCAAATTTGAAATTTATGCAACTATACACTTGAAATAATCCAAATTTAGCAACCTAATTAGCTACAAAGCACAATTTCGAAGGTTTTGGTAAATTCCCAGGACACGCATAGTTATCCTGTTCCCATCAACTTTTCAACAAAAACAGACATCGCACTTGACATACCAATCGAACAATCTCTCTTTCATTGCGCACGCTCCGGAGTTGGGTATTTTTATAAAATTTCGCAGACGTTGTCTGCAGGCACTCTGCACCGCGTCAAGTGACTGATTCAATGCAGAAAACGCGACTACGCGGAACGACAAAAAAAAAAAAAAATGCTACATCCAACTGGCACATCCAACTGGCAGTTGATACCTGCATAATGCAAAGCATTACAAGCGTCACAGCACATTGGCTTGCACGGGCGAAATTTTGTAATGTGTTCTATTCCGCCTCTCGAGGCATACATCCCCAGCCAAATTGAAACGTATCGAACGTACGAACGTCCTGGCGAGTTTGCCACCGGCAGATTATTAATGCTTTTTATTCCACCTGTCGACGCAAGCATCCGTAGCATAATGGTCACGCAATAAGCCTGATGTGTTCGAATTGAACCTTCAGGGGAATTTTAGGTATATTCACACACACACACACACACACACACATTTATATATATATATATATATATATATATATATATATATATATATATATATATATATATATATATATATATATATATATATATATATATATATACATATATATATATATATATATATATATATATATATTCTAACTAAGCAGAGTAGCCTGCGCCGCAGCAGAATTGCCGTAATAAACAATAAATCTATGTGCAAGTGGTGGAAGTGCTAGGTTTCGACCACCCTGGAACTTCGGAGTCTCACTATGCCCCCCCATCATGCCCGGCGCAGCATGCACTCCTCCAACTACTCCAGCGGCGCCGCTCACCCTGCTTTGTGCCGGTGTCCTGCGTCAGCGAGATCCTCCTATCTTCTCCGGCACAGTCGACAAAGACGTTGATGATTGGATTTCCTCTTACGAGCGAGTTAGTGCCCACAACCAGCGGGACGATGTAACCAAGTTGAGAAACGTCGCATTCTATCTCTAGGATGTTGCGAAACTATGGTTTCTAAACTATGAAGCCGACTTCATGTCGTTGTTGGTCTTCAAGACCAACTTCACCCAAGTTTTCGGCAGGCCGGCAGTAAGAAAACTTCGTGCAGAACAACGATCTCAAGAGGTCGAAGAGAATTTCACGATCTATATTGAGGACATTGTTGACCTTTGCAAATGGGTGAGCGCGTCGGTGTCAGAGAAGACGATGAAGCATATAATGAAGGGTACTGAGGACGATGCGTTCGAAATGTAATTATCCAAGAGTCCTCACACTGTCCTCGAAGTGATAGCTTTGTGTCAGATTTACGACTAGTTGCGCAGACAACGGCTTCACACCCAACGCCCCACTACGCCAGCCGACTCTCTGTCAAGCCTTGGAGTCGGCGATAACCATGCTACTCTGTTCCTAACAATTCAGGAGTTTGTTCGCACAGAAGTCGCTCGCCAGCTATCTTTGATGTCTTGTGGCCCGGAGTCACCACCCGCTTTGCCACCAACGATCTACGACTTCATTCAAGAGCAAGTTTCTCAAGCCGTTCCTGCCAGCCCGTCAACAGACACCAGTCGCTGCACCTCTCCCGTACACCCTCAAGCAGTTTCCCGATCTCGTCCGCAAACGCTCTTGGCGTCACGTATGCATCGACCGCCGAAATTTTTGCGTCCATTCATGCCGCTTCCAGACCGACAACATTTTCCGACTCCTCAACCAGGACTTGGACCTTACTCCAACCGGTTGCGCACCTTCGATGACCGTCCAACATGTCTTGCTTGTTGTGGTGCTGGTCACGTGGTGTGCCGTTGTCGTCGTTGCATGCTTCCTTTTCCGAACAGCCGGCGAGCGCCACCTTTCCCCGCTCAGTTTTCCTCTTCGCCTTCAAGCCTACCAAATTTTTCCTTGTCCCCTGATCGCTCACTCGAGTCTACCGGCCACTCACCATCTCCCCGTCGTCTCTCGATTTCTACGATGCGGCGCCGTCCCGTGTCCACCGAGCAGGAAAACTGATGTCGGTCTATAAACGCGCATTTAGTCTTCGCAGTGGCATCAGGAAGATGCTCGTCGACAATCAGACGGCGTCCCCTTTACCTTTATATCATGGTGCATGCCTAGGCCTCGTTCAACCGTTCGACGCCTTTTCCATCTTTGACGCGCCTGCCGTTTCTACTACTATGGGCCTTGGCGCACTTACTTGTCAGCCCATGTGGTTGATCATTCACTGCGCGACGCTTTCCACCGCTTCATCGACGATAAAAGGTCAGCTTCAGAACGAAGCCAGTTTATCGCTCTCCTGCAGAAGTTCCGCGATTATTTCGACAGCCGTGCTCCCAGTTTGGGCGGCACATCGACCGTTTTTAATCAGATAGATACCAGCAGTGATTCACCTATGCGGCAACGCCCTCGCCGAGTATCCGCCACGGAATGCCATGTCATAGACGACCAGGTTGCTGAAATGCTCAAGCGTGGCGTTGTGCAGCCTTCAAACAGAGAGAGCCTGAGCGTCACTTTTCGGTCTCGTTATGAAAAATGATGGCTCTATTAAGTTCTGCGTCGACTGCCGACGTCCGAACAAGATAACACGCAAGGACGCTTACCCGTTACTCCACATCGACGACGCCCTCGACTGCTTGCAGGGAGCGGAGTTCTTCGCTGGATTTACGTTCCGGATACTGGCAAGTCCCGTTCTCACCATATGATCGACTTAAAACAGCAATTGTAACACCTAGCCGATTATACGAATTCATCGTAATGCGTTTCGGCCTGTGTAACTCTCCAGCCACTTTTGAGAGGATGATACATACTATTTTACGCGGCCTCAAATGGAACACATGTCTATGTTACCTGGATAACATAGTTTTTTCCGCTGATTTCCAAAAATATCTCAGCTGTCTCGAGCACATTCTGAAATGCCTCACCGACGGGGAACTTAACTTTAAAAAATGTCGTTTTGGCACCCGAAAGCTCACTATTCTTGGCCACGTTGTATCGCGAGACGGCGTCCTTCCGAAACCAGCCATGCTACGCGCTGTCACCGACTTTCCACAACCAAAGAAGTTAAAGGAGCTTCAAGGTTTCCTTGTTTTATGCTCGTATTTCCGGCGTTTCATTCGAAAGTTTGCTTCCATAAGTGCATCCCTGACAGCCCTTCTAAGTGGCGACAAAGAACTTTCCGCCTTGTCGCCCGCCTGTGAAGACGCCTTCACAAAATTACGCCACCGGCTAACATGGCCACCTATCCTCCGCCACTTCTATCCTGCAGCCCCCACAAAGGTCCACACTGATGCGAGCCGCGTCGAACTCGGCGCCGTATTCGCGCAACGAAAAGCGGGGTTCGATGAATATGTCGTCGCCTACACGAGCCGAACTCTAACAAAGGCCGAGGTTAATTACTCTGTTACAGAGAAAAAGTGTTTAGCCATTATTTGGGCCCTTGGAAAATTCTGCCCTGATTCGTATGGTCACCCTTTCGATGTCGTCAGTGACAACCACGCCCTTTTTTGGCTGTCCACCCTTAGGACCCACCTGGCCGACTTGCAAGCTGGGCACTTGAGCTACAGGACTACCACATCCGCGTTCTCTACCGTTTCGGCCGCAAACACACGGACGCTGACACCCTTTCTCGCTCACCGGTCTCCACTGACAACGCTTGCCTATCTGCCCTTGAGCCACAATTACATTTCATGCACTAGCTGTGCAACATGCAGTCGAAGCAGCGCAAGGATCCCTCGATCAGTGCTCTCATCAGCATCCTTTCTGATCCATCCACCTCTTCACGATCTCGTGCTCTTCGCCGATAGGCTACCCACCTCTGCATTCGTGACGTCCTTCTTTATGGCCGTAACTTTATGTCTGATGGTCGCAAGTGGCTTCTTGTGATACCCCGCCATCCAAGTGACTTTATGTGCGACGCTTTTCACGCAGACCTACAGTGCACGCACGCCGGCCTCTTCAAGACCTGCTCTCGAGTACGCCTCCGATTTTGTTGGTGCGGCATGTATAACTACGTCCGAAAGTTCATTTGCTCCAGTGCTCAGTGCCAACGCCGACAATTACTTCCCGAACAAGTCTACCCGTCACCACCTCTTCCTTGCCCTAGTGGACATATACGGACCGCAACCATCCGCTCCAGCAGGGAACATGTGGATTATTGTTTCAGAGGAGATCGGCTGCCGGTAACACCTGCCTGATTTCGTCACGCACCACTCCGGCGATTGACGCTACGGGTCTATCGACTGTCGGTGTCAGAATCTTTTGAATTTCTTCTCTGACGAGTTCTCTGATCAATTCCCGCAAGGGGTTCTGATACTCCCCAGTCATTGCGGCGGCATTGATTGTGGTGCTAGTGGACAGTCGATCGTACTGTCTGCATCTCTGATGAAGGGCCCGCTAAATAGCCGTAGCCTCTTTGATAAAGTCAGCGACGGTGACTGGTGGATTCCGCACAAGTCCCGCGAACAACTGCTCTTTTACACCTCGCATGAGGCAGCGCAACTTTCTTGCTTCAGTCATGTTCGGGTCGGCTCTACGAAAGAGGCGGGCCATGTCCTCGGCGAACATTGTTACCGACTCATTAGGTTGTTGTAAGCGTAGCTCCATCATCTGCTGCGCACGGTAGCGTCGGTCGGCACTCGCAAAAGTATCTGTGATTTTCTGACGAAAGTCATTCCATGTCGTTAGGCTAGCTTCGCGGTTTTCGTAGAAAATACGGCCGCTGTCGTCAAGAGCGAAATAGACGTGGGAGAGCTTTTGCTGCTCAGTCCATTGATTAATCTGTGCGACGCGTTCTGTTACGTTTCGCCTCCGACGCGCGGTATACCCGGCGCGGATGCCACGGACGCCGGGGCTTCGTTCAAAGCGGCGGACATTTTGGACCGTTCAGCGCTGCCGCAACGCTTCCTCCCAAGCGCGTCCAGGCATGTTTCAATGTCACGTGTCTTCGTGTGTGTGTGTGTGTACATGTTGGCGCCCACGCTTGTCAAAGCGCGGCAGCCGGGGCGATGAGCTCCCCAACTGTGAAGCGAGGAGGTCTGACAGGCGCCGGCCTGGCGGATGCGTCACTTCTCGTCTCAACGTGTCCGGGCGCCGCCGTCACGTGCGCCTCATCCCGAGCCGTTCCTTCTTGCCCTCGACTCCGAGAGTATAAAAGCAGCTGCCCCCGGACGCCGAGAAAGGTTTCGAATTCTTCCGTCGAGTAACGTGCTCTCCCGTCTCTCCACTTCGGTCGACCTGACCGGCCGCTCTTTTGCGATGCTATAATAAACAAGTTGTTCTGTTAGCAGTCGACTCATCCTTTGCCAGGACCTTCGGATGCTTCCAGCTGTGCCCCAGGCCGCCAGGCCAACGCTACCCTTGGGGCTTGTGACCCAGATGCAACAGTTCATATTTGTCAAGCCAGTCTTCAATGTCTTCGAAGACTGCTCCGCGATAGCGATCGGGAACCAGAGGATGCAGAACGGTTATTTGATGTGGACTGGAAAACCGGCTGCTTTGGGGTGCTTGAGTTGGGCTGGTTTCGGCCATTGCGAGATGTGTGGAGCTCCTGGAGAGAGGTGGTTGAAGAGGGGAGAACTCCGGGGCAAGGCCTAGCAGTCGACGCCTAAAGCGATGCACGGGTGTTGAAACTGGTGATAACGCGTCCGGGCAAGAGGAACGACTCCCAGAAGGACTCCCGAGCATCAGGCGCGGTCAGTACCCAACACCTCCACCAGTGTCGCAGTACAACGCGGACAGTAGACAGGGAGACGTTCAAGAGCAGCAGGACAACTTGTTCAAATACAAAACAGGCCAGAGACACGTCGTCTTCGTCCTCGCCGAATCCCACTGACCCACTAGATGAAGTCCGTTAATGTCGCTATCTTCGTTGTCGTCTGCATAGAAGAATAGACGCACGCGTCAATATATATATATATATATATATATATATATTAGACAGGGAGACGTTCAAGAGCAGCAGGACAACTTGTTCAAATACAAAACAGGCCAGAGACACGTCGTCTTCGTCCTCGCCGAATCCCACTGACCCACTAGATGAAGTCCGTTAATGTCGCTATCTTCGTTGTCGTCTGCATAGAAGAATAGACGCACGCGTCAATATATATATATATATATATATATATATATATATATATATATATATATATATATATATATATATCTGTAGACATTCATATCTTAAGAAGCCAACCAACAAAGCCGCAAAGGACAACGCAGGGGAAATTACTTGTACTGACTAATTGAACAAAAGAAATTGTAAATTAATGGCAATGCAAGTGGATGAACAAACTTGCCGCAGACGGGGAACAATCCCTGTCTTCGCATTACTCGTGCGATGCTCTAACCAATTGCGCTGCCGTGGCGCTGTTTCCCTATCCACTTTCTTTGGTATTTATTTTTTACTGCTAGAACTAACCTTGGGAGTAAAGCCCTTTAAACTTCGTAATGTAGCGCCACGCCTTGAAGAATACCGCCCCCTCCTCGCGCGCTCTGGTCGAGGTCAACGCCGCGTCGCCATTGGCCTAATGGCATCACGTGGGCTCTCGCGCCGGCTTCGTTTGTTTACAGTCACGCTTCAGGGCTATTTTTTGCTTGAGAAGTGTCTGCGGAGGGTCGAGGAGCACATGTGGGCGCCGTTGCTCTTCTGTGTTGTTTTGGTTTGCAAACGCCTTGAACATTTGTGGCAAGTGCGACGTCGCTTTATTGCATTTTCTATCACCATAACCTGCTGGGGCTTCGTATGCCAAAATAGTTTCAGCAAAGACAAGAAGCTCTTCTCGATACCGTCCGGCAAGCGCTACGGGTTAGGAAGAAAGACATGGATCCATCGAATTGGGAGGGAGAACTTCAGACCAACATTCTCCCCACGACTATACGAGTTAGTGGCGAGTCTCTCATAGTATTGTCCTACGAGACGTGCACTTTGTTTATAGAGGCAGTACGATCGTATTTGGTGCGCTTAATCATATTGTACACCAACAGGCTTGGATTCGGGGGCATGCGAGACTGCGTGTGAAAACGTGATTACGAAACCCTTAGGATTCAGCGCATTCCTTTTGACAAAATTTGAGGCTCGAGTGTGAAAACTCATCTTAGGAAAGCAACTGTCTGCATTTTGTGGTTACTAACTAGTAGCCTTCTTTAGAGCGAATGGCTTCGTTTGCTTGTTTTGTTCGTGTTCGTCATTGGCGGTCGCCCGGTGGATTTGCGATACAAAGGAAAAGTGTGCGAGCTCTCCCGAAACCGCGTTCGTCGCCGAACGACAGCATCATAAGTCTTTGAGACGTACGTGCTAATTCGTGTCAGCTTTAAAGTGTGTATAGGTTAAGATGCGGTGGTGGAGCACTCGCAAAGAAAACGTCCGGTCACCTGCTCGTTCACTGGCTGGTTTAGTCGCCGTTCGCTCGTTCGTTTAGTCGTTCGCTTACTCGTTCGTTCAACTGTTGGCTCGTTCGACCACTGTCTTTGAGACACACTTAATGCGACAACACATGGTGCCTGAACTCAACGACCGCATTATTTCACTTACCACAATTTTGGCCATGTCATAGCGCTGCAATTCTTTGCGCGGTCATCACTAAATTCATATCTCTAAATTCACTTAAGTCATATCTCGCAAATGTTATTTCGGAGTGAGCTTAACCGTCCTCAATGCATCCTCATTAGTGCAACTCGGATCGCGACAAGTAAGTCACTTTGTGAACGGACGAGCTAACGCACGATGATATGTTAATCTTGATGAGTCACTAAACTGAAAAAAAGAAAACGAATTCTCTTGCTTGAGCCTGAATGAAGCGCTACCGCTTCGCAAACGAATACCAAGAAACTGATTTCATTTTCTATATATGCAGAATCCCGACTCCATGATAGGCGGTGCATATTTCTGTCGACTTTGAGGCACGATAAACATTATAGCACTATCACCCACCTCTGAGCTTTTGCGCGCGCTAAGAAGATTGGCAAGCACGCATGTTGGCGGCACTATAGCTTGTAATACTCTTTCGAACCTTCAGAGAAGCGATCGTTCGTGCCCTCTGTCGTCCTTTGTGCGTCATAGCTGATACGCGCCGCGAATTCACATGGTAAGGACGGCGCGGATTATTTAGGCTACTGAGGGCTTGCTGGCGGTCAGGGTGTTGGCATTCGACCGTAAATGTGTTATTTAGAACCATTCGCAACGGCCTCTTGCGACACTCACTTGACACATGTTGCGTACCTAATTGTACAGCATGCGATACATTCGGAATAGTCATGACACAGCGTTAGCGCTCGTTCAGATACTTAAAAAAAAACGAATTATCAAAACAGGAAAGAAAGCTGCCATCACTGAATTTGCATAACCGTCCGTATAGAAAGTCTATGCTGTAGACGAACTTACGCGGAGCTAGAAAGCCGACGCGAAGAATTAAAGCGCACCGCCTACGTGCATTCACTCTGCGAAAGTCTGTCTGCTACGCTCGAGCGGTGTAGGCGGCGCCACGGTCGGGGAGGGAGCGTGAATGGGAGGAGGAAGGAGGAGAAGTGAAGGTAGAGGATGAGAGTGTCGCTACTTCACGAAGTTCAAGGGGTTTTACTTGGGAGCGCTAGCCAGCGCCACCACGCACAGACTTTTGCGGCAGATGTGGAACATCCTTTCTGCCGCAAGCGTGAGGAGTACGTGATCTTTTCGGGTGAAAGCAACTGGTCAACAAACCCACTCGTGCTACCTGAAGGGATCAATACCGCCGGATACGAGACACTCATTATGCAATAAACGAGAAGAAAGGGGGTTAACCTAGGGTGTCCTTGGTGTCCTTGGTTTGTTTGTTTGTTGGCTTCTGATATGGTCAATAGAAGTCGGCCCCTCCCGGTTAACCACCTTTCTTCTCGTTAATTATATATGGGTGTTCTTTTAGCTACACCAAATGTTTAAAATTAGAAAAATATAAATCATAGTAATGTTAACATTCGAGTCTACAGATTGGTGTCCTCTAGATACAGAGCAACTGCTGCAGTTACGTGTGTAATTATTGAAGTTACGGTAATTACCTTTCTTATTAACAACAGTAAGTGGCTACAGCAAATGAGTACTTTGGGGCCCGTCCTTGACACTACCTATCCCAACGATTATATTTTAAAATAGCGGATTTCATGTGGGAGCTACACGAACATTTAGTTCCCCTTGGCAGGCTCCTTGAAACCGAAACTGTCTGGAAAAATAGTGTCTGTGTCGTCGATGTCACCGCCCCTCTGCCTTTCGTCATGTCTTCGAGGTCAGGCGCCGGTTCGGCCCGCGAGCAGCTTGCGTTATCTCCTTGCTGTCCGCGGCGTATGCCTAGCGCTTCAATGCTGGCAGGCCGCCAAATTTACTTCGTCATTGCGTTGGGCGCCACGTTTCCACGTCCATCAACGAAATGCCGTTTCAGGGGTATTGTGGCACTTAGGCCCAGCTTGTCCAGAATGTACCTGCCGGCCAGTGTACCGGACAGACGGAAAATCGGCGCCGTTTTGTGCGCCTCGATGAGTTCTCCCACGGTGTTATGTATACCCAAACTCAATAATTTGTGTGAATTGGTGTAGTTGGGTAGGCCCAACGCTTTTCTGTGTGCTAGACGGATTAAGGCGTTAATTTTGTCCATATCCGCTCGCCTTAGGTGGCAGTAAGGGAGGGAGTACAATATGCGACTGATCAGAAAGGCTTGAGTCGGCCGACATAGGTCCCCCTCCTTCATGCTCGTGTGAAGCCAAGCGATTCTTTTTATTAATCGGCACATTTGTCGGATTGTGCATTGTCACCCGACTATAGCCTGCGCGTTGCGGGTGGTGTGCTGTATGAGCATTCCCAGCAGAGGTGGGACTGGGCCAGATTCCATTCGGACCCCTATTGTGGAGGTCTGCTGTTGGCTGTCTATTTGGTCTGTTCTCTTTCTGATTATTAGTAGTTCAGATTTCTGCGCAGAACACGTTAGCCCGTTTAGTTTATGTTATTATTGAACCGTGTCCGCCGCGGTTTGCAATGCCTCTGAAATTTCGCCATCTGAGCCAGTGTTTATCCAAATTGTTATGTCGTCTGCATGCATATATTCAATGGCTAACGTGTGGTATGGCGTCTAGGAGGGATAACAAGTTTGCCATGGTATTATTAAAAAAAAAGGTAAGAGAACTTCTCTTTGCGGGGTTCCTCATGTTCCTAAGGTGAAACGTTCGCTCTTGGAGTCGCCCAGATTAATTTCTTCTGTTCGCTCCCTGAGGAAGTATGAAATATATTCAAAACTGCGTTTCCACTCGTTCATCTGGTTCAGATTAGTTGGGATTGAACAGCGCGTAACAACGTCAAAGGCCTTGCTTATGTCTAGCGCTAGTATGGTCCATGTGGCTCTGATGGGGCTCTGATGGGGCCTGGCCACAGGATGTCGTGTTGTAATTGCCACATTAGTCTTATGTGAAAAGATTGGGCCTAAAACCCGCCATAGTGTGAAGGAATAGCCCCTCCGTCTCAGCGTAGTCGTTGAGCCGTCTTAGTATAACGTGCTCCATGGCTTTTCCTAAGCAAGATGTCATGGAAATCGGTCTTAAGTTTCCTAAGTCGAGCTTCTTGCCCAGTTTGGGTATAATAGGCTTTGAGAAACTTCCTCGACCATGAAGGTCAGTGTTCCTCTGCAGCTATCACGGCGCACACAAATTTTTCTCGGTGCTTTGGCCAACTTAGAAGCGCCTACCGTCTCGCGGGTGCTTTCAGCCGCGAAGGCGTCGGCGCTTCGCACGGTAGTCTAGTATCTAGGGCGCAAAAAGCGTACAGGCGTGGCAGCTGCCTGCAGAGTGTGGGCCCCAAGCGTGAAGTGCTGCCATAGTAAAAAACTCAGTGCCCTTCCACTCTGTGAAGGAGGATGACCAGTGAAGCTGAGAATATGGGTCCCTTCATGGCGAACTGCAATTCTGCCACGGGTCAGCCGGTTATTGCACATTCTTCGGGATTGGCCCACGTATCGGGAGTGCTTAAAGCCTGCTTCACCTCCACCGCGGGTCGGCTCGGCATTCCACTATCTTCATGATTGGCTCATGTATGGGGAGTGCTTAACACCTGCTTCACCTCAGCCGCGGGTCGACCTGGCATTGCACTATCTTCGGGATAGTGCAATGGATAGTGCAATATAGCCCACGTATGAAAAATTGTTGGTCTATATACAGGGAGACGAGATCCACCAGGGTCTAGGCATAAACCACTTAGCTGTAAAAGGGAATCTAGATCTAAGTCGCTTCTCTTGATGCTGTTGCCTCAACGCACGATTGTTTTAGAGGCGTTTCCCCCTGTTTTCCTAGACGTCGTTCACTGCTAAGGTGGCGACCTTTAAAGCGCAGCTCCTGCTGCGAGCGTCGGCGTAACCGAGCGAACGAGCGCAGCGAAGGATGAAAGAGCGAAGGAGGAGCGTAGTGCGGGGTGAAAGATGCGAGGAAGACAATGGAGGAGGAGGGTATGGTGATAGCGAGAGAAGAAAAGCCGTTACGGCAACGATGCCTTCGAGGAGGCGACAGAATAGCGCGCGTCGTTTGGGGAGTTTGTCTGCGTCGGCTGCTGTGAATCGCGCGAACACATCACCCACGCGCTGTCTCTCGTGATCTCCAGGTGAGCGAGGCAGGCATGCCACAATACCTCCCTATGCCACCTGTCGTACGAGACAGATTGTCCACGCCAGCCAATACGTCACGAAATGAAAACACGTATAGAGCTGCGCGAAAATTTCGCCATAAGGGAGTATCGTCATGGCTGGTGATATTTTTAGAGTGAAACTTTAACGGAGCTTCAAATACCGTTTACGTGCAGTGCATCAGACTCAGTGCTAGACAGGGCTGCCATGTTAGGATACAAGGCGCCAACTTCGCTACTTTTTTTACTCTTGTGACGGGAAAATTCCTTGTTGGTTAATTTTGAAACCTAGCATATTTGATGAGAACTACGAACATGCAAGCCCAATATTATGCTCAAATGGTAAAAATCCCTATGTTACGCCTCCTACAACACAAATTACGGGAAGCAGCTGCCATCCGCTTATGTACTTTCTTTAACGAACCTTACGCTTCCAGCATATAGAAGAGGGCGGGAATATTGAGGTGTAGAGTCGTGGTGAATAACGCGTACACTCGTCTTCTCGGTAATAATGTCTGATTTGTTGCTGTGCAAAAATTGGGAGATATAGATGAAAGGCATGCGGTGCTCTTTTTTGTATATTTTGGCGCCGATGCCTTGCTTATCGATGGTGAATTTTCGTAGCCTTAGCTGCGGTCTAGTGCCAGGGATATACACTGCACTGCAACTTCAGTCACTTCCGATTTCTCGCCTGTTGTTTGTTTAAGACTGCCGTGTGCATTGGAGCACAAATGACAATGCGTGGTCCCGGAAGGTGTGATTCATTTGGGTCTCGTTCATTGTCGAGGTTACCGTAGCCGCTGGAATGTCAACTTGAAATGAGGGAAGCTACTTGTTTGATGCCATTTTTGTGTTGCGCCTTATTTGCCACAACCTTCTGAAACTAAGTCTACACATATCATAATGTTCAGATGATGATCACTTCTTGGGGACCGGATACAGTTGCCGTGCTTTATCGTAGGCTCGAGCGCGGTAATAACAGCACACTATATGGTGTAAAGTTTCATTTGCATTTGTTTATATTATCTTATCAGACATAGTCTGACATAATCTTTTGTCAGACATAGATGCGTAATGTAAATGTTTATGCAGACATCGATTACGGACTCAAGTGGGTGTAAGCGTTTCAGCCGTAAGGTGCTTCCACATAAAGCGAACTACCTTGCAAACGCTCGTCTCAAGAAAAGCAGTTCTTGTAGAAAGGGAATCAAGGCGGCAAGGTTGATCGCAAGGAAATAAGGGAAGGGAGAATTTGTAAGCAGACATTATTTACTATCGAAAATACAGAATATTTCTTTGAGATTCGTTTTCCGGTGCTTTGTTGTGATAAAGGTTCAGTAGTAACCAACGAGACGCGGCGTCGTGCGGGGCCGCTGTCGATTTCTTGAACTAACCTCAGATGAAACCGAAAAGGTTTCAGAAAGTGCGAAAACTTTTCTTGACATGAGAAACCAACCTCGAGCTGAAGCGAAGCTCGGAGCTGCCTGTCGACGTCACCATCGTCGTCCCACTCCTTGCCCACGGATTCAGCGCGGGCTCGAACAACGTTCACAAGGAAGGACGCCTCGTCGTATGGCGCTGGCTTGCCACTCATTGAAGGAGTCACCATTCTTGTCGCATTGTAATATGACTCTCTGCTCTCCCCTGAAAAAAGAAATGTTATTGTGAGCTCGTTGCAGCAAGCGATGGACGAAGTGATAAAGCTGTTCCACGCTCATCATAGTTTGGTCGAGACAATCTCCTGTGTCTAGGCAGCTTATGTGCGGTATTTACGTGCATATCAGCTATGTAAGCATGAAAATTGGAGCGCGGAATCAGAGGGGCTGTGGTCATAGAGAATGCAATTGTCCGAGTGCTACCGCTATAGCGGGTTTTCTCCACGCCGCGTTTAAGCCGTACGGAATTCGGCTGAACCTCTGCCTGGTACCTGCTCGCTTTTGTCGGACTTTAGGATTTACCGCACAGTCAAGTGGTTTTTGTAGAATATGGCAAGGCTCCGCCTCTCTATGCAGGGGTTTCGAGAGGCATATTCAGTAATCTTGCGTCCTTGTAGTTGGCCAATGAATCTTTTAAAAAGCACGGAAACTTAAAACGCTAGAGGGCTATTGTTTCAAGCCAATGCATTTAAGAACAAATCTCATCATCCTTTTAACAAAGTAAAATGAGCCTGTACACACTGCCAACGTCGTTATTGGTGGGAACCTGCTGGAAAAGCATGGCATAGAAAGCCTTATGAAGCTTACAAGACAGGAAAAATAATTCTACATTTCAGCCTTTAAATTTAAGAACTGCATTACAATCCTCCTAGAAACGAAATGAAAGTAAGATTTGATAGCTCTGTTCGAGTCATTTTAGCTGAGGCATGTCTGAAATTAAAGGAATATATGATCGAAAAGAGCATGTCATATTATATACCACTCAGATGTATAATTTTACACTTTAGCAGCACGTGCTGCATGCCTGTTTTGTTTATTTAAATTCCTCTCTAAATGCTTCTGAGCTCGCTTTCCCGTCTGCACGTTGTTTGTTATGTTGTCGCTGTTATTGTTTTGTCGTTTCTTTTTAAGTTTCCCACTTGGGGTGAAGCAACATGAGGCTAGACTGCCTTTAGATTTGCCTCGGCATGTTGTGGCCAAGAAGTAAAATGCTACATCCTCAAAAACAAATCAAACAAGCTGTGCAGAATGATACACCATTTTGAGTAGACACCTCACATTTACACTTCGTAGCGGTGAAATCAAATGTGCAAGAAATCAAACGACCAATTAAGCGCGCGACAAGATCAGACTTGTAGGCCTGACACAATAAAAGCTACTGGCTATAATAGAATTGCGTTACTCAAAAAATAACGGAATACAGCGACCATTTACTGCTTCACAAAATTAAGTGTGGGATTACTAAAAAGAAATCGGCTACGATAACGTTGGTTTCCTCCCAACTTCTATTATTTTTATTATTGCACAAAGACAGTGAACACAACTTTTTCAAGTTCACCTTGGTTATCGGCCGTCATTTTTCCCGAAGGCTATAGACTGAAGTCCGCTAGATGCGCACGCTGAAAAGGCGGGAGATGTTGAAACGTGCGAAATCTTTGCGCACAGTATTGCGGTTACGGAATGTGTCATTCATAGCGCGTGGGTCTTTTATGAAGCGCACCGTTTCATTGTTTATGGGGCTTGGAGAAGGCGGTCTCGATATAGCCCGAGATGAGCTGGAGAAATCTTTTTAGGTGATTTCCTGTTACCAAAATCTGCAGTGCCATGGCCACCGAGCCGCAGTAGCGCCTTTCCACATCGCCAGCTGATATCTGATAAAATTTTTAGATGAGGAAACCCAGATGAAGCTCCCGGGTATGCCAGTCTGAACATGCGCATCTACGAGGCTGCTGCATCGCACGATTGCTTGTTTTCTACTCGAGCTCCCGCCCAATTCAAGTGCCGAAAGCTGTCTCCTGCTACGCATTGTCTCTACTGGATAATTATCTAATTGGTTACCGGTTTTAGTTACTGGAAACAATAATTGAAATAAAGTGGGACTTGCCAAATAAAATAGTAATCGGTGAAATACAAACTACTAAAGCAAGCATTTCAATTCAAATAACTACTTACATGAAATGTGCTACATGTTTGGGTGGCATGACAACAATGCTTACCCACGATGGTAATGCTCCAGTTGCCCAAGTCAGCGCCGTAAAAGCCCACTTCGGCTCGAAACGACTCCTTCATAATTTCTGCCATCTGCCTGATTTTCTGAGGTGCCTCCCTTTGCACTAGGGTGTCGTACGACCAGGGCAGGAACACCGCCGGGAAGTGCCTTCCAGTTGTGGAGAGACACTCGTAGGTGAGCGCTCGCGAGGAGCCTGTTGTTACACCACCTCCAAGGATGTAGCGATATCTGGAGAGCAAAAAAAAAAAAAAAAAAAAAAAAAAAACGTGTAAGTGTAAACGTCGCTGTATTGGCGCTGCGCTGTGGGTAAGCTCTTAACGAACACAGCTGCAGCTGTGGCCACGGTTAGCGGAGCTGATAGGGTTAGCAGGAAAGTATCGCTTTCATAGCCAACATGTGAAGCAATCTGACGCGTCTCTCGTCCACTAAGTGCTTGTGCATTTGGTATTCGTCAGTTCATGAAGAAATAGACGTCATCTTGCGCGAATACACAGTACAGACGCAGAGACCGCTAGGCCACGTCACCTCGCATCCTTACATGTTGTGAGCATAGAATAAAGCAGCCAGTGTGTGGACTCAGCACCACGGTATCTACAGCACGCATGCCCAACGACGCTGTGGCTATTGAACGCATGTCATATTTTACGGATTTAGCCTTCATCAATATGACGCGTAGGAGAGATTTGCGTAGCCCAACATGACGGCAACCGTCGAAGCAGGCGATGTCTGCATCAGAAATATATACCCAAGCAGTCGTCCTACACCCAATGACCTATTTGTTCCAAATGCATGCTTTCTTGAGAAGGCTGTTATAGAGCATCAACACCAAAGTATTAGTGTGACTGGAATGCTGAAAAAGACGAGTTCACTTGTCGAAACGGTGGCTCCCGCTTTTACTTGGTCCTCGGTTTGCTCATGATCTTGAATTTACACCGCCCGCCTTCCTCATGTTTCCCTGGAACACTATTTACCCGATATGTTTTCGAATTTTCGACGTTTTATTCTTAGAGAAAAAAGCTATACTAGTTGTACTTGGTATCCCAAATTTGGGGGCAGCCCACGCGGGCAGCCCCAAATCACAGGCCACAAACCACGAACACTTGTTTGTGCTTTATAGTTCGCACAGATGGCCTCCACAACTTGCCCTGAGCCAAACGCATTTTCGTTGTGAAATTAATTGAAATGTTGGGCTGAGAGCTGTGTTGTCGGAAAAGACTGCGACAAAGGAAAATATGGCACTGCTGCGCAGGTAATACGTGTACAAGTCATGACATAAGACAAGCGAAAACTCCTTTACGAAGTGGGTGCAACAATGCTCTATGCGCCGTCATTCGGATCGGCGTCAATCACCTGGAACGTGGAAGACAAAGGTGAAAAGGTGACCAGGTTCACTGTGAGCGCAAGCTACGACCAACTGGCAATTTTGCTTACTGACTTCAACAACAGAGTCGGTGGAAACCTCAAAGAGCAAGCATTCTTTGCCATCGCCTATTTCTCTCTTTATGAAACGCTCTTGCAAATCAAGCCAAAAGTTATTGAAATTCAAATAATGCATTGGGGATCCGCAATGGACGAGCAATACAACGCAAGAAAAGCAACCCCTCTAAAAAATGTTGGGCTTGGCGAATATCCATGGATGCATGGTGAAAAAGAGACCGATGTTAGCGGCAGTGCGTCTAACCACCGAAGCCCTGTGTAACATTGTCACTGGCACATCTATATTGTGATCGGATCTCGCTCACGCATGCGAAAACGCGTGACATCGCAGACGCGTGAAAAAATGCTGCTGTAGAAGATATGAACCACTGGCTGCACGAACATAAGCAGACCGTTTTGACATGCAACATATTTTCCAGGTTATGAATGACACTTACCAGCTGCGATATCGCTGTGTATACTGTAGCCCATCGTATACATTGCTGTCTACTTTTCTATATCAATATATTTTTGCTCAGCGAACAGGTTTAGAGAAAACTCGTCTGCGTAACAAATTCTAAGGTTTGAAATAGTCCAACATAGCGAATATATTCGCGTTTGGTAGCCAGAATTTGTGAAAAAATTTATTGGAAAGAGCTCTTTGAAGCGTCTTGTTTTCCGCATACTTGGTGCTCAAAAATGAGATGCATGTAATAATATAAATGCTTCCTTTAGCTTCAACATGTGGTATGAAGCTACAAGTGGAGACACGCAGATAGGCGTTTCAGATTGAAGGCGAGCAAAAATTGTCTCCAAAAAGAGGCATATGTAAGATTTCACACGGTCGTTCGAAAGAAGAGTGAAGCATCTTACGCAAACACCTGTTCCACACATTCTTCCCTTGCTAGTTGAATAAGCATGCTACCCGCCATGGTGGCATAGTTACTTTGGCGTTCTGTTAAGCCCGAGTGCATGATGAAAGCCCGACCGCGGAGGAGAGATTTCGATGGGGGCGAGATGCGAAAAAAAAAAAAAAAACGTCCGCGTAAAATGCTTTGGGTGCCCGTTAACGAACTCTAGGAGGTCAAAAAACCCGGAGTCCCCTCTACGGCGTGCATCGTAATCAAATCGTACTTCGTGCCAAGTAAAACCCAGAAATTTATTAATTTTTCTCAACAGCCCTGCTGTCAGCAAAGACTAACGAAACATTTTATTCTAGTGGTCTAAGTATGAAGCTCTATAGGAAGACGACGTGAAAGGTATTTCAGGTTAATTGCTGATGTGGTATCGTTATTCATCGGCGCGTTCATGTGCACCTGCGCATGGGCCAGGCTCTAATAATTTTAAAAATGAAACGGAAGAAGAAAGCTTGAGACCTTTATAAAAACTTTACGTATGCGTCAAAGAGCGTGATCTAATAGGAGCAAGTATCTAAGGTCAAAATATTTAGGTAACTCTAGTATCTTTAGAAAGGTGAGCAATGTACGTTCCAGCTTCCACGAAGACTGTTAAAAGAAGGTCGCCTAGAGTGGTCAACGGCCGCTCCATGAAACTTAAGTGCCAACTTTGTTGCATGAAGAGTCCCCAGAAGGCCCTCGTTATGAAGTGTACTGGTTTCCGCCCTATCCCTAAAGTTTCACCTTAGAAGGTCTCTATTCTGTTGCATATGAACAGCTTTTAAACATGCCCTACCGCAGCTTTTTTTTTTTTCAAATTTGAAAACACACAAGAACGAGGCGATACCTTTCAAGGAGGTTGTTCGTGAAGAAAATGATGAAGAACCCAGTAATAACACTGATACAGAAACAGCGCAATGCTTACTGTTCCATTACCGTTATTTTGAACTTTTTCTCTCAGCAGAGGCGTCCACGGTAGTAGTGCCAAGACTACTACACTTTTCTTAGTGTTTTCTTGTTTACGTGGCGTACTTAAACTACCCTTTATTGATACCGTCTGACTAAGGTACCCGACTCAGAGGGCGTGTGGGACGTGTTAACAATGACCGCTTCCACCCGCCTAAAGCTACGCTAAGCACCAAAAAGACGTGTAACATACTCCACAACATCATCGTTCCTTCAAATACCAAAACAGAAACAAACACAACCCTACAAAAACTCGGCGAATATCCGGGACCCCAGGATGAACTCATACAGGTACTCCAGCAAACATACGGGGGAATTCGGACCGGGCATCCGAAACCATACCCTCAATATCCGGAACCTCCGAACGAGATACTTGATGCACCCATCACGTATGCGGAGGTATACGCGGCAGCACAGAGCTTCAAGAAAAACACGGCACCGGGTCCCGACGGGATCACCAACGCCATCTTGAGAAAGCTAAGCGATGAAGCCCTGCGAGCCTTTACAAAGCTGCTGAACGAAGAAACATGGACACCGGGCGGACTACAGCTCACATCGTCCTTATACCCAAACCGGGAAAACCAGGGAGGCTCGATCAATTACGACCGATCTCGCTCACGTCTTGCCTGGGCAAGCTTCTTGAACGAATTGTACTCACTCCAATAGAATAAGACCTGGAAGAACATGAACTACACCCCAATTGCATGTACAGATTTCGGAAAGGCATGTCAGCACAGGATGTCTTCGTCCTCCTCAAGGAAGAGGTCCTCAACCCACAACCGGGCAGTAACAACAGCATACTCCTAGCCCTCGACATGGGAAAAGCATTTGATAATATAGCACGCGAAACCATCCTAGATGGCCTCGCCACCATAGGATGCGCAGAGCGAGTATACCATTATGCCGTGGCTTTTCTCAGCCACCGCAAAGCCGGCATCGGCATAGTAGGCCTACAATCAGATATATATTGTCGCGTATACTCTGCTGAAGTATACACACTGAATGGGGATCCAGGCGTTTGTCCTTCACGAAACGAAACCGTTGATGCGCGATGCCGAGACGAACCTCGTTCTCTTCTTCTTTTGACCCCTTGCTGTGCCACTGCATGTGACACTACCCCCTCATCAAAAAATAAATAAATAAAAGAATGAAAACATACATAGGCTTGACGTGAGAGCGCCGAGATGGCCTAGGACGAACACATAGGCTATAGTAACAATCACTGTGGTGTGCGATATAGTCACAAGACACTGAGGGACGAGCAACAACAAAAACTAACCTAAGCGGCTGAAGACGTCGGATTTTAGCGGCTATGATACGGTTTCAACCGCACAGCATGCGCAATCTCAGATTGCGGTTGTCGACGTCGGGGAGGCTGGCTTCCGTCAGGAAGGACTTCGTAATTCACGTCGCTAATCCGCTGCAACACTTTGTAAGGTCCGAAGTAGCGACTCAAAAGCTTCTCGGATAGTCCTTTTCGGCGCACGGGAGTCCAGACCAAAACTTCATCGCCAGGTTGGAACTCGACTTATCGATGGCGGAGATTGTAACGTTGTGCATCGATGCTCTGTTGTTTCTTTATGTGCACTCGGGCAAGCTGACGGGCTTCTTCCGCTCGTTGCACGAAGAGTTCGGCATCTTGGGCGAGATCGAGGTGATCGATGTTGTCGCATGGCAGCATTGCTTCTAACATAGTCTGCACTTCACGGCCGTAAACGAGGTAAAACGGCGTGAAGCGTGTTGTTTCTTGAGTAGCAGTATTATACGCAAACGTTACGTATGGGAGTATCTCGTCCCACGTCTTGTGCTGTACGTCTACGTAAATAGACAGCATGTCAGTCATCGTTTTGTTCAGTCGTTCGGCCAAGCCGTTTGTCTGCGGATGATAGGCAGTTGTCCGTCGATGGGTTGTGCAGCTGAGTTTAAAAATGTCTTCAATGAGCTGCGCTGTAAAGGCTTTGCCTCGGTCTGTGATGGCGTGCGATGGGTCGCCATGCCGTAGGACGATGTTCTGTATGAAAAACTGGGCAACCTCGGAAGCTGTGCCTCGAGGCAACGCCTTTGTCGCAGCATATCGCGTTAAATAGTCTGTGGCGACGATTATCCACCTGTTGCCAGAAGATGACAGTAGAAACGGGCCCAGAAGATCCATGCCGACCTGGTCGAAAGGTTTGCCAGGTGGGTCAATCGGATTCAGCAATCCCGCAGGCTTCACAGCTGGCGACTTTGGGCGCTGGCATTCACGGCAGGCTTGGACGTACCGCTTAACACACTCGGCAAGTTTCGGCCAGTAGTAGGATTTGCGCACTCTATCAAGCGTGCGCGTAAAACCCAAATGGCCAGACGGAGGCTCGTCATGACAGGCGAATAAAACTTCGGCACGGAGGTATGCTGGAACGACCAAAAGGTTATGTCGTCTTGGTGGCAGCGGAGTTCTTCTTATAGAAGACGCCATGTCGTAAACAAAAAGACGACAATCCTCGAGCGATGTGCCGGGGTATTGATGGGTTTCGTCCTTCCAGATGTTCGGATATAGGTCGTAGTGAGTTGTCTGCGCGCTGCCGTGTGGACAAATCAGTAACGCTTACGGCCCTAAGGAAAACGCCGTCGTCCTCAATGTCTTGGTCGGTAGTGTCGATAGGGGCGCGCGAGAATGCGTCAGCGTCTTCGTGTATGCGGCCTGACTTGTACACGATGGTCACGTCGTACTCCTGCAAACGTAGACTCCACCGTGCCAGTCGTCCAGAAGAGTCCCGCAGATTTGCAAGCCAACATAACGAGTGATGATCGGTTACAACCTTGAATGGGCGGCCGTAGATGTAACGTCGAAATTTGGCCAGCGCCCATACGACGGCAAGACATTCTTTCTCCGTAGTGGTGTAGTTGGTCTCTGCACGCGAGAGTGTGCGACTTGCGTAGGCGATCACTCTTTCAATACCTTCCTGCCGTTGTACAAGTACCGCGCCAAGACCAACGTTACTGGCATCTGTATGAACTTCCGTGTCCGCTTCCTCGTCAAAGTGGGCCAGAACTGATGCTGACACCAGACGCTGTCGAAGTTCAGTGAAAGCAGTCTCTTGCTCATTGAGGCGTCGATTATCAACACAAAAAACGAAGCGTTCCGTCTTTTTTCTTGACCAGAACGACCGGAGATGACCACGGACTGTGCGAAGGCTGAATGACACCATCATCTAGCATCTCCCTGACTTGGGCTTGAATTGCCTCACGTTCTTTCGGCGAAACACGATAAGGCTGCTGTTTGATGGGGCGTGCGTCGGCGGATGTCGTGATTCGGTGCTTCGTGATTGGCGTTTGGCCCACCTTAGCAGACCGAGCGAAGCACGCGCGGAATTCGTTCAAGAGTTTCTGCAGTGCGCTCTTTTGGTCGTCCGTAAGCTCGGAGTCTACATCGACGTCTCTGAGCGAACCGTCGTTTGTGTCCACTTCAGAAGCAAAGCACTCGACGATGTCCGTTGATGGTTCGGCGTAGGCGACGGCAGTACCACGAAAAATGTGCCGATGCTCAAAGCTAAAGTTGGTAACGAGGACCGCTGTCTGGCTATCACGAAGTTCCACAAGGCTTCGTGCTACACAAATACCTTGGGCCAGCAACATAGAAATGTTGCCTTCTACATTGGCTTCACCGTCTCGTAGCTCGTCGGACTTGACCGGGACCATAACACTCGCACGCGGCGGTATCGTGATGCTGTCGTCCGAAACGCGAAGTGCGAATCTGTGTCCAACGGCGTCGGTCTGTGTTGTTGCCCTTTGTGTCGAGAAAGTGATGCAGTGCTCGCGGAGGTCAATAATGGCGCCATATTCCCGGAGAAAGTCCATCCCAAGAATTAAATCGCGGGAACACTCGCGTACAACCAGACAAGTGGCGAGAAAAGCAGCACCGCGCATTTCTACTCTCGCCGTGCATAAGCCAAGCGGTGTGACGACGTGGCCACCTGCCGTGCGAACTGGTGCCCCATTCCAGGGCAACGTAACTTTTTTCAGAACGCTTGCCAGTTTGCCACTAAGAATGGAGTAATCGGCGCCGGTATCTACAAGTGCACTCATTTTTCTGCCGTCGATCAACACAGGTATATCCAGTGAAATCTTGTTGGCGGGAACTGGTTCTGGCGTCGTCGTGGTCTCGTTGTTCTGCGGTCGGCACGATACGAGGTCTTCAGCGCGTCGAGTATCAGCGGCCCCGCCTCGGAAGGTCGCTGACGTCAGTTTGCCCGGCGTGGACTTGGTGATCGCTATTGCGTCGTCCTCGAAGTGGTATCACGAGCAGGGAAATATCGCCGCGGTGAGGGTGAGCGTGACTGCCGCTGCGATGTACCCGGCCGGCGCTGCTGTTCGATGAATTCTGCGCTGTCGGGAGGCCTCTGGCCAAACCTAGGTCGAGGCGAATCGATGGAAAAACCCCGCAGGCCGAGTCGTCGATAGGGGCACTCCCGATACACATGACCCGCTTCGCCGCAGTGGTAGCACAGCGGTCGTCGGTCGGGTGCTCGCCAAACCTCTGATTTCCTCGCGGGTGTTCGGCGGTCGTCGAAGTACGGTAGCGGAGTTGTTGGAGCGGCTTGCGCCGATTGCAGCGCGACTGGCGACGCAACATAAGTCGGTGCAAAAGCTTGGGCGGGGCTCAGTAACCTTTCTGCGTAAGTCTTGCGCCGGGATTCACTTGGCAGAGGTGGCGTTCCACTGCTGGAAAGAGATGCCTGCAGTGCCTGCTGTACTTCATTGCGTACGACGCTGGCAAGGGAGCTGACATGGTGGCGGCGACGTACCGTGGTGCTTCTGCAGCTCGTCGCGAACCACTGAGCGAATCAGCTCGCAAAGCAAGGCGACGTCGCACCCGAAGCCTACGGGCTTATCCGGAGTGCAGGCGGAATTTACTTGTTGGTTGTACATGTTCGACCGTTGCTGAAGCGTCTTCTCCATTGCGGTGGCTTCGGTGAGGAACTCCGCGACAGTCTTGGGCGTATTCCGAACAAGACCGCCAAAGAGCTGTTCCTTTACGCCTCTCATCAGATGACGCACCTTCTTCTCTTCCGACATGCTCGGATCGGCACGCTGAAAGAGGCGCGTCATGTCCTCCACGTACATCGTGACGCTCTCGTTTGGCTTTTGGACGCGTGACTGAAGGGCTCGCTCCGCTTCTTCCTGGCGATCGGGGCTGGAGTAAGTCTCCAATAGCTTGCGCTGGAATTCTGGCCAGGATGACAGGGCACTTTCGCGGTTCACAAACCATGTGCGAGCACCATCTTGGAGGCTGAAGTAGACGTTCCTGAGTTTAGCGTTGTTGTCCCACTCGTTAAACGCAGCCACGCGCTCGAACTCCGCCAGCCAGTCTTCCACGTCTTCAAATATGTCGCCATGAAAAGCCGTCGGCACTTGGGGGTTCAGCAGCGTTAGGTAAGTCGGTGTCACCCTTTCCGTAGAAGTCGCAGTGGTCGTAGTCATCACTTTTTCCGGGAGGTTTCCAAATTCTGGGGCGAGGCCTCGGACTCGCCGGCTTGTGCGGTGAACAGGAATGAACTCCAATTGTGCGAGGTTCTTGCTGCCCAGTGGGGTCTCCTGCATAAGTTGGGTGTACCCAGCAAGCTCCACCAAAATGTCGCGTATACTCTGCTGAAGTATACACACTGAATGGGGATCCAGGAGTTTGTCCTTCACGAAACGAAACCGTTGATGCGCGATGCCGAGATGAACCTCGTTCTCTTCTTCTTTTGACCCCTTGCTGTGCCACTGCATGTGGCAATATGATCTACCGCAAAAGAGTACTCCGCAAGGATCAATAATATCTCTTTTCCTCTTCAACATCGGACTTAGAAAACTTGCTTTACAACTGGAAAACATCCCAAAACTCGGATGTGCCTTCTATGCCGACGATATCACCCTATGGGCAACCAAGGGTTCATACGGCGACAGAGAAGACACATTACTCACAGCTATCGGACGCATCGAGTCATACCTAACCACAGCAGGAATGAGATGTGCCTCACACAAGTCGGAGTATCTTCAAGTCTGGCCCAAGCAAACTAAGGAACATCGAGCCCCGCCAATACATCTCGAGATTTCCAGGCAACCTATGAAGCGCGTCCCGACCGCACGCCTACTACTAGGTATGCACGTCCAGGAGAACAACGGCATAAAGGTAGGCTCAGAGAAATTAAATCACGCTATAAGAAGCATCGCATCACTCATCGCCAGAGTAGCACGCAGTAAAGATGGTTTCACACAGGACGAAACCTTAAGACTGGTACAAGCTCTCGTCATCAGGCCTGTCATGTACGCACTCCCGTAACAAGTCAAGCGCAAAAGCGAGACAGAAGGCATGAACACTCTAAGAACGGCATACAAAAGAGCATTACAGCTACCGTCAAGCACAAGCACAAAGAAATTACTAGCGCTAGGCGTATACAACACATTTGAGGAGCTAGCAAGTCTCACGCTCATAGCGCAGAGGGAGCGCCTCAACAAGATTCAACAGGGAAGATACCTTCTTCAACGGCTAGGGTACCCGCTGACACCTCAGTACTGCAAAGAAGAAACACAACTCTTGCCTAACCACATTAGAGAGAACATTGTGGTAGACCCTATCTCCAAGAACATGCACCACACCCACAATCAAGAGAGAAGAGCAGCGCGTGCCCGCATGTTGCACAAACGTTGTTTCAGAGACCCGGATACGTACTACACGGACGCTAGCCCGTATCCCTTGTCGCCACGTTGCGGGCTCAAATACACAATCGCCGTTGTCAATCAGGAGAACCTGGTAGCCTCTGCCTCCATCCGCGCCACATCCAGCACAGCAGCAGAAGCAGCAGCGATCGCTCTCGCACTTCGCGACGACGAGAGCAAGGGAAGGTCCGCCCGCGTCCTTACGGACAACCGGCGTGTCGTTTATACATGAATGGAACACTCCCTATACAAGCCATTCTAATCCTGGGTCACTCACTAGAATGGCCCCAAGGTATCGTCTGGTGCACCGGGCACGAAGGCCAGCGGGGCATCGAAGAGGCGGACTGCGCAGCTCGAGGTCTCACTAGCCGAGCGGCAGACCACACCATTCTTCAGCCCCCGACAGACCGTAGAGTGACCCACGAGTTATTAACGACAGGTCAACAAATACTACAGGACCAACGTCTCGGAAACAACACAATACGCTCCCCCACACAAAACCCTCAATAAACTCCAGGGAAGGGACCGGCGCCGCCTGCAAACTAACACATACCCACACTTGTCTCTTCTACACGCAATCTACCCAGACAGTTATACATCCCGGACATGTCGCTGGTGTAGCACCCACACAGCGACACTCGCGCACATAACACACGAATGCACCGACTGTCCGGGCGACGCAATTTCGCCACGATTCACAACACACACACTCACTAAGTGGTCTTGGGAGGCGAGACTCTCCGAACTGGACCTGGGAAGACAGCTGGCGACCCTCGACCAGGCCCGGTGAGCCGCGATCGCCAGTGGAGCCCTGTCAGAGGGAACCACCCAGGAATAAACCGCGCAACGGTTTCTGCAATAATAAAGCTCCTCCTCCTGCTCCTCTTCCACCCGCACGCTACGAGAATTCGTAGCATGGAGGGGGCATACGTGCATGCCTTTGGTTCAGCAGCAACCCATCGTCATGAGCATTGAACAATTCGCTGCCAAGTTTGGGCGGCAGTTCTGGCTATGACGTCATTGAATTCGAAAAAGAAGAGGGGGCTCTACGAAAGCAACGCAATAGATCTGTCGTGCAGAGATCTGTCATGCCACACTACTACGTGGCCTCATGGTGTCATCGGAGAATGTAAAGTGGCATCCCTAATGACAGTGCCAGTTCAAAAACGCACTGGTGAATGTCCTTTAGAAGGAAAGTGTATACGAAGTTTCCAGCGTAACTCACACACACAAAAACAAAAAGACAACGGCACTGCCACGTAGCTGGAAAGAACCAAAGTAGGGTGGCTGCCGTTATTTGGAGCAAGTATTTCGCCAAATTACATATTTAGTTAACATTAATTATTTATATTTATTATTATATTTTAACTTCTCTAATATTACTTTAGAGCAATAGTGTCAATGAAAAAATTGTAGGCAACCCTGAAAAAGGCCTGCTCCAGCTTTCTGTTGCTCAATACGTGCCATACAAAACTTTTTTAGACGCCTGAAATAAACCCATAATCATCATGATCAGCAGCAGCAGCAGCAGCATCATCATCATCATCATCCGCAGCAGCAGCAGCAGCAGCAGCCTGGTTACGCCCACTGCAGGGCAAATGCCTCTCCCATAGTTCTCCAACTACCCCGGTCATGTACTAATTCTGGCCATGTTGTCCCTGCAAACTTAATCTCATCCGCCCACCTAACTTTCTGCCGCTCCCTGCTACGCTTCCCTTCCCTTGGAATCCAGTCCGTAACCCTTAATGACCATCGGTTATCTTCCCTCCTGATTACATGTCCTGCCCATGCCCATTTATTTTTCTTGATTTCAACTAAGATGTCATTAACTCGCGTTTGTTCCCTCACCCAATCGGCTGTTTTCTTATCCCTTAACGTTACACCCATCATTCTTCTTCCCATAGCTCGTTGCGTCGTCCTCAATTTAAGTAGAACCTCTTTCGTAAGCCTCCAGGTTTCTGTCCCGTACATGAGTACTGGTAAGACACAGCTGTTATACACTTTTCTCTGGAGGGATAATGGCAACCTGCTCTTCATGATCTGAGACTGCCTGCCAAACGCACCCCAGCCCATTCTTATTCTTCTGATTATTTGAATCTCATGATCCGGATCCGCGGTCACTACCTGCCCTAAGTAGATGTATTCCCTTACCACTTCCAGTGTCTCGCTACCTATCGTAAACTGCTGTTCTCTTCCGAGACTGTTAAACATTATTTTTCTGCAGATTAATTTTTAGACCCACCCTTCTGGTTTGCCTCTCCAGGTCAGCGCGCATGCATTGCAATTGGTCCCCTGAGTTACTAAGCAAGGCAATATAATCAGCGAATTGCAAGTTACTAAGGTATTCTCCAAACCTGTGAAACACTAAAAAATTCATGAGGCTAGTCACACAGTGCGAAAAAAGAAGGTCGGGAAAGGTGGCTCTCATTCATTTTGGAAAACTGCAGTGCAGAAAGGACTAGTAATGATGTATGTTGTTTTGCGGGGCAGGGGCCATTGAATGCCAAGGAGTGCCGAGACATGGTATGTTTCAAGTTAATTAGATTTTCGGCGGTTGGAGAGCGAGGAATGAGTCCCATGGCTTTGTTTTGATTTCTATGTGTAGTATGGTGGCCGCAAAATACTCAGTGTAAATTGAATAAAATACGTTGTATATGCATTAAAACCATAAAAATGGTTTGACATGAGAGACGGGCTACGAAAATAGAAAGTAAGCTATAAAGGGCGCTACACTAAAAGATGACAATTCCAGTAGCACTACTCCTTAATGACAACCCTTAAAGCAAGGGCATGGATGCATCTGCTGTACAACTCGCTGCTATCGCAGCAAAACCTTCTGCTGCGAGGTCGTGCTAGGAAGCTATTTGGCTTATAACACGAGGTAAGTTAACAACCAATAAATTAGCATCCAATAAATTAATTGCCTTCGTTTCAAAGAGCAGTTCCGTGCGAAGAAACTGTCGGATGAAGAGAAAAGTGCTGTCGGAAAGAGAGGGTGATTTTTCCTTTCAGCTACTGCATCCCGATACTCTAGCAGGACATGGAAGATAGCCAGCAATTCTCCAAATTTGCCACATATAGTAGGTTCAGCAGGTTAAGGTTAAGAAGATAGAAAGTGACGTTAGTTAGACATGTTTTGTTACTGGCGGCCAGCCTGCTATATGTGGTTTAATAAGTGGAGTAATTAACGCAGAAAGTTGGGCTAGTCGGTGTTGATGCATTTGCTGTGATATATTTACTAGCGCTAACAAGACTAACGGGAAAAAAGTTGGGAGAGGACAGAGCGCTTGACTTCAACTTACAAGCTTTATTCAGATAAATCATGCAATAAACCACCGTATGCTCAAGTAAACGCGCAGACAGACGCATAAACGAATGTGCCACGTAGGAGAAAACAACATGCGCAACGAAGTCGATAAGCACCCATGGGAAGCCATTACAACGCATTGATCAGGTTTTTCTCAAGGTACAACACTTCTTTATCCATGAGTGCCAGGGAGGGAGCGCTTACACATTCATCAGCAACTTTTGAAATATGCCTCAAGTATGTGTCTAATATGCTTATGAATGTGTAAGCGCTCCATCCCTGGCGCTCACTGAAAAGAAAAAAAGAGGTTTTGTACCTTCAGAAGAACCTGATCAATGTTTTACGCGCCCTAGTTGCTCAGTGGCTATGGTGTTAGGCTGCTGAGCACGAGGTCGCGGGATTGAATCCCGGCCACGGCGGCCGCATTTCGATGGGGGCGAAATGCGAAAACACCCGCGTACTTAGACTTAGGCGCACGTTAAAGAACCCCAGGTGGTTGAAATTTCCGGAGTCCCCCACTACGGCGTGCCTCATAATCAGAAAGTGGTTTTGATACGTAAAACCCTATAATTTAATTTTAAGATCGATTCACATGTTGAAACCAACTGAAGGCCGTCGATTTACACGATATATCGCTTTGCCACGGGCATAACTTGCTGAATTAGTCTCGTATATCGCGCTTCACGTATTCTAAAGCTTCGCTCTTGGGAATGTAACTTGTTCTTGTGCACATTTATAAACGCGCTTCAACATTAGTCACCGTGACATATTGAGGATTGTGCTTTTGCAAAAGGTTCCGTTGTTTTATTTCTGAGGTAATAGAGCAAAATCTGACCCACGTCGGCACGGAGAAACACCGCATGTTATACAATTTATAAAACGTTAAATATACATAGAGAACAAGCGCTGCTGCTTAAGACTTTGGATGAAAACGGAGCACGTGACGACAATTTGCCGCAAACGAAGCACGTGAGGGCAATGCGGCAGACACGTAATACAACTTTACACGTACTCACAGAAGGTGGAGCCACAGAATGTCATTGCCCTAATATGGTTTATAAGAACCGTTCTCTATCAAACCACGCATGCTCCACATTACGTACAGGTCAAGTGAAGTTGAGTGTGCTTATTTTTTTACATGCCTACTCCATTGCCAATGCTGGTTTCGCTACCGTGTTGCAACACTAGAAATCTTCTCGGAGTGCCCGCGCTATAGTAATGAACGTACCTAATGACTTGCGCTAGTAGAACAACAATCGCATACAGTCGGGCGCGCTCCACGTCAACGCTAGACATCGCACTCAGGGCAGCGTAGAGCAGCGGTTCATCCCGGACTTGGACGTAGCTGCTGGCAGTAAAGGCGGGAAACTTGGCGGGCAAAGCGTTCAGGGCCTCGGTCCACGAGGCGTTGGCGAAGGGCGTGTTGAGATCGCCGAGCCGTCGCGTCACCAAAGGGTCGCTTTCCTTTACCTGCGAACGTTTCACGGCCACGCTTTGTGCCCTGTATGGTTTCATAACATCCTGCCTCGAAGGGGAAGCTGCGTGGCATAAGATATCAATGGATTGTTCATATGAATCAGTTGGACATGTCATGATAAAAAATTAGAAGGGGTCAGTTTAGAGTAGTAGTATGTAAAGGCCTTGCGTATTTCCTATCATATAATATCAAGTTCGCTTGCGCAGAATGCAAGTCATAAATTTGCCCATTGGTTTGCGCTTTACGCAAACTCGCTAGCTTTTGGATTTAGCGATGCGGCGTTAGCAAGGCTTGGGTAGCCAACATGGCGGCAACCAGGGTCCGCTTCAACACGAATTCTCTCTTGCTTCTTGTTCTTTGTGCCAACCGGCAAAAAAAAATTCCTACGAAATTGATTTTCGTTTGTGACAATCTATTAGCTTTTCGCATAATTTGTCAGTTTTGACGCTGATATATCTGTTGAAAGTTGTCACCATTTCAGTGAACGTGCTTGTTTTTCTACGAGCGAGTAGCGGCACAGCATTTACCGTTGCCAATGCTTCGGCGAGGTTGAATGCTCTGCTCAAGCTTTCCATGAAAACAGCTCTGTAGCCGTTGCGCAATAATTTTACTTGCCTGAACGTTATTTTTATATTATACCTGAATTTTACGAAACGCATGCAACCCAACGTAAAATTCTGTGCCAGCGCTTGTCTGTGTCGCATGCTTGTATGCATTGTCAAGCATAAAAACACTGATTTTGAGATAACATTTGCTAGACAGGTAAATGCATTGGCGTTGCCATGCTGCAGCATTTCAGCAACACAATTCTAGGTAAATATTGGACAATCTACCCAAAACGCGGGCGTTTCCTGTCGCTGTCTTTGGCTGTGAATATCTAGAAATTACAGAATATCTAAATGAACATGTCCTGAGCATTGACCGTTGCTCATTACGCAATGACAGTTGCAATGAAGTTATAAATTCAACAGTTGTTTACTGATATTTGGTGATTACCTTCTGTCTATTTCCTAAGATCTCCATTCCGTATACGGCTTTAATATGGGAGTTAAGGTAATTGTGAGATTTTCAATGGGGCGTCAGTAGACATATATATTACTTTAAGCAAATAGACTCCACTGTGTAAAAGAAAAAGTGGCGGGATCAAAGGCGCACTGGGGTGGGCTTTAGCCCAGCTTTAATCATGGTTGATGCAAGCTCTGCATCAGCGTAGCACTACTGCGTAGCCATAGCACCATGAAGCTCACGTACTGACAGCCTTGTGCCTGAACTAAAGCCGCGCCCTTAAATGAAAACAATGCATGTTACTGTTTTGACAATAGCAAAGTATTGCCTTTCAAACAGTTAGTTTTAATTTATATTCTAATATTGCTAAATATGCACATGATGCAACATTCATAAATATTCTGGTTATTTGCGTTTTCCTTTCGCTTTCGCACGTGTCATCTAAAAACTCCGACCAGCGGGTTATGCAGCTAGTTGTCTATAATTTGTACTATCGGCTATTGGAAGTGTAATTTCGTGTTTCCAGCAAGAAACTGTATTACTTCATATGCATGTAAGGTGCAATGATAGTTCCACTATAAGGAAAGTTGGAACAACTTGGTAACCGTTACTTATGGTTACGGAGAATACGTTTGTACATTTGTGCAAAAGAACAATGAAGTGTTATTTGAATTATAACCCAATTCATAAAGTGGATATATAAAAATTATTTGTTTGTCGAACTATCCACATCGGAAACTTCACTTAAGCAACAAGAAACACAACTATGGGTTTAGCTTTACGGTGTCCACGCCGAAATTGGCAACTTGAGAGACCAAATTTTAGCTTACCATGTAAGATGCGTACAGCAATACAAGAATATACATGCCTTCTGGCATTGTCGTTATGTACAGTGTTAATGCCCACATAAAAATTTACACAAGAAACTGAAAGCCTGGCTTGACATTTCCCGCTTTTGTCAGGCAGGTCTTACGTGCTCTATGCTCGTGCCCCGGGTGAAATATCCCATTAGTTGAATCACTGCGGTTCATAAGAACTGGCTAATTTGAGTCCTTGTGAATCCAACTGGCTTTCTTTGAGTTAATCGTGAGTCTGAATAAGTCCAGATAGGGCTGCGGGATTTTTATGAGTCGGTGTATCACAAGTGAAAAAGGAAATCCCAATGTGTGATTAAATGCGAGCAAACTTTTTTGCCATTGTGCTCACCCGCACTCTTGTTGCTCCACATTACACGTCATTAAACCTCTCGGTTAAGCTTTCTGTAGCAGCTGCAAAAGGTAAATGTTTGGTCGATGTGTTAAGAAACTTTGTCCCTCGAGTAACGCAAGCACACGGAGTTACTAGTACAATATACAGGTTGTCTCTAACTCTTCGCGCGTTCAGTGGTATCATTCCTGAATAAATGGGTTCCTAGAACTAGCGCGGAAAAGCAACGGTAGTGTAAACTCTAAGAAACAAATAAAACGAACTATTCCTACAAGAACAGAAGTGTATGACGTGGTACTTACACTTCTAAAAAATACGAGAGGGAAAGACAATATGACATCTCAGTCCTGTGCGAACCGTTAGAAAACAAAAGCCTTTGTGAAAGCACTGTCGTAAACTAAGCACAGCACTAAGCCGTCTATCTCCGTAATAAATTCGGATTCCCTATGGAAAACTAACAGTTGGTAGTGAAAAGTGCGTAGCCACAATCCGTATGCCGTGCTTTTTAAAACTCTTCACCTTTTTCAACGAAGACGTGACGGATGCGTCGATGGCCAGGAAAGCCGGGATCAAGTTCTTGTCACCATCGAACCTCAGCTCCTTCAATGTATCCATCAGGTATTGCTCGACCTGGCCGCGAAGTAGAGCGAGTTCGAGGCTGCGCCCGGCGTCCAACACAAGTTGGGATCCCCTGAGCACGACGCTGACCACTGACGGCAGGCCGGTGCGGAGACTGGTCCGCACGACGAATTGGAAGAGCGTTCGCTGAGTCTCGATCAATCTCAGTTCGTCGGCACTGATGTTGAGCGCTCTCAGAACGTCCGACGCACGGGTCAATTGCTCGTGCATCAGGAAGCCGATGCAGCTCCTGGGAGAGGTGATCAGCGACGTGATCCCAATAGAAGTACTGACGAAAAAAAAGACAAACTGAATGAGGCAGATGTTATATTACCGCTTTGTTACCGCCGCTACCGAATTCACAATGTTTCTTGGTAGTTGCAGTTTCACGAGGCGGCCAAGCATGTGCACGCACAGGCTTGCTTGCTTTTAATTCTTACAGTTTCGCTATGCATTTAGAGTTTAAGCCTTCCGTCATGGGACGTATCTTTTTGTGTATGCTGATATCCACCAGTGCAGATTAAGTGAAGCTTCTCGCTTTAGCTGAAATGGCTGCAATGAAACTTTTGCATGGACATTGATAAAACGAACAGCGGCGGTTGATGGAAAGCTTTAGAGTTAGACTTCGCTGCACTGACGCTAAGCTAATAACCGTTTTCTTCAAAAAGCTGCGATATATTGATGTAGAGTCTACAAGACAGCAGCTTTATAAATATTACGCGAAGTAATTTATGATTTCGTTAACAAGAGCACCAGATACAAGGGCTGTATGTGCTTTCCAACCAATCCGGTCTCGGCGCAGTGGCTTTCACCAAGTTCTCAGATCAGCGATGGTAGTCTATTCGTTGTCATTTAAAAAAAAGGGAGATATGGGTGTTTTGGTAATTTATCTTTACAAGTATGAATTCTAGAACAAATGAAAGGGCACCAAGACTCAAGAAGGCTCACGAAACGAGAAGCGCTGCATGTGTTTCTGATGCGGATTGTAGTGTCCGAGCCTCATTTGTTACATTACATCTAGGTCATTATTTCAGTTCCATAGTTAACTAAAGTCAATAACAAAAGCTAGTGTTAATAGTCTGCACAAGCCTTGCACAAATGTCGGGCGGTTTTTAATGCGGTTTAAACCGCATTAAACTGGTGTTTGCGGGCATTACTGCTCATTAGTGAAAATACAGTGGTTCACTGTATTCTACGTTCCACATAAGCTGTGTCCAGCGTCCCAAAAGCTTTAAATAATGTTCCTTTTACTTGTAAAACAACGCCATGTTGGACTCGTCAGTGCCGCCGGCGAGTGCATTCCCAGCAGTGCTCATTTGCACCATGGCCGTGTGCAGACGCTCCATGGACCGTTCCAAGGCCTCGTCGTTGAAGCTTCGTCGACGGGCACTGTGCTTGGTCCAGCCGCCGCACACGTACTGTCCAAAGTGAGCGCAGCTGCTTGAATCGTCCCATTCCAGCAGGCCATCTAATAAAGCGCTCACACATCGTCGGCAAGCTACAATAGAGCAGAGCCGCTGCAGCTGTGACAGTGAGGGTCTGCCGCCCTGAAACGCCTTCGGTGCGCGGTCACCTCCCCACTTTCTTGCAAACACAACGAAGAATCCAGCCAGGAGTGTGACGGCGACGAAGGCGACGACGACTGTGAGCGGCAAACAGAGTGCTCTTGCATGACCGCCTCCCAAAGAAGCTCGGTCAGTAGTGCGTGCCGTAGTGGGTCGCCAAGCGCTGCCTGAAAATGGAACGGCAGTAAATAGTATTTACTTTTCCAAACTCTTTTATAGAGTTTATACACAGGGTTTTGTCACTAACAGTCTGTAATATAGTGTGCTAAATAGAATGCAGTGGATTTCAGAGAAAACTTGTGTATGTGAATGACGCATAATCGCCTAAGTTGTTGGTTAATGTGTACGATCCTTTTATCACATGCACGGGTCAGAATGCTTTGGTACACACGCCATATTTCTAGGAATATTGTGGACGAAAATAATAATTTGGAGTCACAGGAAAACAAGATGAAGAAAAGTTTAAGACACATCAAAGCTGAGGGTACTACCATAAAGACTTCAAGTCTGTCTATTCGCAGAACCGTTGCTGATTTACGCCAGGGCCACTTGTGGCGTTACTACTCTGACAACGTTACAAACTCCGCCGCGGAAGATGTTGTAAAACGTTATACATTGACAAAAGCAGTGTTACAAAACTGAAACTGCATAAGTGAACCGAGAGAAATTATTACTGATGGGACGGAGCACCATATTGGATAATTTCTTACTACAATGTCTGATAGTGTCACACGCGCCTTTAGTGTCATCGAGCCAGCGCGTGAGTGCGCATTATGATGATATTGTTACGTGTGGAAAGACACAGACGAAAGATGCTATTTGCATGCTAATTACACTGGAGCCAGGCAGCCAGGCTGACACTCGTTCGTGCCAAGGGCACCGACCAACTTCTTCGTCGTTCTCGCGGCGGCTCGTCTCTTGAGCATCGCTCCATGATATCGTAATATTACCCCCGGCGGCAAAAGCACCGTCACGGTGCTGTTAAATATCCAAGGTGCATGGAGAGTTGTAGGGCTTGAGTCGGGAAACGTGGACAACGTCACTGGTTGTCACAGCGGAGGACGTGGTGGGCGTGGCTAGAGCGATTTCATAGGTGACATCGGTCACTTTGCGTATCAGGCGATATGGGCCTGTGTAACAGGAAAGCAGTTTTCCACAAAGGTCGACTTTACACGATGGTGACCAAAGCAACACGAGGGTGCAGGGCGCAAAATGGACATCACGGTGACGGAGGTCGTAGCGTTGCTTCTGTTTGTCTTGAGGCACTTGTAGACGAGTGCGCGCAAGTTGGCGAGCATGGTCAGCATGGGCGAGTCCATCAAGGGCATAATCGCTAGTTGAAGCTGTGGTGGACGGAAGCACAGTGTCCAGTGGTAGCGTTGGTTCTCGGCCATACAAGAGGTAAAACGGGGAAAAGCCAGCAAATTGGAGACGGGAAGAGTTGTATGCAAAGGTAATATAAGGTAGAGCCAGGTGCCAGTCACGGCGGTCGTCTGAAACGTATTTGGATAGCATGTCTGTAAGGGTGCGGTTCAGAAACTCAGTGAGGCTGTTCGTTTGAGGGTGGTAGAAGGTAGTAAATTTATGCTGTATTGAGCAGGCACGCATGATGTCGTCAATGACTTTGGCCAAAAAGGTGCGGCCGCGGTTTGTAAGCAATTGACGCGGAGCACCATGCATCAAAATGATATCATGTAGGAGGAAGTCCGCAACATCAGTTGCGCAACTGGTCGGAAGAGCACGGGTTACGGCGTAGCGGGTCGCGTAGTCCGCCGCGACTGCAACCCACTTGTTTCTTGATGTGGATTCCGGAAATGGGCCGACAAGGTCCAAGCCGACACGATGGAAGGGCTCGGCAGGGATGTCGAGCGGCTGCAGGTAACCAGCCGGGAGCTGGTAAGGCTTCTTGAGTCGTTGGCAAAGTTCACAAGCGGTGACGTAACGTTGTACGGAACGGGCAAGGCCCGGCCAGAAAAACCGGCGACGTACACGGTCATAGGTTCGAGATACGCCGAGGTGTCCTGCCGTTGGTGCGTCGTGAAGCTCCTCTAGAACGGTGGAGCTTAGGTGTTTAGGTATTATAAGCAGGAACTCAGAGCCGTCCGGATTAAGGTTACGACGGTTCAGAGTACCGTCGCGGAGGACGAAGAGACGTAGAGGAGCATCGGCCGGAGAGTGTTCAAAACGGTCGATGAGTGCTCTGATGTAGGCGTCACGGCGTTGCTCGTCGGCGAAACGAAGCAGCTGGGATACAGAGAATACGCAAGAAGCACTGGCAGTATTGGAGGAGTCAGAGTTGTCAACCGAGTAACGCGACAAACTGTCAGCGTCTTGGTGCAGGCGGCCAGACTTGTACACCACGGAATATGAAAATTCCTGTAGCCTCAAAGCCCATCGACCAAGCCGGCCTGTAGGATCCTTTAGCGATGAGAGCAAGCAGATAGCATGATGGTCAGTGACTTCGGAAAAAGGGCGACCGTAAAGGTAAGGGCGGAAGTTCGCAACCGCCCAGACAACAGCAAGGCATTCGCGTTCTGTAATGGAATAGTTGCGCTCCGATGGTGCTAGAAGGCGGCTCGCATAAGCAATAACGCGATCCTTGCCACGCTGACGCTGGGCTAAGACGGCACCTACGCCATGACCACTGGCATCTGTACGTAATTCTGTAGGGGCATCAGGGTCGAAGTGGGCGAGAATGGGTGGTGAGGTTAGAAGAGTGACGAGACGAGAGAAGGCGGCGGCTTCTGCAGTACCCCACGAGAATTGTACGCCTTTCTTCAAGAGATTAGTTAGGGGCCTAGCAATTGTCGCAAAATCTCGAACAAAACGACGAAAGTACGAGCACAGCCCTACAAAACTTCGAACGTCTGCGGCTGTCTTCGGCACTGGAAACTCTCGGACAGCGCGAGTTTTGTCGGGATCAGGCTGTACTCCGGAAGCGTCAACGAGATGGCCCAGAAGAATAATTTGTCGTTGGCCAAAAGGACATTTGGACGAGTTAAGTTGCAGCTTCGCCTTTCGAAATACATCAAGTATAGTTGTGAGACGCTCAAGGTGAGTGTCGAACGTTGGCGAGAAGACGATGACGTCGTCGAGGTAGCAGAGGCATGTGGACCATTTGAAACCTTGGAGCAAGGAGTCGATCATACGCTCAAAAGTGGCAGGGGCATTGCATAATCCAAACGGCATTACTTTATATTGGTATAGGCCATCAGGTGTGATGAACGCGGTTTTTTCTCTGTCCATATCGTCAACAGCAATCTGCAAATATCCCGAAAAGATCAATAGACGAGAAATAGCTGGAACCGTGCAGGCAGTCAAGGGCGTCGTCTATACGTGGGAGCGGGTAGACGTCCTTCTTCTTCTTTGTAATGCTGTTCAGATGACGGTAGTCTACACAGAAGCGCCACGTGCCGTCCTTCTTCTTAACCAACACCACAGGTGACGCCCAGGGACTCGATGAAGGCTCAATGATGTTTTTATCGAGCATTTTGTTCACTTCGTCTTGAATTACTCGGCGTTCCGACGCAGAAACTCGATACGGTCGTCGGTGAATAGGCGCAGCATCGCGAGTAAGAATACGATGCTTGACCGCGAGCGTCTGGCCTAAAGGGCGATCGTTGAAGTCGAAAATATCGCGGTAGGACGATGATACTTCGCAAAGGTCTTCAGCCTGCATAGAGGACAGGTCCGTCGCAACCATTTTCTTTATGTTGGGATCAACGCCCGAGGCTGGCGCGAGGGGCATGCTAAGGTCGCGAGAACCATCGGGCGATAACGCTGCTTCGTATTGGTCGCCGAGACAATCAATGATGGCAAGGCAAATGCCTTGCGGTAGAATTTGCTTTGCCAATCCAAAGTTACAGACAGGCATGCGAGTGTGGTTCGCAGTAATTGTAAGTATACTGTGAGGCAAGGTGACGTCATACTGTATTGGGATGCCGGGCAGAGGAGTGACGAGGTACTCGCTATCAGGAACTGGTGGGAAAGACAACATTTCAATGTAGGCTATGGACTTTGGCGGCAGGCGAAGAAAGCCGGTGGAGCGTAAGCGGCAGTGAGGTGCGTCAGAAGGTTCTGCGAGCACTGGCAACTCCAGGCGAAGGGTACTGGAAGAGCCGTCAATAAGGGCAGAATGGGCGGAGAGAAAATCGAGGCCGAGAAGGAGGTCGTGGGGGCAATGAGCAATTACGGTGAAGAGGGCAGGAGTGTGGCGGCCGGCGATGCTGACACGTGCCGTACAGATGCCGATGATAGGCACAGTACGGCCATCCGCAACGCGGACGACGCGTGCCGACGCTGGGGTGAGGAGCTTGTTCAGTCGTCGTCGGAAGGCAGCAATCATAATAGAGAGATGTGCTCCTGTATCGATGAGTGCCGTGACAGGATAGCCATCAACGTCAACGTCAAGAAGGTTTCGGTTTGTTGGTAACGTGAGCAGAGGATTTGAGGGCAGAGTCGACAACGCAGCTTCACCTCCAGAAGCTGCAGCGCCTAGTTTTCCGGCTGGGTCCGAGAGGCGATAGGCGGGGAAGAGAAGCGGCGGGGTTGGGGCGAACGAGACTGGTGGCGTCGAGGTGAGGGCGAGCGGCTGTAGCGAAGGTTCGGAGCAGTGGCATCAGCGGTAGTGGGTTCATGGCGGGTGGCATAGGGTACAGGAGGTCCAAAGGTGCGGGAATAAGTGGCGGCGTAAGTCCGAGGAGGTGGTCGCCATCGGTTTCGGCAGTGACGGGTGACGTGGCCGATGCGACAGCAGTGGAAGCAGATCGGCCTGTCATCATGGGTACGCCATTCTGACGGGTTGCGGCGAGATGTGGCAGAAAAGGACTGCCGGGGACGAGGGGGACCGCTAGATAACTGGGGAACGCTGGGTCGAGACGTGGAACACACGGTGTTCAGACCCATGTTTTCAAATTCCTGTCTGACGACAGCCTGAATCATCGCAATGGTGGTTGCTGGCGGATCGGGAGGCGTCGTGGAGAAGGCTGGCGAACAGGCAGCCTCGAGTTCGCGGCGAACAATACAGGTGACGTCTTCGCAGGTGGTGGTCTGACGCCGTCGAGCCTCTCATGTCGACGTAGCAGCAGTGTTGGGTAGCCGCGCAACGTGGTGTGAGATACGGCGGCTCTTAGCCTGTTCAAGGCGACGGCATTCTTTTATAATGGCGTCTATAGTCGAGACGTTGCCGAAAACAAGCAAATTGAAAGCGTCGTCAGCGATGCCTTTTAGCACATGTGCCACTTTATCTGCTTCAGACATATTATCGTCAGCTTTACGGCATACAGCCAAGACGTCGAGGATGTACGAAACGTATGGCTCTGTAGATGACTGAACACGAGATGCAAGAGCTTTTCTCGCGGCAGCCTTGCGCCCAATGGAGTCGCCGAACAGTTCCCGTAGCTTTTCTTTGAAACTGTTCCAACTTGTTATTTCGTCATTATGCGTTTGGTGCCACACGCGTGGGACGCCGCCGAGATAAAAGATGACATTGGCGAGTATAATCGTTGGGTCCCACCTGTTATTAGCACTGGCGTGTTCGTACAGCTTGATCCAGTCGTCGACATCCTGTCCCTCCAGGCCAGAGAACACACCTGGGTCACGGTGTGGGGCAACCGTGACGATTGGAGCCGTCGGACAAGCCGAAGCCGTTGCAGAGGCGGGCTCGTCACCGGGAGGCATGGTGACAAGTTCGGTGTGCCGACCACTTCCGAGTTCCGTGGTGAGGCCGGGGATCGCTGACCTCCACCAGAAATGTTACGTGTGGAAAGACACAGACGAAAGATGCTATTTACACGCTATTTACACTGGAGCCAGGCAGCCAGGCTGACACACGCTCGTGCCAAGTGCACCGACCAACTTCTTCGTCGTTCTCGCAGCGGCTCTGCTCTTGAGCATCGCTCCATGATATCGTAATAATATTTTTGCACGACGAGCAGATAACCTGTCTCCATAGTACTTCAAGTTGCGCAATGGCAGACTGTTTCCGGAAGCAAAGTCTGCCACACTGGCACCAACACTCTTGTAAGCGGGATGTGAAGCTATCGTGCTGTTCTCTTTTACAGCGAAGCTGAATAGCTTTACCTTCTCAATGGGTCTGTCGTGTCCATAGGCAAATCCCACAGGACAAACAACTATGCACCGCTTGGCTCCTTGAAGCACGAGCAGATGGCGCTGGCCTCTGCGAATCCGCGACAGCGGCGGAGTAGCCGGCCGTTCGGGGAGAGGAAAAAAGAACCAGAAAGCTCGCCTTCGGGCATAGCATTCGCCGCAAGTGCTTCCCGGTTAAGATAGCTGTTGCATAAGCTGCAGTTAACAGGAAGTGGCAACTGTAGCTACGAAGCAGGGAGTGACGTAACTACGCTTTCGTATGCAAAGGCAGAGCCCACCTAGGAACTGCTTGCTATCTGTTGTGACAGTGCTATGCGAACGCCACGCAATGTGATGACTCATGAAGGGCAGCTTGCATACGAGGCGCGGCGAAAGCGTGCTTAAGTGCACTTCTCTTCTCTCTGGTCCACTCCTTATGCGTGCACGAAGTAGCGGCGCAAGCCAATTCGCAGGCCATTGGAACGTCTTAGGCTAATAATTAGGTAAAGTGTATATGAAGGTCACCATGTGAATAACTTTATGCTAAGTCGCAAAGGGCAGTCGTTCTAGTAGTCTTTACAGTTTCACTGTCAAGCTACCATCACAGCATCGATTGGAGACCATTTTTTTTATTTCGCCTCATTCCTGTGGGTTCCTAGGTGTGTGCATTGACCCCTACTTTGCTTCTGTATCCAGTACTGTTACTATATATATCTTTTACATCGCCTCTTGAGTTTCCACTCCTCTCTCACGTTCTTCCATATATAGGTTACCCAGTGGCGTAGCCAGAAATTTCGTTCGGGGGGGGGGCTCAAGTTGCAGCTCGGCCTCCTCCGTATGAGGAAGCATTAGCTCGAGTGCTCCTATCTAAATACATGTAAAAGGAAAATTCGTTTTTCTAGGCAACCACTGCACCAAATTTGACGAGGTTTGTTGCATTTACAAGAAAAACTCAACAACTAGTGATTGTTGGTTTGTATTTTTTGAATTAGGTTGTTAATCTTTTATTAAAAATTGGCAAAATCGAAAATTTTCAAGAAACGAAACTATCATGTTTACAACTCTCTAACTCAACAACGAAAAGGGGTAATACAATTCTGTAAATTTCATCTAATAGTACATCGAAATCGGGCAAAATTGATATGTTACACATGAATATAAAAAAAAACTTAATATGGCAATGCAGCTTTTGCAGAACCCTTGTACCCAACGTAACAAATTTACGTAAGATGCAAAAAGACAAAGCGAATTTCTCCGTATGAATGATCTCATGGATGCCGTTTACAGAACCGCGATATCGGTTCTTGATGCAGAGCTATGAATTTGTAAACTTCTTGCTTCTATTTTTTTCAAACGGTCGTATATGTGAAAATCTTTTCACAAAATTCAGGCCCTAACTCGAAATTCCGCTTCCAACAGTAGCTAGAAATTAACTTTCTCTCTCAAATGCCACAAATTTGATTAAAATCTGTCCAGGGGTTATCTCAGAAAAATGTTTTTGCGTTTTTCATGTATTTGAATAGGCCGCGTCGGAGTTGGGTTCGAGCTAAAGCTTCCTCTTAAGAGGAAAAGCTCGGGTGCTCATATCTAAATACTTATAAAAGGGGAATTCCTTTTTCTCGGCAACCACTGCACCAAATTGGACGAGGTTTGTTGCATTTAAAAGAAAAACTTAAATTCTAGTGACGGCTGGTTTCGAGTCTTTCATTCAGGTTGTCAATTCTTTATTAAAAATTGGCCAAAATCGCACATTTTTCGCAAACGAAACTATCAAGTTTAAAACTCTAACTCAACAATGAAAAATGATATCACAATTCTGTGAATAGCACCTAATAGTACATCTACAGCGGACAAAACTGATTTGTTACACTTGAATGTCAAGAAAGATAAGTAATATGGAAATGCGGCTTTTGCAGAACAATTGTACACCACGTAACCAATTCATCTAACATACAAATTGACATACCAAATTTGTCCGCTTTGACTGTTATAATATATGCCGTTTACAGAGCCGCGATATCTGTTCTTGATGCAGAGCTATTAGTTTGTAAACGTCGTGCTGCTATTTTTTTTTCGAACTTTCGATTTTTTCAACCTATTTTAAACAAGATTCAGGCCCTAAATCGAAATTCCGCTTCCAAGAGACACTAGTGTTTAACTTTCTCAAATGCAACAAATTTAATTAAAAGCGATCCAGGTCTCAGAAAAGTGTTTCTGCGTTTTTCGTTTATTTGAATAGGCCGCGTCGGAGTTGGGCCCGAGCTAAAGCTTCCTCTTAAACAATTTGTCAAGGGATCAAATACCTGAATAACTGCACTGCCACTGCAAACATGCTGCAAACGAATTCTTAAACGCTACGCAATGTCAAAAAAAGTAAAATATGTATTTTTTCATGAAAGAATATACTCGTATGTGCCATGTGCCAAAAATTAAGCCCGAAATAACTGATATCAATGCTTCCATGTTTTTTGTCTATTTAATAAGTAAAGGAAATATCACACGAACTTTAGAACTAGATCAGTTCGAAACCAGCAAGGCAGTGCATGTAGCTGATATGAAAAAAGTAAAGGCCATGAAATGAACAAGTTGAGGACAAATATGTTAATGAAACTGTCGTTCTAGAACCACGTGTTCACATTCTTGTACATATGCAACGACCAGTGAAAAATCTCAATGACGTTGTCATTTTTCCAATGTATTACGCAGAAGTAGCTGTCACCGGTCGAGTATCGTGAGTAATTGCACCGAAATTATAGTCGCAACAGAGAGCATGTATAAAAAGCAGGACTTCTGCAAAATATACGATGGCGAGCCAAATGAAAGTGAGCCAATGCGAATATACGACAAGCGTGGTACTTCATTTAAAAGTAGTCTCCATGAGCATTAGGCAATTGTCCCATTGACTAACGAGTCTCGTGATTCCCGTCTCACAAAACGTCTTGGGTTCCTGCTTCAAAAAGTCTCCAACCGACTCTTTCACGTCATCGTCCGACACGAATCTGGTTCCCTTTAGCTGTTTTTTAGGTTGGGCCATAATGTGGAAGTCGCAAGGCGACAGGTCTGAGCTGTATGGCGGATGCTGCAGCGTTTCCCACTTGAACTTTGCCAGTTTTGTATTAACCATATCAGCGACGTGGGGACGGCCATTGCCGAGGAGCAAGATGACCCCCTTCGTCAATTTTCCACGTTGTTTGTTCTTGATTGCGACACGCAGCCGTCCCGGCGTTTCACAATGTCGGAAACAATTAACAGCCTCTCAAGATTTAGCAAATTCTATCAGTAATGGTCCCTGACGATCGAAAAAAAAAGTCAACAACACCTTCCCGGCGGAAATGACGGCCTTTGCTCTCTTTGGGCGTGGTGGATTCGAATGTTTCCACTGTAAGTTTTGCCGTCGTGTTTCAGGCTCGAAGTAGTGGCACCGTGATTCGTCCCCAATCACAATTTCAGACAAGAAGTCGTCACCGTCATTGTGTTGCGGGATCAGATGAGTCAAGGCAGCGCCGAACTGCTCCACCTTCTGGTGGTGGTTCAAAATCTTGGGCATCCATTGCGCACACAAGAGCCGATAATCGCGACGCTCATTAATCACGTGACTCCCGGTACATGGGCCTTGGCGCGAAATCCAGCCTGAGTTCGCAATCTTCGCTGTGAAATGTCTTTTAGAGCGTGAAAAAGACATTCTAGACAAAATCCAGAATGATTTTCGGCGCCGGGGGTTGCTTTGGTTGGCGGTGCATAGACAGCACGAAAACATTTCGGGGGGGGCTGAAGCCCCATAAGCCCCCCCCCCTGGCTACGCCCCTGAGGTTACCCGCCAAATGGTAATTCTGGTTTATTTCCCCGTTGCTCGAAACATTCGAATGCAGAGGGGTTTTGTCTGACTGGTATCTAACTGCGTCAGTGGTCTGATCCCGAAGGCACGCAAGTCTAATCCAGCGTGCTCAGGACTGCACTTGGAGAGTGATCTAGTTCTGCATTTGGGTGACAAGGCGGCTATCAAACGCCTACACAGCGCTGAATTTCACCTTTATATCTGGAAGAGCACCGAAGATACCTTATGCACCAATCGCTTGAACGCTCCGCTGTCGGATTCTAAGGCATAGTGCTCCTGGGTTGTTCAACAAGTGCGCACTGGCGTCTGTAATGACGCAGGTTTGGTTTGCTTAATCCTAAACGATAAAGCCGCCAGGGAAACCATCAGTGATGTCATTAGTGAAGACACGATCTAAACCACGCTGAGTGAACCAATGGGCATTGAACAATCATATCATAATATACTACATATACGTAATTGTGCAAACTCTAACAATGTAACAATGCAAAATTTTACATCATTATCTGCCACAACACAATGTCATTTATAGATTTATTTTGTTTGCTCAACCTGCGGTGCACGTTTCACTGCAGAAATTTATAACGGTTCCGGAGTGCCCCACTAGTTATAAACAATAATGCTTCGCATTACCTAGCACTCAGCTAGAGTTGTGGCAGCGAAATTTTTTCTATGAGCTGCATTTCAGACGGCCGCTAATAGGCATCATGCTGAACTCTTACTTTTTGCAGTAGCGTGGCTACCCTCCTCATCGTCTGTAGGCCTGGACGAGCGGCTGGGCCGAGACTCGCTCATGGAGCGGGTGAGGGTGAAGCGCGAAGCACGCCTCATCAGCGAAACCAGGGGGTTGCTTCGAAAAAAGGAGGCGCCCACATCTCGCACAGAGCTGGGCAGCAGCGCGGGCGATAGCAGAACAACCCGGTGATGGCCAGCAACGTTCGTGTTCGCCTCCTCTGAAGTAGATTCCGCGTTCCCCAATTGTAGTGAGCGGCCAACTGCAGGTTAATGATGTCGGGACAAAGTGCCTTGGCTTCTCGTTTTGTTCTCTCGGAAAGCGGAACAATTACAACGTCCCTCCAGGTTAAAAATGGCAAAGTGTTGTTTTACGGCTAAATATTACAACTGCGTAAAGTTTATACATTAGTATCGATGTTCTGCAGAATGAAAGATTTTGAGCACGTGCACCGAGATAAAGAAAATTAGGGTCAAGCAGTGCCACAACACATACGGTAACGGGTGACAATCTGTAAAAGAATTGTTCTTCACAATACTTCGCATGTGCGATACATTCACACGGAGGTTGGAGTTTTACCTTGAGTCACGTGCCTCGGTGGTTTCGACACGTTAACATGCTTACTACCACGCAAAGGATCGAAGTATCGTTTCTATAGCTGTTTTCAATAACTTCCGGGGTGTTCCTTAATGTTAGCGATGTCATCAGCTATGGTGTCACCAGAGCTGCTGCGTTGAAGACGGTGTTCGACGATTGTGCCTTACTCTTGCTTGCAGTTCAAGCAAATAATGTATATTCCGCGTTGTGTAGCGCCATCTTTCGACCCTGTTCTGCCGGCCACAGCGTAAATGAACAAAACTTGGCAATGAATATTTACTTCACATATAAAACAGCAATCCAAATACATTGCACTAATAATAATGTTTCTGCATTGTTCTCAGTTTTACCCATTGAATAATCAGTAAGGCTAGTTCCCGAAAGTCGTCTTGTGATTCATTGTCGTTAAGGGGCAGTCATTCACAACGCACTCTCGGCGGAGTTCTATTGCTAATGACGGATGTTTATTATTGAATAATGATAATAATTGTAATATTCTAGCAACAATAACGATAATAATAATAATAATTATTATTATTATTAGTAGTAGTAGTAGTAGTAGGGTATTTTGCGTGAGTTCGATACATTGGGCTGCGAATAAAAGATGTTTTCAGGGATACAGTTAACCTGAGCGCATTAAAGCCAACTGCAAGAAAATTTCGCTTCGGATAAATTGGCTATAAACGCAGAGCACATTGTCCCGTTGTAGTGACGGTGAAGAACACAGTAGTACAACTGTAAATCACAAAACTAGCCTTTTTTCGGCGAACCTGTGCCCACAAAATCAAGTGACACTGGAAGCACAATGATAGCGGTGAGCCCAGTCGGCGATCGTTGAAAGTTGTTCTGCGTGTCAAGCACGTCGGCTGCTGTAGATGACTCCTCGAAGGTTCCGCCGTAATCGCTGGTGCGTGCGTGCCTTCCAGAAAACACTACGCATTCGGCGTGGCGCAGACGATAAGATTGCAGAAGGTTCGGTGGCACTGGCACAATAGATAGAATCAACGACAAACCTTCGAGTAAGTTCCAAATCATACAGGCGCGTCTTGCGCTGAGCGATAACTTCAAGTTGGTAGAGGGTGAAATGCAGTACCCGTGAAACGGATAAACAAGTGCACTTGTCAATATACTATCAAAGTAATTTTGGCACTGACGCATAACTGGCAAATGCTTATTTCCTCATTAGCATCCTCCAAAAAGCGCCTAAACAGACAACGCGTGCCACTGATGGTGAGTAGTAGTGAAATGGACATGGCGAAAGTCCCAGAAGTGTACACGACGGCTGATCTCCGAGTTTCGGATCACTTGCTCAATATCTACAAGTTGAGGGACGTTTCTCTCGACGTGCCTTTTCATTGCGCACGAGATTTGAACTGCTGAAAGAATGCCGACGCGCTGTGCGGGCTTCTTGTGCTGGAACACGTACTCAAACACGAGCGATGGCTGTGTATCACAAAACGCTGGGCAGAAAAAGGCAGAACACATCTTCCGTGTCCCAGCTTTCAGGGCGCAAGCGTGTACCACCGAGCCACAGCCTTAAAGAAACATATTGGTAAAGAGCGGACACTCCCGTAGGGCCCTGCGGGCGAGCTGCTGCATTGCCGCCATTGCCCCGAGCGGCTGGTCAGACCACTAATTTTTTGTCCGAGATTGTAGACGCATGGTTTAGATCTGTTTCGATTTCGGTTTCGATAGCAATGCTTTCGATTCCGGTTTGCCTTTGGCTGCAAAAATGTTCAACTTCATTGTCTCTAGTGGGGCGCCGAAGCTTTAATATTTCATTTTTAAGCATGTCGAACAAATAGACGTAATAAACTCACCGATCGTAACCTTCTCACTGGAAAAATAGCCAAGCTTCTTGAAGAACCAGCAAGGCGTAATCTGCTCGTGCAAAGTGAAAAAAAAAAATAATGCGACCAGAGCTCTCTTTATTGCAATTCTTTTGCCGTTTGCGAGCCGTTCATCTCAGTTGCACACTGTAGGAAGCACTGGTTCCATACACAAATAGCTTATTTTTTCTTGTTTACATAGGGAATTGGGCAGAAGAATATAGTGGATCGTACACTTAATAAAGACAGGCGCAGACACACACAAGCTACATGAAGGAATGTTTGATCCATGACAAGCAGCGCGTCAAGTAAAAGTAGCACTTGCGAACCGGGCCAGGTGCATGCAGCGTCCATTTGCAACGAGGTAAACATCCTTAACAAAACGATCACAAATGCGCATTAGACTGCTCGAACAACGCCATATGAAACATTTCTGTAAATGCACGGTTGAGCCACAGATAACAAATTCTGTGCTTTAAACGGAAGGTCTTGCGTGGCACTTTTGGAAAATTACGCATTGGAAATAATGAACATGCTCTTCCGGAAAAGATGGGTGCAAAAACAAACGGGCTCCACGGTAAACGGATGCTACGGTTCAGATTCTATATTACACCTGCAACATACGTACACCTAGCATAACAAACGTCTTGATAACAATGTTCTTAACGCAAAAAAAAAAAAGCAAAACTACATCTGCAGAAATAAAGGAAACACCTTACCGTGCGAGCAAGGTGACGCGTGGAAAAGCGCGGTGGGGTGGGCTCAACCTGCGGCATATCACTGGCGCAGAAGCAACGTCTCTATGGAAACTGGATGCGTGGACATTAGTAACACCATAGACGTATGATAAGCTGTCTACCTTTGAGGTGAAGTGGAAGCGCACATCGCTACGCCGCCTGGCGAGTGGTCAGACCCTTACTTACTCGGCCGCGAAACGGATCGCGTGTCCGCTCTTTACGTAGGTTTTCTCTATGCCGCAGCAGGCAAGTGGGACGCGTACCAGCGAATGCGCACAAGACATGTAAGCTCCACTTGAAGCTGCACAGACGGCATTTGGCAAGACTGGTCACTTACCTGAGCAAGGTCTGCTTGCCAAACGCTTTTCTCGGTATGACTATAAGTACTCTAAGTAGCGATGACGCACGAAAAGCAAAGGTCACATGTATTCAAGGGCGATATCTCAAGCGGTAATTTGCGGTGGTGGATCATCTTTGGAACATTTTGCACGTCGCTATGCATGGGACGCGTCGAAGTAAACAAATGAAAGTCTTTCTGACAGAGCGTCAGGCACGCTGTCCGCACGAACCACATGCTGTTAGGGTGGCTGCTTGAGCTAGGTGGTAATTCATGGAAAAAAGACGTAGATCGCGAAGGACAAGGACTGTGAGAACCGACAAACACTGCGCTAGCTTCCAACAATACGTTATTGCGTTGCCACATAATGTATATAAATATGGCTTCCATAATAAATTTCTGGTTCCATAGTTTCCCGCTCACGCGGTAAACTTTAGAAGCAGATTTCATCAGAAAACTGGGTAGTTCGTGCATTAGTGTCCACTCTATCGCGCTGACGCTTAGCGAATCATGCATATCAACAGATAGCAATAGTAATGTGCGTTTTTTTTCACGTGACGATGTCCTTAGTACAATGACGTGCTTTTAGACCACTTCTTGTGACCGCCTTTCATTTTTCTGCGCATGCCCTCTCTTGTATATATGCACATGATGTGGCAATGCAATAAAATATTGTTAGAAGTCAGCGCAATGTTTGTCGTGTTGCAGCCCTTGTCCTCCATGTTGTACGTCGTTTTTACCGCATACTGCATTTGACACGAAGGAGAGCGCGATGTGGCGCCCACGGAGTAGTTGCAGCGGAACATAGTGCCACAATGCGATGCCGCGAGGGCGAAATTGTAGTGATATAGACTGTACAAGAGAGGACATTCGGCGAAAACTGCAAAAGGAAACACATCGCGCCATGTGTTCACATCAGCCGTTTGCGGATGGGAGCATCGGAAAAAAAGAAATGAAGGTAATGATTTTTTTATTATTTATCGCTAAAAAGAAAAAAAAAACTTTGCGTCTGAAAGATGTTACCTCGCAACTTATTTTTCTTGCGTTACCTAGCGACAAGCCAGTGACACGCCAGGTGCAAACCTGGCGCGCCATGTGCCACGCCATGTGCCGGTCGTGCCACGCAAATGACACGCCATGTACCGGTCGCGCCACCGAAGCTAGCAAGGCCGGCTGCGCAGGTGAGGGTTCCGCTGACCCACATCGCGTTTGTATTTCTTTTCTTTTTTATATTGCTCTGGTCTCTTGGTCTCTCGGCATATTTTTTGCGTTTCTGCTACATTTCATTATGGCGCTCCTCCACTATTGGACGCCGGAAAGGTGGGAGGGAGGAGGCAATCTTATATTTCATCAATTTGGTTTAGGGAGGTTTGGCTACGAGCAATGCCTTTGAGCTATATTCTCGGCTTTTTTCATGGCTCAAAGTTGAGCCTTTGGGCTCAGGTCCCGGAGTATCGCTTCCTATGCTTCAGGCGAGGGACCGGCCAGGAGATTTGGTGGAGGGCTTTTCGCAGCAGTTCTAGAGAATATGATCAAAAGAGGCTGTGAACTCACAGTGAGCAGTGTGGGTCTATCAGGTCAGAGTAAAAGTGTGTGTATATTTGTGGCTTGGGAAAAGAGTGCGCTTGAAGTCGGCCCCAGGTGACTTCTTGTCTCTTGGTGAGCTTGCGATGAGGTGACGGTTTTGTCCGCCTCACAAGGCAGTAGTGTTGTGCATTGTCGTGGTATGAGGTTAGTGGCTCGGTGTCCAGGCCCTCCGGGTGAGAGAGAAGTTGACGAGCACATTGGTGGGCACATCCTCGAGCACAATGGTGGGCCGCCTCGTTCCCAGGGTTCCCTGCGCGAGCCGGGACCCTTATCTATACAATCGGGTTGGGCTCTCCACTATCTTGTTCGGTGGCGAGTAGCGTAGTGAGTGCAGTATTGGCAACCTGGCTGTGGCCAAGATTGTACGTGTAAACTGAATATGGCGGCCTTTGAGTTTCTGATTATGGTGGTAAATCCGGCCGCTGCAGCGGGAGCAATGGTTGTCTCTTCTCCCTCCGCCGAGATGAGGGCACGGAAAGAACCGGCGATCCTTGTAGCTCGGGGCACAGATTGGTTGTTGTAGTTTTGATCTTGGCAAGGGTAATTGCGCTGACTGCGCCGGTGTTACTTGGCAAGTGGTATTGAGCAGTGTCAACGTATGCTGCTTCGGAGTTGGATCAGTGGGTTTTGTGCACGACTTGAGCTCTTGCTTTTCGTCTGCTATCGTGATGATTTGTCAGCATGTTCTTTGGCAGCGGCTTGATGAGGAATCTCTATCTGATATCGGCGAGAATGGTGGCAGGATCATTGCCCTTTGCGGATGGATACTATGTGCCCGATTTGGTCCTGGATCTTACTTCCTTGTAGTCGGTGAATCTGCGCCGTGCGATGTATTTCTAGAAGCCCTTTCAGTGTATTGTGCAGATATAGGCGTAGGAAGTGCTCGGTACGAGTGGTATGGCTGGGTGCCAGTGCTGCCTCATTCAATTTGCGTATGAGGCGGTCGAGTTGAGCTCTTTTGGTTTGTAGAAGATCTATATAGGGAAGGGCATAGGTTAGACTTGGGATGACAAAGGAGTGGATGATTTGGAGAAGTTCCTTCTCCTTCATGCCTTGGTTGCATGCCCTCAATCGGGCGGTTTGGTGTACCGTAAGATTCACCGCTATGATAAGTCGGTACATTGTAATGTTGTGGTGATTCTCTTTTACAGAAAGGCGCAGGAACCTTATGCAAGCCACGTGTAGTATTTACGTGTCGCTGACGTACACGTTAACGTAGGGTAGTGGCGTCTTTATTCTGCGCCCGTCTGGAGGCCGGAGTATTAGTATTAGTATAACGCTAACATAATCCTAATCCATAAGAAAGGGGACGCCAAAGACTTGAAAAATAATAGACCGATCAGCTTACTGTCCGTTGCCTACAAAGTATTTACTAAGGTAATCGCAAATAGAATCAGGAATACCTTAGACTTCTGTCAACCAAAGGACCAGGCAGGATTCCGTAAAGGATACTCAACAATAGACCATATTCACACTATCAATCAGGCGATAGAGAAATGTGCGGAATATAACCAACCCCTATATATAGCCTTCATTGATTACGAAAAAGCATTTGATTCAGTCGAAACCTCAGCAGTCATGGAGGCACTACGGAATCAGGGTGTAGATGAGCCATATGTAAAGATACTGGAAGCTATCTATAGCGGTTCCACAGCCACCGTAATCCTCCACAAAGAAAGCAACAAAATCCCAATAAAAAAAGGCGTCAGACAGGGAGATACGATATCTCCAATGCTATTCACAGCGTGTTTACAGGAGGTATTCAGAGACCTGGAGTGGGAAGAATTGGGGATAAAAGTTGATGGAGAATACCTTAGCAACTTGCGATTCGCTGATGATATTGCCTTGCTTAGTAACTCAGGAGACCAATTGCAATGCATGCTCACTGACCTGAAGAGGCAAAGCAGAAGGGTGGGTCTGAAAATAAATCTACAAAAAACTAAAGTAATGTTTAACAGTCTCGGAAGAGAACAGCAGTTTACGATAGGTAGCGAGGCACTGGAAGTGGTAAGGGAATACATCTACTTAGGGCAGGTAGTGACCACGGATCCCGATCATGAGACTGAAATAACCAGAAGAATAAGAATGGGCTGGGGGGCATTTGGCAGGCATTCTCAAGTCATGAACAGCAGGTTGCCACTATCCCTCAAGAGGAAAGTGTATAACAGCTGTGTCTTACCAGTACTCACCTACGGGGCAGAAACCTGGAGGCTTACGAAAAGGGTTCTGCTGAAATTGAGGACGACGCAACGAGCCATGGAAAGAATAATAGGTGTAACGTTAAGGGATAAGAAAAGAGCAGATTGGGTGAGGGAACAAACGCGGGTAAATGACATCTTAGTTGAAATCAAGAAAAAGAAATGGGCATGGGCCGGACATGTAATGAGGAGGGAAGATAACCGATGGTCATTAAGGGTTACGGACTGGATTCCAAGGGAAGGAAAGCGTAGTAGGGGGCGGCAGAAAGTTAGGTGGGCGGATGACATTAAGACGTTTGCAGGGACAACATGGCCACAATTAGTACATGACCGGGGTAGTTGGAGAAGTATGGGAGAGGCCTTTGGCCTGCAGTGGGCGTAACTAGGCTGATGATGATGATGATCCGATTTGCTCTGTGAGCACTCTAAACCCACGTCACCCTCGTGCTGGACGATCGTGTCAGCTGCGTTCTGTAGGTTCTCCGATTTTTCCGTTTGATCCCGTAGTCATCCAGAGCGCAATTTCGTCGGCGTAGAGTGTGTGTCGCAGGGCGGGTATCGCATCGAGTTTGGGTGGTAGCGACTTCATTGCGAGGCTAAATAGGAAACGAGGGAACGACTTCTTCAAGAGTGACGCGATGTCCAAGACTGATCGGTTCGGAGGGTCGATTGCTTTACTAAGAGTTCGACCGTACGGTTTGACGGGAAATCCCATATGTAATTTTACGGGAGTTCTCCCGGTTGCAGCTCAGCCAAGCTGTTTACTATGGCAGTGTGCTTCACGTTGTCAAATTCTTTGGTGCTTGTGCAACTCTGGTCTTAGGAGACCATGGTGGAGTTGGATGACATAATTCTAGGTGAATAAATCAGCTCGGAAGCCTAGCATGTTGGGGGAAAGTAGGTTGTGCTCTTGCGCGTAGTTTTGTAGGCGGCAGAGCACGACGTGTTCTATTAGCTAAACAATATTCAAAAGTGGTGTGATGACTGGCTAGTGCTACTAAATCCTTCTAAATGCATAGTTGTGGAACTACGTTTAGAACGAGGTGTAGACTAGAACGACCTTCTTTACTACATTGCTGCCTTCACAAGTTCATCTGCATTTTGGGAAGAAGTGTCAGCGATTCTCTGACCTTAACAATATTGTTTTAACAATTGTTGTAATCCCACCCCTTGCGTAATACTCCCGTGTGGGGTCTTTAAGGAAATAGAGAAAGAAAGAACGATTACAGCTGCTCTTTTTTTATTCTGGTGGGAAGTATTGCTGTACCAGTTGGTGAGCTCCTCCATCAGCTCTTCGTCGGTGCATGCCCGGGTACTGGTGGAACATACGCTAGAGTTGGTTGCGTACTGCTGACTTGGAGCTGCCGGAGTCAATGAGGTGTCACACAGGAGATGCCTCGTTTTCTAATAGCCCATATGGCCATTCCGGCTGTTGCAAATTTGGCCCCACTGTTGGCTTTCAAGCGTGGCGCTCTGGGCTCCAATTACATGTTTGAGTTTATCGATATGAAGGTGAAACTTCTTGTCGTGCCGTTGAAGCCGCCACCTGCACATGAGGCATTCGTGTGCTTCGCACATGTGGAGGAGGCATGAATCAGTCGCCGGCTACTGTTGAGTGGGCTCCATCTCGTGCTTTGCGGTGGTGACGCTGTGCTTCATCGACTCCACCTATTCGTTTATGTCAGATATGGCGTTGGGTGCAGCTTGTTGGCGCATTTCTTGGAAATTTTTCCACTCCGTGATTCGCGTAGTGGTCTTCTTTCTTTTGTTGGTGGATGTTTCAATGCTGGCGGAGCGCATGCAGTGATCGCTGTCTGCTGAGAGGCCCATGTTTTCCCATCGAGCGCCCGATAGGTTTTCGCAAAGCGTCAGGACCGGCGAGGTATCTGTGCCAACTCTGTTTCCGACCCGCGTTGTCTCTTGTTCTGGGTCTTCCGAAATGGGTAGCAAGTTCTGGATGGCTTCTCATAACCGGACGGCCTTTGGGGCTGATTTGTGATAGCCCCAGCCTGGGTGTTTAGAGTTGAAAACTCCTGTGATGAGAATTTGTGCATCTTTTGCCAGTGCAGATGATTTTCAAAAGAAGTGTCGGAAATCTGCTCCTCTTTCTTTGGGTGAAGTGTATATGTTTAGTATGAATAGTTTGCTGTCTCCTCTTGGGTAGAACTTCAATGAGCGTGTGTTGAATTCTGGTGCTTTCAATTTTCTGCTGCAGGGCCGTCACATCGTTGTGTATCAGGAAGGCCGTGCCGGGAGTGTTGCGAGCCTAATTGGATATAATATTTTTAACTTGGGAGTCTAACGCGGCTATTCGTTTCTTGTAGAGTTACGACGTCGGGGACTTTATCTGGTCCCTGGGTATTATTCTGAATATGCTAAATAATTTGCTACAGGCGAATTCTTTTCTTGCGGTATCCGCTGCAGCTCCCCAGCCAATTGTTAACTTGAAGTGGCGGGGAGCCATGATGGGTTACGTTGTCATTGGTGTGGGGGCCGGCTTTGAAATGACTGCACTACTTGCTGATGGGGTGCGTTTCTTGGCCAGCTGCACACCGCAATAGGCTAGCATGACCTCTGTAAAGCTTTTTAGTGTGGCAAACAAGCTGTTTGGATCCATAACGACCTCTTGCATCGCATTAAGGAGAGCATCGAATTTGGCGTCTAATATTGTCCAGAGTGGATATATAGCTACAGTCACCACCGCAATAGTGGCTGTGATAATGCCAGCTTGGTCATGAAGGGATGCATTGTATGTGGCCGCCTTCTGCTTGCCGGTGTTCTGCGCTGGTTATGGTGATGTTTCCGTCACTGGCGCCGACGCCGTGTTGCTTGTTGAAGGGGAAGAGTGTGCTTGTGTTTGCATAGGTGTGGGAGGTGTTCCTGAGTGCTGGTTAGAGGAAAGTGCCCTGTCAAGTTTGTCTCGTAGGCGGTTTTTCGTAGGCGATTTTTGTAATCTGGGACTGCCGGGTAGATATTTGGTCTTTAAGGGAAGAGTTGTCTTTGGCAACACCCTCACCTGTGAATTGGCCTATGATGACGCCATGATGGAGGCAGGGTATCCTTGCTCTCAGGCCAGCTTCTTGAAAGGTTGGTGGAAGGCCGCCTCTCTGGATGGAGCTCTGCTGGACTACCAAGACCGCTCCGTCGTGGTGAATATCGTCGAGTACGAGGGAGACCTTTGGTTTGAGCGAAATTTCGAGCGAAGTCTTAAGCGCCGGGTGGGGGACCGGGACCTACTGGCTCAGCGTTGCTGGGCCCCTCCGTCGCCCCCTGTGAGCCAGCGGTGAGGAGGAGGTATATCGGTCACAGCAGCTTGAGCGGCTATGGGAGTTACCGCTAGAGCCTTGGCGGACTGAGCTCTGTTGAGTCATAGTGTTCTTAGATCATCATCATCATCATCATCAGCCTGGTTACGCCCACTGCAGGGCAAAGGCCTCTCCCATACTTCTCCAACAACCCCGGTCATGTACTAATTGCGGCCATGCCGTCCCTGCAAACTTCTTAATCTCATCCGCCCGCCTAACTTTCTGCTGCCCCCTGCTACGCTTCCCTTCCCTTGGGATCCAGTCCGTAACCCTTAATGACCATCGGTTATCTTCCCTCCTCATTACATGTCCTGCCCATGCCCATTTCTTTTTCTTGATTTCAACTAAGATGTCCTTAACTCGCGTTTGTTCCCTTACCCAATCTGCTCTTTTCTTATCCCTTAACGTTACACCTATCATTCTTCTTTCCATAGCTCGTTGCGTCGTCCTCAATTTGAGTAGAACCCTTTTCGTAAGCCTCCAGGTTTCTGCCCCGTAGGTGAGTACTGGTAAGACACAGCTATTATACACTTTTCTCTTGAGGGATAATGGCAACCTGCTGTTCATGATCTGAGAATGCCTGCCAAACGCACCCCAGCCCATTCTTATTCTTCTGATTATTTCCGTCTCATGATCCGGATCCGCCGTCACTACCTGCCCTAAGTAGATGTATTCCCTTACGACTTCCAGTGCCTCGCTGCCTATTGTAAATTGCTGTTCTCTTCCGAGACTGTTAAACATTACTTTAGTTTTCTGCAGATTAATTTTTAGACCCACTCTTCTGCTTTGCCTCTCCAGGTCAGTGAGCATGCATTGCAATTGGTCCCCTGAGTTACTAAGCAAGGCAATATCATCAGCGAATCGCAAGTTACTAAGGTATTCTCCATTAATTTTTATCCCCAATTCTTCCCAATCCAGGTCTCTGAATACCTCCTGTAAACACGCTGTGAATAGCATTGGAGAGATCGTATCTCCCTGCCTGACGCCTTTCTTTATTGGGATTTTGTTGCTTTCTTTATGGAGGACTACGGTGGCTGTGGAGCCGCTATAGATATTTTTCAGTATTTTTACATACGGCTCGTCTACACCCTGATTCCTTAATGCCTCCATGACTGCTGAGGTTTCGACAGAATCAAACGCTTTCTCATAATCAATGAAAGCTATATATAAGGGTTGGTTATATTCCGCACATTTCTCTATCACCTGATTGATAGTGTGAATATGATCTATTGTTGAGTAGCCTTTACGGAATCCTGCCTGGTCCTTTGCTTGACAGAAGTCTAAGGTGTTCCTGATTCTATTTGCGATTACCTTAGTAAATATTTTGTAGGCAACGGACAGTAAGCTGATCGGTCTATAATTTTTCAAGTCTTTGGCGTCCCCTTTCTTATGGATTAGGATTATGTTAGCGTTCTTCCAAGATTCCGGTACGCTCGACGTCATGAGGCATTGCGTATACAGGGTGGCCAGTTTCTCTAGAACAATCTGCCCACCATCCTTCAACAAATCTGCTGTTACCTGATCCTCCCCAGCTGCCTTCCCCCTTTGCATTTCTCCCAAGGCTTTCTTTACTTCTTCCGGCGTTACCTTTGGGACTTCGAATTCCTCTAGACTATTTTCTCTTCCATTATCGTCGTGGGTGCCACTGGTACTGTATAAATCTCTATAGAACTCCTCAGCCACTTGAACTATCTCATCCATATTAGTAATGATATTGCCGGCTTTGTCTCTTAACGCATACATCTGATTCTTGCCAATTCCTAGTTTCTTCTTCACTGTTTTTAGGCTTCCGCCGTTCCTGAGAGCATGTTCAATTCTATCCATATTATACTTCCTTATGTCAGCTGTCTTACGCTTGTTGATTAACTTCGAAAGTTCTGCCAGTTCTATTCTAGCTGTAGGGTTAGAGGCTTTCATACATTGGCGTTTCTTGATCAGATCTTTCGTCGCCTGCGATAGTTTACTGGTATCCTGCCTAATCGAGTTACCACCGACTTCCATTGCACACTTCTTAATGATGCCCACAAGATTGTCGTTCATTGCTTCAACACTAAGGTCCTCTTCCTGAGTTAAAGCCGAATACCTGTTCTGTAGCTTGATCTGGAATTCCTCTATTTTCCCTCTTACCGCTAACTCATTGATCGGCTTCTTATGTACCAGTTTCTACCGTTCCCTCCTCAGGTCTAGGCTAATTCGAGTTCTTACCATCCTGTGGTCACTGCAGCGCACCTTGCCGAGCACGTCCACATCTTGTATGATGCCAGGGTTAGCGCAGAGTATGAGGTCTATTTCATTTCTAGTCTCGCCGTTCGGGCTCCTCCACGTCCACTTTCGGCTATCCCGCTTGCGGAAGAAAGTATTCATTATGCTCATATTATTCTGTTCCGCAAACTCGACTAATAACTCCCCCCTGCTATTCCTAGTGCCTATGCCATATTCCCCCACTGCCTTGTCTCCAGCCTGCTTCTTGCCTACCTTGGCATTAAAGTCGCCCATTAGTATAGTGTATTTGGTTTTCACTCTACCCATCGCCGATTCCACGTCTTCATAGAAGCATTCGACTTCCTGGTCATCATGACTGTATGTAGGGGCGTAGACCTGTACAATCTTCATTTTGTACCTCTTATTAAGTTTAACAACAAGACCTGCCACCCTCTCGTTAATGCTATAGAATTCCTGTATGTTACCAGCTATATTCTTATTAATCAGGAATCCGACTCCTAGTTCTCTTCTTTCCTCTAGGCCGCGGTAGCACAGGACGTGCCCGCTTTTTAGCACTGTATATGCTTCTTTTGGCCTCCTAACTTCACTGAGCCCTATTATATCCCATTTACTGCCCTCTAATTCCTCCAATAGCACTGCTAGACTCGCTTCACTAGATAAAGTTCTAGCGTTAAACGTTGCCAGGTTCATATTCCAATGGCGGCCTGTCCGGAGCCAGTGATTCTTAGCACCCTCTGCAGCGTCGCACGTCTGACCGCCGCCGTGGTCAGTAGCTTCGCAGCTGCTGGGGACTGAGGGCCGGGGTTTGATTGTTGTGTTCATATAGGAGGTTGTGGCCAAGTACTGCACCAGGGTGGCCCATCCTGCTCTGGTGAGGGAGTGCGTTACCGGTTCTGGTCACCGGGATCAGGCCACACTCCAGGCCTGTTTGTGCAATTTTATCAACACGCGGATTTTTTTTTTTTTTTTTTTTAATCCGGTGGAAAATTGCCGGCACCGGGATTCGAACCACGGACCTCTTGCACGCGAGGCGGGTGTTCTACCTCTACGCCACCGCTGCACCTCCTGTTCTTAGATGTTCAGATCAATTGATCCCTGGGCTTGCTTCGTGATCTTGGTAGAAGTTATCTTCTTCTTTATAAGGCGGCATTTACAGTTCGAGTGGTTGGTGGTGTGCAGTCCGTTGCACAAGATGCAACGTGCCTGGCACTTGGACTCGGTTTGTGGCTAAGGGGGAGGGCTATTGTCGCCATAACGGGCGTAGTGGTCATGCTTTGGTAGGGGGCATACGTCGGTATGATGTTCCACTTTTCGGCAGTTGTAACATGCCTCTACTCAGTTGCAGAAAGGGTAGAGGTGAATGTCGACTCCGTTGTAGAAATTACAGCGGGGCAGCATGCCTCCGCTGAGCGCGGTGTTCTGATCACGCTCACTTTTCATGTCTCGTTCTGCCCATTCTTTCCCCGACAATGGGAAGGCTAGGAATACTTGCTTGAAGGTCCTGCAGGATCTCTTCATCGGTGAACTTATCGAATGCGTGGAACATAATGCCCCATAGCGCAACGTCTGGTGGTGGTGCGTCGACGTGAACGTCGATATCGTGACCGTCGAGTGGGATCGACATGAGTTTGAAGTAAGTCTACGCACATTGGGAATCCGCGACGCTTGGCGTAAAAGTGTTCGTGGGATGAACTTTCACGTTGTCTTTGGAGGAGGGTGGTTGGTCTGGCAGCGAAACTGCCTTGAGTATAGAGTCCTATAGTTGCCGCGGTGGCACCTTTGTTAGTCGATTGGTGCTTTTGGCCGTCATACCAAGTGGATAGCGTCTACCGACATCCTTAGCAGCAGGGCTCGTCTTCGTAGCTTGGGCAGATGTGGTTTAACTTGATGTAGGTGTTTCGGCGCGGCAACATCATTAGCACTGTCGTCCCTCGGGTTAAACCTCGGTGGAGTTCCCACCGGCGCTTCTCTTGCGCTCAGTACCCGGGCGACTGCCCTGTCATCCTTGGCCTTCTCCTCTTCCGAGATGATACACCTTCCATCACGCACTGCATGTCGAGCGCGGTGGCGGAATGAAGTTTTCCGGCAGCTGCGGTGCTAGGTTGTTAGGCTTAGCCGCCCCGTCAGCGTGGTTCTGCAAACCAAAAACTTTCACACGAGAATTTCCAGTGGTATCGGGTCATAGATGGTGTCCACGGGTTCGGTAAGACCTCATGCACCCACTCGTCATAAAACTATTCGCCTATAGGGGCACCTTTCTGGAAAAAAAGTCGGGAAGTTGCGGAGCTCGGTGTAGACACGTCTGCTCGCCACCGCTGCTCGAAGCACCCTCCTTGGAAAGTGGTAAATTTCGTTTTACAGCAAGTGCTGAATTTCAAGTAATTTAAGCTTAGGAACACTGAAAGCTGCGGCCGTTCTGACGCATTTAGCGAAAAACATCTCGGCCATTGCGGCGCAGCTGTTTGACATGTACAGAATCTTACTCGGACATGTTTTTCACGCTTTCTATGTGTTTTGCGTTGATTGAATATTACGGGGACAATTTTGTTACGCTTTCTCCCCGCCCCACTAAAAAAGGACATTTACTTTCTTTCGGTATTCATGCTGGTCGCAAATGCAACGAGCGATTATCAGGCGTGATAACACAGGAGTTTCTTGTTTGCGCCGGCAGAACGCGCAAGAGATAGCGCTGAGGATCTCAAAAACCCGAAACGTGTACCTTTAAAATACCGTCTTCCGAGTAACTGAAAACGGCTTTTGCAGCCAAGCATATATATTGAGTACACGAAGAAGGCATTCTGCGAGCGTCTGGTATGGTCTGGTTGGGAGCCTGTGTTCTGGCCTTCTATATATAAGTGGCGTGCTATCGCGTCGGTTGAGGCCAATTTGTGTCCGATAATATTTGTCGAAAGAGCGCAGTCGCCCTTGTACTTGTGCTCCTGAAAAGCAGAAAATAGAGCCAGGCAATGGGGGAATGCTTGAAAATCAGATCTCTTTGTCATATTTAATGTGTTATTTTGTTTGGGATGCGTCAGGTGCATTCTGCGCCAGGTTGACGAAATCGGATCACCTTTGTTCGTAATGTCCCCCTTACACTACTTTCGCACGGTTCACCTCTACACGCAGTTTTCCTACAAGGTCTAAATAGCAAAATGCCACATGCTTCTAAGTTACATTTTTTAGGTGATGCCATCTGGCGGACCTTCGTGAGGAACAACAATGATGCCACAACAATGAAAGAACGCACAATAAAGCTGAGAATAGGCATTTTTACAGAGGAAAATAAACATTTCCACATTTCACAAAACGTCTTGCGTGTACTTTATGAAATTGCAAGTTGCACCAAGCACAGCTTCAATGAAGCGTTGTAAAGATGGCTTTTCATCCTATCTAGTTTACTGAATAAAAATTGGATTCCGCACCAATACAGCGCGCGGTTGAGCAGTAGAAGCACAATGTCGCAGTTTCGCCCGAAAGGCGAAGCATCAACTGCAATATCAAATTAGTACATAGCAATGCGAAGAATAGTAGTTATATCGCGTGTCTGAGTTCAAAAAAGAGCGGGATTATTTCTCGACACAAGAATCAGTGCGTCAGAGACATTGTGCAAGTGGTCAAGGTTGGTCATGCAGGAAAGAGGTGTGTAAGCATGCCATCACTTAGATTGTCCCAGAAAGAGCTAAGGTTTTAAATGGTTGGTGGTTAGGCGCTTCGTGATATCGCCTTGTGCACTCTGCTGATTGCTGTTCTTTTCCTTTCCCTTTCTTTTCTTTCTTTCCTTTAGGCGCTACGTATATATACATATGCATAGCATCGACAGTAGAATAAACAGTTGGAAGTCCGCGCTTTACTCACTCGGTCTCTATCGTCGTCTTTTCATTATGTTTCACGCTGTTACATAAGTTGCGTACTAGCCAGTGTTCAAATTTCCCGCGCATCTGAAACCTGAAATGTGGTTCAGTTGTTCATATCAGCCGAATGGTGTGCGATTGTCAATTCGAGCGCTAGCAAGAATAGCGGGCAACGAAAACGTGGACAGGGTAGCTCGAGGGTATACAATCCGAGAGCCCAAAGAATCCACGCTCGAAAGTCCACCGTCTGTTCCGAATTAATACTCTGCTTTATTGGTACACTACACGGGAACAAGGATACGATATCCTACCCATACACGGGAACCAGAATACGATATCCTCCCTAAAATAAATAGCTCACCAAGCTCGAGGCCACTGCTTGGGGACAGCTGCAGACAGGAACCCTGCCCAACTTAGACCTACTCAGTAAAATGTACCCCACCAGATACGCAGCTGAGTGCCCCGAAAACTGTCAAAAGCGCACCTTGTGCGTGTAGCACACTACACGGGAATGCTGCAGCTTATAACAGCAGTTCAGAGAATAATAAAATCAAGGGCGGCGCAATGAAAAATATTGCTGGCCAGCGACTACTGTGAGAACCAAATCGGTCTCCTGCAGTGAGCATGCGGGGCAGCTGAGGCCGTTGTAGCCCTGGACAAAGGGTCCCACCCCTGCTAAACGCAGTCAAGTGTGCCCAAGACCCTGACGAACTGCCACCAAAGAACCTGTTAACAGCGACCAATAAATATTTTGATTATGATGATGGACTCTATGGGAGTGTCCGCGGCTCTTGTGAATCTGTCTATGGCGAAACAGGCGAAACATTACGGACAGTGACTTCACGAGTTATTTGCGTTGAACCTCAGCTACTTACCATCCTTTACTACAGGTGGCACTAGTTGCATGCCCGGCCGGCTCGGTGTAAGTTAGCTAAGGTTAAATGCGTAGATAGAGTGCGGCACTAAATCCACGCCATTAAGTTGGTAAGCACAATGCGCTCTCATCGCCGTGCAGAGACGGAACGCATAGATGCTCGGCTCGTCGAACTTAGGCCACGCAACCAAATAGATAGATTTACAATGGGGGCCCCAAACGTTTTGGGGCCCCAAAGAAATAGCGGCGAAGCCCCTGCGCATGCGCAAGACGTAAACTGCGTTTGAGCTTTGCACTGGGAACGCTATTTCACTTATTTAGCGGGAGCCCATATAGCGGCCCCAAAAGCTTTGCGTCAACAAACATGGCGGCACCCATCGAAGCGACGGCTGTAACCTAGCACCAAACTGGGTATGATTCGCGGTACCGCGTGAAGTTCGCAAGCTAGGAGAAGTGACTGCGGCTATCGCTTTCTCTCAACAAGCGTGTGTTATGAAGTGTGCTATGCAGGCACGTACCCAGGGGGGGGGGGGGGCCCGGTCCCCCCCGGGCCCCCCCCCCCCTGGGTACGGCCCCCCCCCCCCCGGGCCCCCCCCGGGGGGGCCCGGGCCCCCCCCCCGAAATCAAGTGGCATACCCCCCTCCCCACCCACGCCACCACTCCTCACACATTCCTAAAGCGCCGCCAGATCAATGTTGAGGCTTGGCAGCTGTTCATCGGTCAGCATGATGCTGCCTTTTTCACTCCTTTTAGATGGCGGTAGTTATCGGCATCTGTTGTAATGTGAAGGACAGTTTTCTCATAGATTCCGCACCCGCGCGATTAACTCGAGATGCGTCCAGTTGTCACCATCTATTCAACCGTCACGCGCATAGCTGTTGCTTTTGTTAGTTCAACCTTCTTTGTTTAGGCTGATCCTGGGACCAGGAGAGGGATGCGGCTGTTACTCAGTTGGTCTGTACTCTCATGGAACGAGTTGCTGCCGGAGAAAACGCCAATTGCGTTTAACGTTTCCCTTTGCTTTCTTATTTCCTTGAGTTACGGCTCGCCGCGACGCTGGCCGATGCCCGGAACCATATACACGTGATATGGGTTAGATAATGTGGGAAATAAAATAATGTGAAAGAGCGTCCATCATGAAACCCTGCAATAACCCTTAAACACATAAGCAAGATGACTGTCGCCCGTTACCTCGTCTATTTTTCCCTAATTGTATAGCACTTTTCGTGCAATATTGGCAACCGGAAACAAAAATCGCGAGGAGTTGAGTAATTAAGCGATCTACTAAGGGAGAGCCAAGGCAACAACCAAACTGCAAGCAAAAGCGAATAATAAAAAGTTAACCGTTGTTTATGAGAATATTTATGGATCAACATCTTTTTATTTAAAAAGGAAGTAGAGAAAACGCCGCCGGAAGTGGAGAACAATTACTTGTTTTGAATGACGCTTCTACAGTTATCGGTCGAACCGCTTCACGTAGCCACTTCTCTGCTGTGCTTATGTGGGTGTTTTTCTAACCTTTCGCGGTGAGCGCAGTACGTCTAGAGCGCAGTACGCCTGCGCACTACGCGGTTGTATGGGACTGGCGGCCGCACAGCGTTACGCAATTCGCGGAACTGTCAAAACTGATCAACAAGGCGAAAATAACTGATATTCGAAACTATAACATGAGAAAGACTGAAGAAGCCGTAAAAAATGAACGCAGCCTGAAATCAGTAAAAAAGAAACCCGGCATAGGACAAACCATGATGTATGCACTAAAAGAAAAGAAGGATAATATCATCAGCAATCTCGAAGATATAGTAAAAGCAGCGAAAAAAGAGGTCTATACAGGTCTAAGCTGACCTGTATACAGTACCCAGAGGAGTCACGATACCTCACTTAGAAACAGTAATGAACAGGATACAGAAACTCTCCTATAACTAGCGATGAGGTCAGATGGGCCCTGCAAGACATGAAACGATGAAGAGCGGGAGGAGAAGGTGGAATAACAGTCGATTTATTCAAAGATGGAGAAGACATAATGCTTGGAAAACTTGCGGCTCTTTGTACGAAGTGTCTATCGACTGCAAGGGTCCCAGAAAACTGGAAGAATGCAGACATTATACTAATCCACAAAAAAGGAGACGTTAAAGAATTTAAAAATTATAGGACCATTAGCTTGCTCCCAGTATTATATAACATATTTACCTAAATGATATAAAATAGAATAAGGGCAACACTGGATTTTGTCAATCAAGGGAACATGCTGGCTTCAGGAAGAGATACTTTACCATGGATCACACCCATGCCATCAAACAGGTTATCGCGAAATCTGCAGAGTGCAATAAGCCTCTCTATGTGGCTTATATAGATTACGAAAAGGCATTTGATTCAGTAGAGATACCAGCAGTCATAGATGACTACGTAATCAAGGAGTACAGAACGCTTACGTAAAAAGCTTGGAAAATATTGCTACATGCGTGTGGTATTTGTTTGTTTGAACGAGGCGCGTGGGCGCCGTCACTCCAGAAAAGAGGAGGAAGAACGAACTGGGCTCGCGCTGTGAATCTAACCGGTCAGTGCTGCAACCGTTGTTGTAAATATAATCTGTAAATAGTTTCTCGTCTTACTGACTCGTCCTTCGCGTAAGAATATCTACAGAGGGTCTACAGCTACCTTAATTCTACACAAGAAAAGCAGGGAGACACCTATAGAGAAAGGGGTCAGACAGGGAGGCACAATTTCTCCAAAACTATTCACTGTGTGCTTAGAAGAATTCAAGCTATTAAACTGGGAAGGCTTAGGAGTAAAGATCGACGGCAAATATCTCAGCAACGTTCGGTTTGCCGATGACATTGTTCTATTCAACAACAATGCAGACGAGTTGCAACAAATGATTGGAGACCTTAACAGAGAGAGTGTAAGAGTGGGGTTGAATATTAATATGCAGAAGATGAAGATAATGATAAATAGCCGGACAAAGGAACAAGAGATCAGGATCGCCAGTTGGCCACTAGAGACTGTGAAGGAGTACGTTTACCTAGGTCAATTAATCACAGGGAACCCTGATCATGAGAAGGAAATTCACAGAAGAATAAAAATAGGTTGGATCGCATACGGCAGACATTGCCAGCTCCTGACTGGAAGCTTACCATTATTATTGAAAAGTAAGGTGTGCAATCAATGCATTTTGCCAGTGCTGACATATGGAGCAGAGACTTGAGAGCAAGTTAAGGACCGCGCAAAGAGTGATCGAACGAAGATTGCTAGGCATAACGTTAACAGAGAGAAAGAGAGCGGTTTGGATCAGAGAGCGAACGGGTATAGACGATATTCTAATTGACATAAAGAGGAAAAAATGTAGCTGGGCAGGTCATGTATTGCGCCGGTTAGATAACCGTTGGACCATTAGGGTTACAGAATGGGTACCAAGAGAAGGGAAACGCAGTCGAGGACGACAAAACAGTAGGTGGAGCGATGAAATTAGGAAATTCGCGGGCGCTAGTTGGAATCGGTTGGCGTAGGACAGGGGTAATTGGAGATCGCAGGGAGAGGCCTTCGTCCTGCAGTGGACATAAAACAGGCTGATGATGATGATGATGATGATGATGATGATGGAGGTGGCGGCCCCCCCCCCCCCCCCCCCGAAAAAAAATCCTGGGTACGTGCCTGGTGCTATGTGTTATGAAGTGACTGCGGTTATCGATTTCTCTCAACTAGCGTGTGTTACAGAATAACCTCTAAAGTGTAATTAAACGCGAATACACGCAAGTCAATATTACTATTCCTATCATAACATGGTATATTTTATTTAATTATTTCTCAAAGCTTTTCTTTGACGCCGTAGTCGTACTGTCAGCGCCAGACGCTATCCCCAAACACAAAGCACTATTCTAAAACTCTTCCCTCCTGCGTGCCCCATCGCTAACACCAGCAAAGCTCTTTGGGGCCCTAAACTATTGGGGCCCCTATTCTAAAACTATACTGACTCGGAGAAGGAGGCAGTAAAATGAACATTTAGGATACCGAACGGTGTCAGCACAGCCATGAAGCAGCTAGCAGAGTATACTATGTGGCTAGCAGATGTGCGGGACCTCTTCGTTGATGTACGGGAATGGTTCAAGCTAGGCAAGCAGGCAACACGGGCCTCTATGGTCTAAGTACGTCAGTTCCGCCGAGCGATAATGACAGCATATTTATTACAGTTACGGTATGACACACGTCGAATTTGCGAACGTTCTCTGAAGCAGCCACTCGCACTTTAAAGGGTAGCATTTCCATAGCGGCTCTTGTATGTGTATTTTACCTGAAACTGGGCATTTTACGCAGTTGAAAATTCCGTTGCAAATGGCCTTTATGGTTAAAATGTGTCCTTGGCGAAATACAAGAAACGAGGCTAAATGTTTTTCATTTGACCGGCGCAATAAATTTATAGACTACATATGAGTTTCTGATTTCAGATACATAAACGGGCGTAAGCGCTCATCTTACCACTCATAAAACACAAAACAAGAAGGTACTGGCGCAATTTCGGAATGAAATCTTGTTGCTATGATGAACATTTAAAAGCTCGGCTTGCGTTATTTAACGGTACTATTTTCACGTTGATCTTTTACGCTTTTCGTCATGGTCGGATCAGCGCTTAGACTACACTAACAGCAGGGATTTACCGGCCGTGATCACTGGGTGGTAAGAAACAATGATTACCATTGTTTTTTCACCAAAGTTTCACCAACGTTGCATCAAGAAAGTGTCAACGACCGGTCCAAGCAACTACTCTGGTGCGCTATGCCGAACCTGATTTCTAGCTACTCGTGAGAGGGCTCTGGTCCGGTTTCCTTTTACGGGAACGCAGCAGCTCCTGCTAGCGCATCAGTTTTCTGAATCCTCCCCAAAAAATATTTTAAAAATTTGTAGAAATTAACCCTAATTTTTGGTTAAAAAGGAGAAGAACACGAGTTTGTTTACATACAGGCGCTTACCTGCCGCGTCATCAATCTCAAGTCTATCCGTGCGGGCTGGCTGCGGTATCTCTTGTCCCGTGATAGCGTCCTGCTGCAACGTCCGCGCCGAAGGCAACCCAGCTCCAGTAGAGGTTGAATCCTTCTGTGTTTGTTTCAGGTATGTTGGCTTCCGAATGCACTCGTCACTTGATACGCCTTTGTTGGGAGCTTGCAGTATCGACGGTGGCACACGCTTGCCCCGAAAAATTCTTTTCTGTTTATTGCTGTCCTGTGGTGCTGATGCAACTTCGACACGTTTTGTAGCGTCTGGTTGGTCCTGATCACTGCTTTCCAGCAGACTTGCCTTTAGTACTTGGTCTCGTGCACGTGACACACCTTGGTCTCCCTCTGAAAGCGGAGAAGCTTCCTTTCCAGCTTTTTGAGAAGTTCTACCAGTGTCTTTTGTGGCGCGTCTTCCGTGGGAGCTCCCTTGACGTTCCTCTGCCGGCAAGGATGGCTTGTGCTTGACTTTCCGGGAGCCACGACGCTTCTTTGTACCTTTGGACTGATTTGGGGAACTCGAACGCACGGAAGAAGGCACGACATCCTCTCCCGAGTTAGTGAGCACTCTGCGGGACAGAGGCTTACGGCGTTTCAGGGTGCTTCGGCGTTTTCTCATGAGCCGCTTTTCCTTAGTGGGCGGATATTCTGCCGTGGCGTATGATGCTGGCTGATTTCGGAGGTTCTTCGATCTTTCGGGTTTTTGCGCCGCTTCCTCCTTGTCCTGCTTCGGTTCCTTCGGCGCTGAACTTTCGGGCAACAAAGGGCCTTTAGAGTCGTCGGAAGACTCTGCAAGCTGGTCCATTTCTGCAGGCTTCTTCTTCTTGCTCCCTAACGCTGATATTTACCCACTACAGAGGCCTGGCGAAGGCCAAGTATATTTCTGTAGATGTTATGTTGATCATTAGCTGAAATATCGTACACGCGCTGCTTACATCATGTGCTGAAGAATACATAAGCTTACATGAACGTTCCTTCCACCCTTTGTGAACAAGGCTTCAGTAGTGAAGCCGAAACGCCTTAAAGATTTGTTCATTCTCAGCATATTTCTTTTGGTCGGTGTCTGTCGTTTTATTGCTTCATGCTTCGCCCTGACCAGACGGGCTTCCGTCGGATCCCCGACTTCATTAGCTGAAATTGTCGATGAATTTAAAATTAAAGTTGTGACAATGAAGTGCGCACAGGGACAAGAATTTGTCAAAGAAGGATTCGAAAAATAAAAAAAAGTAAATTCACACACACAAGAAAATTTCACCGACGATTACGATACTAATGGAAATCTTGAGCGCCGCTTGTTAGGTATATTAAATTCGCGATATATTCTGGCAAACAATTCTGAACGACAGCGTGCACTCCGCGGAGGCGCTGAGCCTCTGTTCGGGCAGCTCGTTTAGCAGCAGCGGTAGCCCCCCCCCCCCCCTTTTCCCAGAAACATTTAATAAAGTTTACGACCTACCTACCTGTCAGGAAACAAAGCATAAACATGGGATCGCGTGACTCGCGCTGAGCCACGGAGGAAGGAAACTAAGGAGAGGCCCTACCCCCTCTGCGCGCTAGGAGAAAAGTGTGGCGGAAATGACGTAGTAGGTTCTCATTTTTTTGCTGCTTTTTTATTTTTTTTTGTTGTATGGCTACGCCTTTTGGGCCACAATGGCGGCGTTGTTATGGTTTTGAGCGCTCACACGTGTTGCTCTGGTAGGTTTCGGGCCGTGGCAAAGGCGCTGAGTGGGCGGGTTTGCGTTAGTCACCGTGTCTTGTTGCGCTGTGTTACCTGCACCGTGCTCTGCCAGATGTTGAGCGAGCGCGCGCGCTCCGCGCGCGACACCACGCGCAGCGCGGCGTGGTTTCGCGAAAGATGTAAACAAGAGAGGAGGGTGGCCCAAAAGGCGGAGCATCGCCATGAGCAACGCCAAATTCCGTCTTCACTTTTGCTTCACAAAGAGTGACGTCAGGGCCTCTCCTTAGTTTCCTTCCTCCGTGCGCTGAGCGCATTCTCTAGCCGTGGCGGTGGCGCCACAGGGGAAGTAGCGCATGCGCAGTGCGTTCGAAACTGACGCCAGCGCTTCGTTTTCGCGCTGGCCGCATGTCTGGTTGCCGCCGGCACTCCGCTTACATCCGAACCCTTTCGCCACACGCTCCCCCGCTTTCCACCTCATGGTTCCGTTGCACCCTCCTCCCGCTTTCTCCTCGTGCGTCTTCTCTCCCGCCGCATTGTGTTGCGGTAGCAATTAAATCGACACGCCAAGCGCATTTCTGCCGTCGCCGTCTCTGTGAGCTACTGCGTAAACTCCAAGGCCCATGAAATCGCTGCGCGCCTTGTTTTGTATGTGCGAGTGAAATCGTGCGACGGTGAACCGACGAGCGCAGCCCAATCTTGCGCCAATCTTGCGCACTAAAAGGAGGAAAACGGGGAGGAAGCGCGCCGTCTTCCATTACGCGCAAGGCTCCGTAGGAAGGGTAGAGAGGAGCAGGGGCGGTTGAATTCTCCTCCGGGTGTCCCAAGTGCCCGCCCGGGCCCTGTATCTTGAAAGCTATCTGCTACGGGGACAAGGTCCGCCGTGGGTAGCCGGGGTGGAGGCGTGCTACACGGGGCGGCGCGGTCGGCTATGCGCGAGGCCGCCCGGTCCATTGTATCACGAAAGCCATGTGGGACGGTTACAGAGTCCGCCGCAGGCTGTGTTTTCGCGGCTTACTTCGCCTCGCTGCGAGCGGCAATACAAAGGTCAATTCGCTCGCTGCTGCCGCCGCGCTTGCTCACTCCAGCATTTTGACAGCGAGTTTCCGGAGTCATCGAGTGAGATGTGTTTACTTGAACGCGCGTAATACCACGCTTGTTAATCTAGTTAGTATGCCCATGTTTACAACTTTATGCGTACGATAAAACTACTATCCTTACTTAGTGCAGCTGTGTACTAATTTGCTATCTCAATTGATGATACGCTTTTCGAGCGAAACTGCGACTTTTTTGATCCCAGCTGCGCGCCGTGCTCGCTCTCATCTTTCGCTGTGCTCGTTCGCTCGGTTACAAGTGACGCCGACGTTCGCAACCGAAACGGGCGCTTAAAGGTTTACTCATACTAGGCCGACCCGACACCGATTTCGGTTTGCCGACTGTCGGTGACAGTGTTTTTACCTTCTTGTCAGAGCCTCGGTCACACTGTACCGACGCCGAGCTCTCCGCCGACCGTCGGCAGATTGTCGGCGTCAGCACAGCGTGACAGAGGCGCTGACACGAAGGAAGAAACGCTGTCGCCGACAGTCGGCAGTCCGAAATCAGTATCGGGTCAGCCCAGTGTGAGTGAACCTTAAGAGCTGCGTCCCAACACACTTAATATGTTGTACCGTTTTAGTGACAGTGCCGAACACGGTTGCGAGAACTGTGAATCACGAAACTAACTCTTTAGGGGGTGACGCTGCGCCCAGAAAAGTAAAACAACGAAACGATAGCTGTGAGCACAGTAGTCCGCGATTGTCGAAACGTAATCTGCCGGTCAAACGCATCGCCCTTTTACACGACTCGTGGAAGGTTCCAGCGTAATCACTGGTTCAAGCGTGCCTTCCAGAAAGTACTACACGATTCGCGTCGCGCATACACTCGGATTACACAAGGTTCGGTGACAACAGACACAACCGATAGAATCAATGATAACCTTCGAATAAGGTACAAACGAAGGAAGCTTGATTTGCACTGAGCGATAGCTTTAAATGCAGGTCCCGATAAAAAGATAAATATGTACACGTGTCAAGATCTTCCCATATGGTCTCCCTCTTAAATAGCATCGTCCCGATGTTACAAACACAAGAGCAAAAACAACTAATGCACGCTTAGTAAATAAAATGACAAAAAATCTAGCAAACAAAGTGCCCGAGTTTGTTAGCGCTGGTAGGAAGACTTGAGGCGTGTAACGTGAATTACATCAGCTCGCGAGTGGCGCGGCTGATTGTGTTATGCCGTCTGGCCAAACCTCATAGTCCCGCGCGCCAATACGTCGGATGCTCTTGTAGGGTCTGAAATGGCATCGCAAATGTTTCACCCTAAGTACTCGCCTGCACCCAAAGAAGGCCACCGAGCTGGCATTCCGCGTAGCGTCGTTGAACATTGTAATGCCTCCTGTGCATTCTTTACTGGTTCTTGATGCGCAGGCGGGCGACAAGAAGTCAGTGCGCAGGTTGCTTGGTCTATGTCCCTGCTACTGGCACTTTATCAAGAGCTTCTCTCGCATCACCGCGCCTCTGACTCTTCTCACGAAATACGACGTCGACCTTGTCGCTGTTCGGGCTTGTTTGGCGGCTTTCCGGGGGCGTACGGTATACAAGAACGCAAAGCACGTCCTCCGCATACCACGTTGTAGCGGCTGTGAAGATCATAGTAGCTAAAACGCAAATAACTCTTATTGGGCGAACCTGTGCCAAGAAAAAGCAGGCTGTGCTCAAAGCACAATGACAGTAGCGAACACCGTCGGCCACTGGCAAAAATCTGATCTGCGGGTGAAGAGCGTCGTGCATTATTTACTCTTTTCGCGGCGATCTCGTGGGTGCTGCCATGTTTGATCACGTGGTGACGTGTCCATTGCTTGTCTCAACTGCCACCGTTGCCGCCGCATTTATAATGGGTGTGTATGACGCCGGTGCGGCTTAGCAAACTTCTGTTTCGGGAGGTATCGTAGACGGTGACTTGGTGGACGACACGAAGCTTTGGCCACAGGTAAAGACAACAAGAAAAAGCGCTTTGGAAGCTGATTAAGCTTTGTCCAAACGGCGGGAGCAGCGTATATCGTGCTTATTTTAGAAGCAAGCCTAAATATATATTCCAAGCTATCCAAACCTATACGCTCATGAATTGAATCGGGATTAGCGCGTTTTGCTCTTCGTTCTTTATTTTACAAATATTTTGACGCAGCGGCGTGTCACATTTCTGATTCAGCAAATTCCCTTGGTGTCGGTTGATCACTATCAGATTATCTGTGCATAACCGCTCACGGGTGTGTTTAGTTCCGATAGATTTGTTCTTGCAGCACGCAAGGCTTGAAAGGTAGCCGTTTTGTAAATTGTAATATCGTGTACCAAAGATGTATTATCGCTAGGAACTCGTTTACTCTTGACGACCGCAAAAAAAAAAAAAAAAAATCAGCTTCGACCATCCATGCGCTATTGGTAAAGTGCGTCATTTATTGCGCGTATATGGCGCACATATATTCAAGTGTGCGCCCCTTCACTTAAGTGTCCGCCATTTCACTTATAAAATGCTGTGCCTATTGGGTAGATTTGTGTAGACACTGTGCCTGAAACGCAGTATATGACAGGAAGCGGCGCTACTCCCTTTTTTTAAGGCGCAGTACTCACTCTTTCCGACGTACCGGGGCTGAAGCACTTTTTTTTAAAGCTTAGCGATACAACACAGGCTAATGAGCAAATTTCTGTATCCTCGAAAAAAGCCGCACTCCTCGAAGTGCCGGTAACACGTACGGACCGTTGCAGCAACTGTCCGCGAACTTGGCTGCGTAGAATCATTCCATTCATTAATATGCCAGTCATCATTTTTGCAGCCAACTACTTCACACGTATTCAATCTACATGATTCAATCCGACATGACTGGAGCACGGTGCTTCAGCGAAAACACAGCTGCATTTGCGACGGCTGCAGCCACAGAAGCAAGGTGGAGGCGGTAATGGTTTCTTATTCGGGCGCTTTCGCTCGTGTGACACGCCGCCGAAAGCGCCATCTCGTTTCTCTAGATCAAACTGCTCCCCGAAAAGAGTTAATGATGACTTGTTGAATGTTCCAGTGCAATCGCTGGTGCCCGCGTGCCTTCCAGAAAATAATTCACAATTCGCGTCGGGCATACAATTAGGTTACACAAGGTTCGGTGACAACAGGCACAACGGATAGAATGCACGAGAGCCTTCGAGTAAGCTCTAAATCATGCAGGCGCGTTAAGTTGTTGGCGGGTGAAATGCACTCCCCGAGAAAAGGATAAATAAGTACACGTGTTAACACGCCGTGCAAAGTCTCGTGCTGATTTACAATGACCGTGGATTTGCGTGACGCCGAAAGGTACAAAACACCAATGCATGCGTTTCTGTGGCTGACGCCCAAGGGCAGAGAACGATTGGTCAATTTAGTGACAGACCAAGCTGGAGAAATGAAACTTCCAAACAAGCTTGTGGTTAAATGAATGAACACTCGTCCTCATAGGGTGACTGTTCCGCCTAAATACTGGGAAAGAGGAGATTGTCAGACGAATAAATTTGACAGTTATCCTGTCTCCTGCTCAGGGCTTGTCGAGGTTGACAAGGGATTTAGGACCACTGCCGGAAAAGAAGATTTATTGTTGGTACAGGAACAGGCCAAACTTCAGTTCATAAATATCCAATAGGGCAATACTAAAGTTCAATTTCGTCGAAAGACAGAAAAAACCAAGTCAGATTTCTTTTTTTCCCTTTCGTTTCAGAAGGCTGCACACTCTAAGCACGTATTCGTCAATGGTAGCTTAAATAGTGTTTAATGAACATTACCGTCACTGAAATAAGGTAGGGAAAGCTATGATGTTCTGCACGGAGCAGAAAATAATGACTGAAAAAGGATAGGAAGCTCTGTTGTTAGAATCGAGTGTTGTTAGAATCGAGTGTTAGAATCGAATTTGAGAATGTTCGATGAGACAACGCACTGTGGAATGCAAGAATGTTCGCTGATCAGAATCTTTGAAGGTTTGTTCAGTACCGAAAACATGGAATTTTTGTGCGAGATAGATTGAAGTTTCGAGCTAAGTGTGTCGGCAACCTGTTTACTGGGGATGCTGAGAGGCTTTATCTGAACGTCCAAAGTGCGCCACGAATTCCATGTCATTGTTGTGCGCGAGCAATAAGTTTTCCCGATGATGTCGACTAAGTACATGAAGTGAGAGCGCGGACACGCCAAGTCATATTCAAGTGTATCATCGCGTAGAGCATTTTAGGCCTTCCTCACAGCGATGTTCTCATAGGCAGCAAAGGGTTGGTCGTAAACAAAAATATGGGGTTTTACGTGCCAAAGCCACAACCTGATTATGAGGCACGCCATAGTAGCGGACTCCGGGATAATTTGGACCATCTGGGGTTCTTTACCGTGCACCTAAATCTAAGTAAACGGCCGTTTTTTTCATTTCGTCCCTGTTAAAAGGCGACCGCCGGGGCAGGGGTTCGACCCCGCGACCTCGGGTTTCGCAGTCCAACACCAGAACCGCTAAACAACAACGGCGGGTTTTGTCGCGCTAATTGCTTAGCTTTCAGCCAAGTTCCTCCTGGGGATAGCATTATAAACAAAATAAGGCTATGTCAAAACACAGAAAAAGGCATTGCGGCCACGAACGGTTGAAGGTGAATGTTTCGTTATGGCTGTCAATAGGCACACTCAAAACGTCCTCAAATATTTGTTAACCCATAGTTCGCGCTTATACGTTAAATAGGCACGACAGAGACGTAAGGGAAAGATAGACATTTTGCCTAAAGCTGCCACATTGTCTTATATTTATTTTTTCTCGATATTGTTGGCAGTGGTTGTTTTGACGCCATTCGTTCAAAGACATGAATATGCTCTCCTTCTAGTGAGTGTGCAATGCCAAAAAGTGGCAAAGCTGAGAGTCAGGAAACTAATTTTTCTTTGGACGAAGTTGGGTCTAGAAAAAAAAAAGTTGCAGCCAAGCCCAACGATAGCGGCGAACGCAGTCGTCAGTCATCAAAATGGGATCTACGGCTGAAGTTCGTCTGCTGTTTATGCATGACTCGTCGCGCATTTCAGCGTAATTACTGGTGCACGCGCACGTTTTAGAAGGTGCACCACTACTCGTGTCACGCACGCAGTCTCGTTAGACAGGCTACTTTTTAGATTATCATGCGATCGATACTTGGCCGTGCCTTTTCTGGGAATTTTCTGGCAATTTTGGACGTTTGATTTTCGCTTCATTTGCACTTCGAGGCACTGATAAAATTCGTATTTCTCTTTGACCACGCGCTCCTTTGGACTCTATCTTTGTTTTAATCGCTTATATATGACTTTTATCGGTAAGTTTTTTTGTTGAGAGTGTGTGCATAACCCATGTTACTCGTCTGCGTCTACGTCTTTTGAGGCGGCGACAAAAGTATAACTTATTGGACTCGAAGACATGCTGTGGTGCCATCTGCAGCAATCTCTCCGTAGCTTCAAAAACGACACCACGCGATACTGGCTGTGAAGTGTTAGGCATCTCCCGCCGTTCAGCCACGTTTAATTACGAATGTTTACATGTTTTAAGCGTTGTATCTGTGGCGTCTTGGCTTCGAAACAACCTACCACATACATCCGAGTGTGGCGTTTAGGGCTGCAAAAGATTTTAGCGAGCGAGAAACGTGATGCTCTCATATTGGTTATTCAGTTTTGTCGCAATAACAGTACTGATCACAACATTTGTGGCTGGAAATTTGGCTTCCCTCTTCTGCAGAATTATCGCGGGTTGATGATTGGTCACAGGTCTATTATAATACCTAAACCTTGAACAGCTTATGTTTTTGTTTCCTCAATCTGCGCTGCCGCCATGTGCGTGCAAGGAAGTCGCATGCATCTCCGTGCGGGGTATTTCGCTGTTGTCATATCAAGCCAACACGCTACAAGAGCTGTGTGTATCGCTTGCTCGGCTCTGACAACCATCATATTTCTTTTTCAGTTATATTATCAGCCAGTTATCGCATGGCCGCTTCGTTTTAGGTACGTGTGAAAACTCGCCGAGGCTCCGTAGAATACGTCCGGCACTGCGGCACCGAGTACCCAACAATGCTATAACAGAGGGCAACTGAACTGCGGCCTTGGGAATTAAACAATTTATCTACAAACATACATTCAAAGCTTCCATCGCCCAGCCATAGAGCTGTGGCAAAGTCACCTGATGTCACTTTGTACGTCATAGGAATAGAGCGCTGGTCTCTGAAATGTTAGTCTTCGAGTGCAATAGAATCGGCTAATACACTCAAGACAGTTCCAAAACTAGAAGGCGCGACTTGCGCCGAGTGATATTTTTTGGAGCAGTTGTTAGCCAGTGAAAAATAACCACCAGAAAACGATAAATAAGTACCTGTGTCCATAACAGAGAGCAGCTCACAGTGCAATTTATCTAGCCACGCTCAAGAATGTGGTTTCTACTCGCTACTAATTAAAGTACATTTTATTGATTGATTTATTTGCCGAGGAATACGTGAGTTTAAGTTGGAAACCAACATAGAAGACGCCGTAGTCGCGTACTTCAAAGTTTAATGATCTGGGTTTGGTTTACCTGCGCCTAAAGCTCAGCAAACAAATGTTTTCGTGCACTGTACGTTAACGGAAGGCGGCAGCTGCGGCCAAGAACTGAATGTGCGAACTCGTGTAGTGCAGGGAAACGCCACGTCTTGCAATCCTCTGCGGTAGGCTTAGAAATTTCACCAGATACATACAAGCGCTTTATAGTCACTTCAGAAGCTTTGATATTGCAATTACCCGTAATTGTGATAAGGACAGTTTATTTGCTTTCATCGAGTAAGAGTTAGTATTCTGTATACAGTGAAGCACTCTAGAGTGCTACCACATTTTTGCAACATCATTGCAGGCACTACTGTTTTCATTGTTTGGGACGCATCTGCTTAATTAATGAATAATTCTTTCATAACTCGGTTGGCATTTTTCCTACTTCCGTGTTTCTCGCAACTACAATGAACTCATGCGCAAACTTAGACCCCCCGAAGCAGACACTCTTCCCGCCGTCAATTCCCTGTGAACTATTAGAAGCATCCCCTAATAAATTGAGGCATGCCTCTAGTTTTTTCTCCAGCTGTCGTCTCTCGGGGTTAACTTGGAAAGCCTCAGTTCAGCTACTGAGTTTCAATTTCTTCACAGCGGTATTCTTTCATGGTGGTGCTGGTGTGCAGCAGAAGCAGAACAGCGGGCTTCTAATCGGAATGTCGTAAGTTCGAATCCCCCTGCAGCGCACTACATTTTTAGGTTTAAGTGGCGTCTGACACCGGCAGAAAAAATACTTGCCGGAACCCATAGGGGCTATAGTTTATTAATCCGGGTGCCACCAAATTCTAAAGGCACACTAAGCTTCAACAAAGACACTGCCTCACCAAACGAGGAATACTCCTGCCTGGTACAGAATTCGGCCACTACTTCCTGCATGACTCCTTAGGACCTCAGTGCACACCTGCAGCGCAGAACTGACCAACGTATGATGTCCAGACATGCAACGCGGCAGAGGATGCTACAGATCGCTGGATTCGCACACGCCGCCACTGGAAAGAGAACCTGGCAACATATAACACGCGAACACTGGGGAGTGAGGCGAGCTTAGCAGGGGTTCTTGAAAAACTATTAGGCATTGGCTGAGATATTATTGGCCTTAGTAAGGTTAGAAGAACTCATGAGGCTCATAGAGTGCTGAAAACGGCCACGTCTTGTGCTACAAAGGTCTTCCAGGTGAGGGAGAACAAGGAGTATGATTTCTGATACATAATGACATAGCAGGCGACATTAATGAATTCTGCAGCAATAATGAGAAGGTAGCAGGGGTAATCAAGCTGAATAGGAGCACAGAATAAAGCTAGTACAAGCCTTTGCTATAACCTCCAGTCATGATGATGATGTAGTAGATTAGTTTTATGAAGATGTTGAATTAGCAATGAAAAAGGTGCGAACTCAGTATACTGTAATCATGGCTGACTTCAGTGTAGAAGTGGGGAGAACGCAGGCTGGGCAGCAAGAAATTAGCAACGACGGCATCAATCTAGGAAAATTAGAGGAGAGATGTTGGTAGAATTCACGGAAAGGAATAAAATCCGAATACTGAATGCGTTCTTCAAGAAGCGCAGTAACATAAAGTGGACCTGGGAAAGCGCTAATGTTGAAACAAGAAATGAAATAAATTTCATACTATATGCCGATCCCAGCGTAATGCAAGATTTAGAAATGCTATGTAGGGTAAAGTGCAGTGACCATAGGTTACTGAGGTCTAGGATTTCTTTCTACTTGAAAAGAGAAAGAGTAAAATTAGTCAAGAAGAAACAGATCAGCCTAGACATAGTAAGGATAAAAACCGACGTATTCTGGCTTGGGCTCGCGAACAAGTAGGCAGGCTTAGAACAGGAAGGTTTCTTTATTTTATTTATTTGCGGAATACTTACATATGTACCGGTGAAGTTAACATAGAGGTAACAAATGAAACTGTTACTAGGCTGATTTCTAAAGCATCAGTCGAAGTGGGAGTTAAGACACTAGGGCAACCTGTAAGTAAGCTCACCCAAGTGAGAAAAGACCCGATAAAGCAAAGACAAAGCATGAAAATGTCCAACTCAAAAGATCAGTTAGAATTTGCTGAACAGTGAGAACCGATAAATAAGAACCTAAGGGAAATTATAACGTGGGAAAGATTGAGGAACCAGTAAAAGATGGCCGCAGTATGAAATCTGTGAGAAGAGAGCTTGGCAAACGAAAATTTAAGATTAATGCATTGAAAAGCAACTAGGGTGATCTCGTCAGCAATTTAGGTGATATAGTAAAAGCAGCAAAAGAATTCTATACTGACCTGTACAATACCTAGAGCAGCCACGCTACCTTCATTCGAAGTACTGATGAACTAGATACAAAAGGTCCTTCTATAACTAGTGACGAATTTGGAAAGGCCTTGCACTGTATACATGACCCGCGTATACCTTACACGCTACCCGGATAAGAGCGATAGGAGAAGATAGTCTAAAAGCCGATTTAATCAAAGATGGAGGAGATATTATGCTGAAAGCTTCTGCGGCCCTTTACACACAATGTTTCTCGACTTTAAGTCTACCAAAGAGCTGAAAGAACGCCAACATTATACTAATCCATAAGTAGGGAGGCGGTAAATAGTCAAATTAGGGACGCAGTGCCTTGATTTCAGCATTGTACCAAATATTCATCAAGCAAATTTCCAATAGACTCAGTGCTACTCCATCAACCAAGAGAAGAGGCTGGCTTCATAAAGAGATACTCTAGAATGAATCACATTGATGTCATCGATCGGGTAGCGGAGAAATCTGCGGAGTACGATCAACCTCGCTATATGGCTTTCATATATTATGAAAAGGCATTTGATTCAGTAGAGATACCAGCAGTCATAGACGCATTACGTAATTAAGGAGTACAGGAGGCATACGTGAATATCTACAAAGATTGCACTTGATTCTCGGCGGGAACTCTACAAGCTTACCTATCAAGAAAGGGGTCAAGAGGAATACAAAATTTTACCGATGCTATACACTGCATTCTTATAAGAAGTATTCAAGCTATTAGACTGGTACGCTCACGAGTAAGAATACAAGTCGAATATCTCAGCAACCTTCGACTTGCAGATTACATTGTCCTGTTAGGCAACAATGGGGGAAAATTACAACAAATGATTGATTACCGGCACCCAGAAAGTGTAAGAGTGGCGAAGATTATTATACATAGGACAAGGATCAGGTTCAATAGCCGGTAAAGGGCTATCAATGCATTCTACAGCTGTTAACATATGGGCCAGAACCTAGGAGGTTAACAAACTCGACAACAAGTAAAGGAGCGCGCAAAGAGCGACGGAAAGAAAATATTAGGCGTAACATTAAGAGACACCAAGAGAGCGGTTTGAATGAGAAAGCAAACTGGGATATCCGATATTATAGTTGGCATTAAGAGAAAAATGAATATGGGCTGGCCATGTGATGCGTAGGGTAGATAAGCCGTGTGCCATTAAAGTTACAGAATGCGTGCTAATGGAAGGGAGGTGCAGTCGACGAGGGCAGAAAACTATAGGTGGGGTGATCAAATTAGGAAATTTGCAGCAACTTGGAATCAGTTTGCGCAAGAGCGGGGTAAATGAGATCGCAGGGAGATGCCTTCGTCCGGCAGCGGACATCAAAATGGGCCGACGATCATTTTCGCATTCTTGCCACCGGACAATTTTTCTGCCGTACTTAAAGTTACGTAGGTGTTACACTGCCAACTCCATGGAAACGATCAATGCCAAATAAAGGAACCACCTTCTTGAAAATGGATCCAATCAAAAACACACGGCCTAACATGCCTTGTTTATAGTTGGCTGCTAAAACAACTGCTAATGCCGGTAAGGCCAAGGCATGAACCACTTGTTCCAGGGTCTTCCATTTGTAGGAAACGTTTCGAAGACAGCATGGGAGACAGCTAAAGAATGGGGAGAACAACTCGAATAATCAACAAATAAGGCGCAAATGAGAATAAATTTCGCTCTATCGAGTCAACGCACTGTTCCACTGTTGACTTTAAGGTTCACGCTGAACGTGGTCTCTCAGACGACCGCACACGGAAGCTTTTACCTTTCCTTATTTAGTGAATTCAGAATATAGAGATATAAGACACGGCGTTACCTATTCGAATTATAAATGGCTGCATATCTGTTTGCACAAAAACGAAAAGGCTTAGATGCTTTTTTTTAAATCCATGAGTGTACAGCCTGTATCATAAAAATTGAAAAACAATTGGTTGTTGTCGGTAGTGTGCTTTAGGCCTTGCTATAATAACAAATCGTTTTCTGGCTAATTTAAGGTACCTTACGGCAGGTAGATTCCTGTCGCGTATCACTTCCGCCATTTGAATAAAGGTAAATGAATGCGCACCATCGTGGAAACTAATTACAGCCCTCTAGATGACGATGAGCCCGATTATCTAAGCAAGAGGTCGGAATCGCTTTCTTTTTTTTTCTCTCAAGCCATCTTTTATAGTTTTTAATTCTACACCAACAAATAGCATCTACTGAAGAATAAAATATTGACACACACAACGAGATACACAATGGCGCAATAATACAATTACTAGATATGTCACTAGTTACATTCGCAGTCTAAGGCTCAACGAAGGACACTAAAAGGTCATGGGATAGTTCAAAATGTGAGCCGATCTCAAAAGCAGCGATGACTAAAAGTGCTAGTTGTCACGAAAGGAAAATGCGTAGAACTTGCATATGATGCACGCGCCCGACGTCTCACATATCTAATCGGCTTTGGTACGGGAGACGCACACGTACGATTGGTGTCCAATAAAATATGGTTTAGGTTAGAGATGCGTTGATTATTTTTCTAACAACAACTCGTGTTGCCTCATCGCAGCAACGAGGGACGAGGGCTTCCACGTATTCCTGTGGAAATGCCTTGCAGATTGTACTTATCGAACACCGTTTAGGCCTCGTCGTCATTCGCAAAGACGCCTCCAGTCAACCTAGTCGGCGTGGTTGGCTCTGCACGCTGTTATTTTTTTTCTGTTTGTGAACTCTGTAAATTCTGCATAGAGTTCTTCTATCGTCTCCAACGGCGAGATTCAGTCTATGTGATCGACCGCTTTTGAGGTGAAGACAAACTATGGCAAATTTCACACGCGGCGAGATCTGTCCTACGCGATTGCTCTGATGATTCGGTAGTGGTCAAGAAATGTTATTATGCATTGAGCACAAAGAAGCTAACGAATTAAAAATTTTTGGAATTATTTGTTCAGTAAACAAAACAGTTGAGAAGAAACAACGAAGCAAATGTGGAATAATGAATAATAATAAAGCCAAAGGTTCCGTCTCACCATTGGCCATGCATTTCGTTTTATTGAAGAGGTCTGAAACGAGGCGAGAAAGGAGCTTACCTTCTCACCTTTTTACCACAATTTGCCTGAATGAGGCATGGACTGCTTCGCACTAAAGGAATTAATGCTGCGTGTGAGGGCCCAAACGTACAAGAGTTTGTCCACCTAAAGCCTCGCTGCATTGAATGTCGCAGGTGTGAATTCCACGAAGCCGTGGTAATCTTTTCTGACAGAGTTTTAAAGTATGCACGTCGCGGTTTCACGTGCAGAAAGTGAAATAGACGTGATTGTGATCAGGATGTGGAGGTTTATTCTGCCATTTCCTTGGGAAGTTTCACGTTCTCAGGAATAAAAGGTGGCATCCTACGTATCCATGTGCCACGCGGTTTCCTGGACTCTCCACAGTGGTCTGTACTGCGCCTCCACCACCACCACGAACGTCCGTCATCCGCTACCGACACTGTGCCGTTGATCACGAAGTCGCGGATGCGACCGGTCACGGGCACGGGGCATTCCCGTAGGGGAAAGTGGCCCGCTCCCTTGTAGTAAATTGTCACTGAGTCCTTTAGCCACTCTTGGTTGTACAATGCGACAGGCTTTGTGATAAACTCATCTTGTTCTCCCCATAGGATGAGTGTGGATACGTTGATTTTGCGGTAGGGTATTTTGCTGAGCTGGCTGCTGTCGTTGTTGAAGGCCCGATAGTAGTTGATGGTACCAGTCAGCGCTCCTGCGTGTAGGACGACCATGGAAAAGCCTTATATAGCCGAAGTGGTAATTATTAAGACGCAACATGTGCAGTTTTAATGCATGTAATGTTATTAAGCAATGCTTATTTACGTATCGTTGAAAACGCCGCGACGAAACAGGCACTCTAGCCTGTGATAACGATACCTATAGGTAATGAGATAGCATTTCACGAATATAGTATAGTATTATAGTATAGTGAACGCGGGGAAGGTAAAAGAGTGGGGAAAGCCAAGAGAGCTCCGGGGGGGGGGGGGGGGGGGCGGTGGCTTGTGGGCTCATTCCCTTTTCCTGGGATCGAGTGTCATGTGAAATTTCTATCAACTACATCATTTAAGATTCGAGGTTGCGCGTAGGGTTTATTGCTATTGATGTGGGAAACTGTGTAGGTACTAACGATGCAGCATAACACGTTTGAACATTAGAGCGTTTATTAGAAGCGAACCTGTGGGAATATTACGATAAAAATCGTTCGCGACAAGATAGAAATGAAACATGAGGTGCCTCATGTCTTCATTTATTTTAATGCGAAATCATTGTATGCGCCATCACGCGAAAAAAAAAAAAAAAGCCGGCATCGCCACCGAGCAATGGTGCCAAAAATGGCGGATGGCATAAAGACACGTCAAAGATGCTCAGATTGACGTCAAAATTTTTGATCAAGCTTCCTTGAAACGAAGTAAATAAATGGCTTTAATAAAATAACTACTGGCTCGTTTCGGTCTCAGTGGCGTTCAGACCCGGGTCGTCGGGGTGCGAGACGAGCACGCTTCCCCGACGCCATGGCGGCTCCACGGTTCTATCTGACTAAAGGTGTGCATTGCGTGCGCCGTTCGTGACGTGACGGCGCAACCAATGGGGAGGAGGTGGCGCCACGTCATGAATATATAAAGTTAAAGTCATTAATGCCTTATTGAACACCACTGAGTGGTCCTGCGAATTGTTAAATCCTCGCGGGCACGCGAGCGCAGTGAGACACTTTGAGCGTTTTGATGTTGCCTTACCAAGGCGCAGTTACAACGCAAGGGAAGGTTTTCGCGGGCAAGGAACACGAAAAAAGAAACGTTTTCTCCAAACGGACTATAATCGTTTCGCATTCCCACAAGTAAGCAGTCTTAAGTGTCTGCCGAAATTTTTTGTTTCTGTCGATGCCATAAAAATATCGGAGACGAAACAAAGTGCATACCTGGCTGCGAGTACACGTACTTGTGGGCATACTCCTCTTCTGGTGTAAAGCCCTTGTGCACTTTGTCAAAAAAAGCCAAGTCTTTCATGATTATATATTGCTCGGGCACAATGGGACGTCGAAAGGGAAGCTGGTACCTACATTAAACAGATCTTTTGTTAGCTCGCAAATAACCTGATAGACTTGTTCTAGTAAACTTATTTTTCATATGCAATGACATTTAATGAGTGTCCACAATGCTTTGAAGAAGCAGAATATCAGTACCCTAGGGCCCTATAACGTAAAACTATTCCAATATGTTTCTATTCCAATCTCCGGACGTCAAATTTGCGTAACCACGACGCAAGCACCGGGCGGTCACTCGCAGGGTTGTCTGAACTGACCAATCAAACGCTCTCCTCGTTCGTAGGCGGTCACTTTTGTTTGCTTGAAAAACGAATAACATTGCCTACACTGAGCGGCTTGTCGTATCTAATTGGCTGACAAAAGGCGAGGAGAACGCTCAAGTGGAGAGGGATTCACTGGGGCAGAGCCAGTGCACTGAAAATCGATAACCGGATGAAGAGGGTGGTGCCGGCGTCTGCGATTGGTCGGCTTTCCCTTACTTAGCTTGTGGTGGCTGGTCGAAAATCTCAGTGGCATGCAACGGAAGCTTAAGAATGACGCTAAAACTGACCCTCAGCAAAGTATAGTTGGCAGAATGAGGTGGTAAGCGTGCCGAAAGTGCTCAACAACGTTACATGGCCACGCAAGAACTTTTATTATACGCAAAGACACCCACGCTCTCCGGCAGGTGCGAGTAGCCAGCGTCTCAGCGATAGGCGGCAGCCACCTTTTATTCATTTCGGAACGGGGCAGCCTCCGGCTATTCCGAAGAAAATTCAGTTTTGTTCGGCATATTACTGCATCTTTATCGCGTACACGTCACTTTGACGCCGTGAGTTTGTGTGGTTTTGTGACGGCGCGTGGCAAGCAGGTGAAGTGGGTGCAGCCCGAAAACTTTTTACCAATAGCCGAGGGCTAATGGCGAAAAGCGGTCGAGTCAGAAATAAGTGTTTTTCTTTTTTCTGTCAAATCATGCATAATCAGTGTGTAAACATCATATCAGATGGGGAGGTATCGCGGTTTTCGTGACATCGCGTGACAGACAAGTGAAGTGGGGGTGGTCGAAAAAAGTTTTTGACCAATTGTGGGGGGCTGATAGCAGAATTAGAATAGAAAAGTTTGGAATAGTTTTACGTTATAGCGCCCCTACACTACTGAAACCACATTTACTTTTGAACGACTGCCTCGTAAAAAAGTGTTAATGAGGCTTTTCCTGATAACATCAGTCGAATGATACTATGAGATTAGCGGGCGTTCCCAAAGTGGCACTGTCGCCTGATAGGTAAATTGTAGTGAAATGCTAAAGACTAATTTATCTAACCGCAGTTCTTCAGTCCATGTCTAAACTGAGTACTTGTGCATTTCCAAATTCCTCGCCATGGCATGCGTTTCCCATGGCGGGGATACGATCTCAATTTCTCATTTCCAGACGTGAAAACAGGACATCGAATGCAAAAGACTTTTCGATCGTAAGTTGTGCTTGCCATTAGCCGGCTCCCTTGATAAAATTACGTCCATCAAGTACAATTTGCCGGCATTTTCTCTTGAAAATATTTCTAGCGCAAGAAGTGTTCTCCAAAGTTGTGAAATCTGTCGACAGTTCATGTCTGACTGCGTGCGAAGGACGTGGGTGAGGCATCGCACGCGTAATGCGAAAAACGTGGGATCGTTCCCCACCTGAGGCAAGTTGTTTTTCATCCACTTTCATTTCCATTAATTTATCATTTCTTTATTTCAATTAATCAAAACAAGTAATTTCCCCTGTGTTGTTCTTGCTGTCTTTGTTTGTTGGCTTGTTATGATATGTAAAAGAAAAATCAGGCCCACCAATTAACCCCCCTTCTTCTTGTTCATGGTGTCCTTTAGTTAGCTTTAAATTTTAGTGGTACCCTTCAATTATTGGCCATTTAGCAGTAACAACTAGTCAGTGTGTGGTGATATGTGTCTGAGAAGTGCACTAATACTTAGGTTGTGTAAAGCATACGATGAACTCAATTCTTGTGCAGTGCTCTAAGAAATAATCCAAGTTAGTTCGTTATCCACTGCTTTATAGGATTTTACTGTTGTCGAAATTATGTTTTACAAGGAATGTTTGTACGTTATTTTGATGGTTCGACAGTCCAGACCTTAAATGTAAGACTTCGTGGTGCGGCTTTGTGGCTTACCAGGACATCCTCATTTGTCTCGCACTGCGAAACAACTGCTTTATGAAAGCCCTGGGATGCATTCCGTTAATGATGATCATCTTGTTCACCAAGTCCTCGTGTATAGTGGCGAAGCAGAAGCTGATCATGCCACCCCAGTCATGGCCTACGAGCACAACTTCTCTTTTTTTTCCAGGGTCTACAGAACAAAAGAGACAGAAATGTTAAGGTCACCCAATACCGCAAGTACTGGCGAGACTTGCGCACAAGAGCTACAGAAGCGTGAGAATGCCAGCGTTCCATCGACGCTTCATACTGGTAAAATATAGCATCTAGGCAAAGTGTTCTAACCTTAGGTATAATGCACAGGAAAAGTTAGCAGACACCATTGGAGGGGGATTGTCAAAGTAAAGCAATAGCCTCCTGGTATATGCGCCAAAATATTAAGCAGAGACACTGAGTGGTTAGCAATATTAGTGATTTTTATAGTGAATGTGTGCGCTGTGACGCAAGGACTTAGGGTACGTATATCGGACTCCACTCGGGAGGTAGTAATCAGTATCGTAATGCCACAAGGCGATAGACAGTTGATTCTCACATTTTCCCTACACCATTCGTTTATTTAGCGATATGATCTGGCCAGTATCCCTTGAATAGCTGCACGTGTTGCAAAGGGCCTGCTTCAAACCCTGCGTTCACGCGATAGTGATGTAGCATAGAGAGTCATGTTTGATAAAGGAACACTGCGTGTTGTTTCGCATAGTTTCTTGCCGCCTGAAGTGGGTGGCAATTATCCAGGCATGATGCCGTTGCCTCGAGTGTCGCTTGAGTGTTTGTATAATTGGTATCATGAAAATAAGTGGCAAGTGGTATTGCGGCTCACCAGTGGCAAAAGTTCGTTGACTTGCAATACTCTGCGAACTTTTACAGGAGTGGTTAACGCAATGGTGGATGGGTGGCTGGATGGATGGATGGATGGATGGATGGATGGATGGATGGATGGATGGATGGATGGATGAAAAACTTTATTAAGGTCCTTCGGGGCGCACACTAGCGCGCAGCGGGCCGCTACCACGTCGGGACAGAAAGGCCGAGCCTCGCCGCCGCGTCGCGGGCCCGTTGGACAGACCATAACTGGTCTTCGAGGTTGGGGCTGTGTAGGACTGCATCCCAGCGTGAAGAAGTGTTGCTTTCATCGCCGCGTAACGCGGGACATCGCCAGAGCATGTGAGGTAAGTTCACTAAGTCATTGCATAGTGCACATGCATTTGTTGTCTGAATTTTGGGGTACATCTTGTGAAGAAGTAGGGGGTTTGGGTATGCCCCCGTCTGTAGAAGTCTTAGTGTCAAAGCCTCATGTCTATTGAGTCCTCCGAGCCAAGTAAAAGGGCTTAGTAATTTCGGTGTACGAAGGAGGAGAGTCCCCAGCGTCACGCTGCCCGGTAGCTACGCGGCGGTTGATGACCCCTCGCGCAGCTCCGTGTGCCGACTCGTTGAGGTTGGGCGGGCACCCTCGATCTGTCCCATGTGAGCTGGAAACCAGATCAATGTGTGTGGCTTGATCTCCTTGCTTCTTAGTATCCCTAGGGCCAGCTCGGATATGGTTCCTTTGGCAAATGCCCTAACAGCTGATATCGAGTCACTGTAGATTGATGTCCTCTTGTCGTCCAATAAGGCCATCGCTATTGCAGCCTGCTCTGCGATCTCAGAGGACGTCGTCCGAATCGAGATTGCGTTCGTTATTTGCCTTTCATGATCTACGCTAACTACAGCGAAGGCCTGTCCGTCGGCGTAGCGCGCTGCGTCTACGAAACTGTTCTCCGAAGCCCGTTCACGAGCCTTTTCCAGGAGAGCCTTCGCGCGCGCCTGACGTCTTCCCACGTTGTGCTCTGGATGGACGTTTTGTGGGATCGGGGCGACAGTGATGCGGTTTCGCTGCTCTCAAGTACAATAAAAGAAAGCCTTCATCTACTCTAAGTCGTAAATGAACTACTTGCACTTCATTTATTTATGATTGTTCACCTATTATAGTCACGCGTGTACTTGTGTTTTTCGGGTGATCGCTTTTCACGCTCGAACTAATGTTATCGCTGAGCGCGGGATGCAGCCGCACGTATCGGAAGTTTCTCGAATGGAACCTACATAAATTGCACATATACTACCCAACAGCATACAAGGACATATGCCCGTGGTGTGGGAGCACACCAACACTCTACCACATCACATGGGAGTGCACAGCTCACACAGAAGAACAAGGAAATAATAACACGAGAGCGAGGTGGGAGGCATTGCTATCCAGCTCCGCCTTTGGAGATCAGCTCAGGCTCGTCCGGAGGGCAGGAAGGATGGCGAGGGCCATCGGTGCCTTGGAATAGGGGCCCGACCACACGGCGTTACCCCGTTTTAGGGGAAGCGAAATTCTTTCTACCAATAAAGTTTTGTTCCTCTTCTTCTTTTACCGATGGTTCTTTTTGCTGTCTGTTGTCACCGAACCTTGTGTAATCTGATTTCAGGTATGCGCGACGCGAATGTTGTGGAACTTTCTGCAAGACACGCGGGCACCAGCGATTAGTCTGAAACCTTTGATGACTGATGTATAAAAGCCGAGGCGCTTGACTCGCTGATCAGGCTTTCGACGATCGCCGACTGTTTCCGACCCTATTGTTGTGCTTTTAGTGTAACTTGCTATCGAGGGCACAAGTTCGCCCAATAAAAAGTTAGTTTCGTCGTTCACAGTTTTACAGCTGTATTATTCACCATCACTACTACGTGACATCTGGTGGAGGTGCTAGTGCGTTCATGTACGGAACGCCGCCGCAAAGCCGTGAGCCAAGCCCGAGCCATGAAGACAACACCCACGTTGCCAAGGACCAACGAGCTAGCCGCAGGCTGCAAGGGGACTACGTCAGGAGCACGAGTTCTTGAATAAAAAGACCAGGAAGTGCACAGCCACAACAGCAGCTACAATGGCAGCCACGGTGTCACAAACACCGATCGTGCTGCAGCAACCGAGGAAGCCACCAACGTTCCATGGTGCAACATGTGAGGACCTGGAAAGCTCGCTGGAGACGTATGAGAGGGTCGCTGAATTTAACGGATGGAAGAGCTACGACAACCTACGCCATGTCTTTTTCGCATTGAAAGACGCCGCCAGGACCTGGTTCGAGAAAAGCGAAGCCACCTTAACGACGTGCTACCTGTTACGAAGCGGCTTCCTGCAGGCGGTTCTTGCAGACATTTACAAAAGTCGTGCGAAAAGATCGAGCGCGAGATCTACTAGAAATCCTAGCGCAGCTGATGAATGGCACCATTGCAATCTTCACGGATGAGATGGCCCGTCTATTCCGCCACGCCGACCCGGAAATGTCCGAGGAGAAGTCCGCCTACTCATGCATGGTGTGAAAGAGGAACTTTTCATTGGAATGATACGAAGCCCACCGAAGACCATCGACGAGTTTCTTCGCGAGGCCACCATTGTCGAGAAGGCACTGGAAACGCGGAACCGGCAACTTAACTGCCGCACGAACTCAACAAACTACGCCAGCGTTCAATCACTGGCCACCGACGACCTGCGCGAGACTATCAGAGCGGTCGTAGGGGATGACCTTCAGAAGCTGTTCCCTTCATCGCAGCCTCAAGTGGCTTCGCTTGCCGACGTCATACGCGAAGAACTTCGACGATCACTCGGAGTACCTAAATTGCCGCAGCCTCAGACGGAAGCGATGACGTATGCCGCCGTAGTCCGCCCTCACGTTCACCCTCCGTGCCTGCGGTAGGGCCCGGTAACGCCACAGTTCCGTCGTCCAACACCTCCGCGGCCACCACGTCAACCGATCACCCCGCGCAGCATGCCAAGGAAGAATGACGTTTGGCAAGCTCCCGACCACCGCCGGTTCTGCTATCATTGCGGACAAGCCCACCACATCTACCGCCGATGTTCTTACCGTGAGATGGGTTCGCCGTCAACGCACCGCACCCTCAGAAAGGTGAACACCCTCGCGATATCGCCGACTACCTCACCGCTACTCAGTGGAGCCCTCGACGACCGTCCCGTTCACCCTCACCCGGCCGCTACCTATCGCCGCAGCGCCGTCGATATACTGGCCCAGCCCGGGGCTGGTCCGTCAGCCCATATCAGGAAAACTAAAAGCAGCGACCGATGGAGGTGCGATTGTTGTTCGTCGAACTGACGAAGATGCTCCGCCGCTGACGAACACACCAAAGTAACTATGTCGAAGACATTACAAAGACACGCTGCCATGCCGAAGAAGCCTGGAAGCAAAGAGTGCACCGACCAAGGACCTGACGGCGCGACGTATCAGCCACTCGTCAACGCGACGCAGCCGTGATCCGATGCCAAGACCTAACTGTAACGCAACACAAAGAACCACTGACCTCGACGTGCTTCTCGACGGCCACGCAGTCACTGCCTTAGTAGACTCAGGAGCCGACTACTCCGTCATCAGTGGATTGTTCGCCGCGAAGTTGAAGAAAGTCAAGACTGCATGGCATGGCCCTTAAATTCGGACAGCTGGAGGACACACAACGCCAGCCGGAATCTGCACGGCAAGAATTACATTTCATGACAGGATCTACCCAGCAACGCTCGTGTTCCTCCAACAGTGCTCGTGAGACGTAATTCTCGGCATCGCCTTGCTGAACCAACACGGCCTGATGTCGAAGTCGATAAGGCTTTCCACAGACCAACCGATCAAAGGCCTTCCAGCCTTGAGCGTACTTGAGGACCAAGTCAGCATGCCCCCTCGCTTGAGAATTGTCATTTCCGTCTCCAGCGAAACACCCGCAAACCTAGAAGGCGTCATCGAGGGCGACCAGCGTCTACTGCTCGATGGTGAAATTTGCGTCGCAAGTGGGATCGCTCGACTGCAGGGAGGGAAAGCGAAAGTGATGGTGACAAACTTCAGTCAGAAGTTCATGCACGTCAATGAGGGCACGACGATCGCGTACATGAAGAAATTCAAGAAACCAGCAATGCGTTTGTTCTCTCGGATTCTGCCACATCTGCCCCGAGGTTCATAGTTCCCGAAACAGACTTCGATATAAATCCATGTCTCTCCATGAGTATGCAGCAATAGCTTAGAAATCTTTTCCGGCGATACAATGACTGCTTTTCGACGTCATCGAGGATTCGACAAACACCAGTTGCAAAGCATCGCATAATAACCGAAGAGTGCGCTCGACCACTCCGCTAGAGCCCTTACCGAGTTTGGATGCGAGAACGTGAAGCTGTAAGGCAAGAAGTCGACGAATGCTGCAGGACATCATCCAGCCGTCGAAAAGCCCGTGGGCATCACCTGTAGTCTTGGGCAAGAAAAAGGACTGAACCCTACGTATCTGCATCGATTATCGTCGACTGAACAAGATCACGAAGGACGTATATCCCCTACTACAGATAGACGGCGCCTTGGATCGGCTCCGCAACGCTAAATACTTCTCGTCGACGGACCCCAAGTTTGGCTACGGGCAAATAGAAGTCGACGAGAGAGAACGCGAAAAGACCGCCTTCATCAAGCCATACGTCCTCAATGAGTTCAAGGTTATGCCATTTGGACTGTGTTCGGCGTCTGCAACGTTACATCTCGTGATGGCCATAGTTTTAGCAGGATTGAGGTGGCGGACATGTCTTGTTTGCTTGGATGACTGACGTCGTCGTCTTCGCCTACAATTTCGACGATCACCTTAGGCGGCTTGAGATAGTACTAGAGGCCATCAAATCATCAGGGCTCATTCTGAAGCCGGAAAAGTGCCACTTCGCTTACGATGAACTTCTGTTCCTAGGCCACGTGATCAGCAAATCTGGAGTCCGCCCCGACCCGCAGAAGATAGGTGCCATCGCAAGGTTCCCGCAGCCCATCGACAAGAAGGCAGTGCGCAGATTCCTTGGCATGTGCGCCTACTACAGGCGCTTTGTCAAGGACTTTTCACGCATCGCTGAGCCGCTGACACATCTAACTAAATGTGATGTAGCGGTGAAGCGGGAAAGGTGAAGCGGGCGGACGTATTTCAAGAACTGAAACGACGCATTCAGACGCCTCCGGTACTTGCACACTTCGACGTGGAGGCCGATACCGAAATCCACACTGACGCCAGTAGCCTTGGCTTCGGTGCCATTCTAGTCCAGAGGAAAGACGGACTTGAACGGGTGATAGCTTACGCTAGCCGGTCGCTGTCAAAAGCGGAAGGCAATTATTGTACGACTGAAGAGCTTGGGCTACAGCGAAATTCCGCTCTTACCTCTATGGCAGGCCATTCAAAGTCGTCAGCGACCGTTACGCGTTGTGTTGGCACGCCAACTTAGCGGAGCCTTCAGCATGGCTAACGCGGTGGAGCCTGAGACTGCGGCATTTAACGTTATTTGATCATTAGAGCTTTTTACCTCAGAGTAAATAACACATTAATCTGCATACAGTTTTATGTTACCCGATATGTCACCGACAATGTCATTTATAAACAAAAGAAGAAGAAGCTGCCAAGGAACCAATCTCTGGAGGACGCTAGATGCTATAGAAATTTTTCAGAGCATTCATCTTTAAATTAAACACATTGCTGTCAATTACTGAGGTAAACTGATATCCATTTAGTTAACGGCGAATTTTTTATCTTTTTTCTAGTTTGAAAATTATGTTTTTGTGTGATATCTCATGAAATGCTTTAGAAAATTCCATAAGAATCGCATCTGTCTGGACACCATTCTTAATTGCCAATGAGAAATCGTAAACAGTCTCTACTAATTGTGTACAAGCTGAATAACCTTTTATGAATCCGTGTTGACACTCAGATAGTGCATTAAGGGCAATTAAAGGTTCAGAAATATGAATTACGTGCTCTAGTAATTTACAAACCATTGGAGTTAGTGATATTGGACGATAATTATTCGTTGTATCTTTCTTCCCCTTTTTGTGTAGCGGTTTCACTTTGGCTGTCCTCCAGTCAGCCGGCAGTTGTCCTTCGTTCAACGATTCGCAAAACAGAATGTGCAAGTATTTAGAAACCCATTCAGCATATGCTTCGAGAAAGGTATTAGGCATTTCATTTTGTGTTTTGATTATGAATTACTGCATTTTACCTTCATTATTTAAGCAGGTTTATTTTCAGTCTAATGCAAGAAAAGAAATGATGCCATTATTCAGGTCCCATGACAACAGAAGTGTGGGCCATCATCAGCATTATGAAAGATTTGCATTCCACGTGTTTACAGGAAAACCTTGAATGGGAAGACGTTACGCTACCTCTGTAAATATAGCCTATAACAAGAAGGCTTGTCTAATAGAATTATTATGAAGAATACTTGCTGAAATGTTCCACCAGTCCCTTGACGTCTCCGATTAGATGACGCATCAAATATTCGGCAGTGTCGTTTGGCCTCGTCGTGTTCCCGTACCCACGTAAGTCTGGCGCAATAACACTGCGGTAAACGGAAATTGTCATGCGAGCGAAGTTACCAGGCATATATCGCTAGAAAGTGTCGCCGTCAGTAATGGCAAAAGTTATATTACAAAAGTACTTATGATGACGAGATGATCATGGCAGCGTTAGTCGTTTGCAGGCAGCAACCTGTGTTTATGAATAGCTTACGCTTAGTTTAACTTTCGCTAAGAGATTAGTAATTGCTGAATTTAGCGCAGTTCTGCTAAACAGCTCATTTACCGTGTCGTCGTGCGCGTAGGAAAATACAAAACATTGCGCGATAACTATTTTATTATACAATTACTTATATTTCAATTGTTTCACTGTGTTGATTTAATTTATTTTTGAGCAAATTATTGCTCGACGCTGTACACGCCGAAAGAAAGGGCATTCACTTTAGCATACACCAAAGAGGGCAAAGAAAAGAGCTCAAGAGAAATCCAATAAATTACTTGACATGCTCAGTCGAATGCGTTGTTACTTCTTATCACTTGTTCTCTACCACTAAATGTCCCTGGTTCGACCGCCCTAATTAAATTTATAATAGTTAACTGTGCCAAAACAACTTCGCCCTAACACTGAAGGTCGTGGGTTCGACTGCGACCAAAGGTATAGCGTTCGAGTGCCATAATTAACTCTGTACTATATAAATTAACTGTGTCTTTGCTTCGCATGATTAGCGCCACCGATGTGGCAGCGATGTGGGAGAAGACGACGGCGGACGCGTGAGCAGTGGCACGATCACTCCGATTGACTGTCTTTTTAATGGCATGATTAGCGCATCGATGCCGCTAATCATGCCACGGCGAGCAATGACCCGAGCATTCGGATTAACTGTGCCTTTTTTTGGCATGATTTGTGGCGTCGATGTGGCAGCGATGTGGAAGAAAACGACGACGGACGCGCAAGCAGTGGCACGAGCGTTCCGATTAATTGTGTCTTTTTTTGGCATGATTAGCGGTATCAATGTGGAAGAGGACGGCCAAATCGCGAGCAGTGGCACGATTTTTTCTTTCAGTTACTTTTTCTAAGAAACTGCTCTTTTATGCATTGAAGGACAAAGGTAACTTGAACACCAATGAATTTCTACGGACACCTTTAAGATTAATGTCTCGGAACTGGTGCTGTTCAAAGAATTCGTTCCAAGTAGGTACGGCATGCGAACTCAGCGACTATAATTCTTCGATTGAAATATGTTGCGTAAGGTAAGCAATTAAAATGTTAATTAACCTAATTACGATAATTATTCAGTTGAACACATTGATTTCGCGTAGAAGTATTGTCCACCTCATCGAGTAAATGAGCGCAAGAGTTGCAATTGTGCTCTCACAGGCAATCGTTAAGAAAATTCGGTACAGCTAAAAAAAAAAGCACCCTGTACATATCCGCACGCCACTGCTTGCTAATTACCGGCGGTTGAGCATCAAGGAAGCGTCCTTATCAAGACATAATCTCGCTCACTTTATACGTGCTCAACGGTGAGGCGCATGCAGTCCAACCGTCATGGGCGTCTTTTAAGGGCGTCACACTTGAGTTTTTTGGCTTTTCAGCTTTGTTTTCTTGCGTCAAATTGGGCGGAGGTTATTACGCTCTAGAAATTGGCGGAGCTTTGCAGCAGAAATTCTGGAAACAGTTATGAACTCCTCAAGGACCATTGGCCATATTGGGACCATGTTAGTTCCACATCGGTTGCTTACTCTGCACTTTTCGCTTGTACAATATTCATATGGCACGTTCTCCGAATGTGGAAATGATGACCGCCCCGATTGACGTCGGCGTGGCCAATAACTTCAATATATCCGAATTGTGTCTGTTGACGCGACACAAACAATCGCCCTACCGGACGATTCGAAATCGGCCACTGGTGGAAAACATCGCATCTGCGGCAGCAACTTCCCATATATTGCTTTTTTTTTTAAGGTGTCAAGCAGGCTAGTGGACTTGCACTTATTGATACGCTGACACATTAGTTTTTTCTTAGAAGTATTGCATAAGCTTTTTCAAAGAGGAGAAGGAATTTTGGATTCTTCCACAAAGGTGGGTTAAAATCGTGTCTTGCTTAGGTGGGTTAACATTCTGGGGCCCTATTAGCGGCAAGAATTTAGAGTGGCGCCCTCTCGCGAGTGACGTCACGGTGTTAGGAATGGCCGGCCGGGTTGGCAACGTGCCAGCTATTTCAGCCCGCTGCACGTGCTTCGACCGACCCGCGGTGGCGGCGCCCTTCAGAGAACGAGCGACGACAGCGCTAACCAACCACGAACTCCCTTTGGAGAACTGCGGACTACGTCCGCTCTGGAATTTAGAGGCGCCGGCTGGGGTCGGGCATGACCAACTGACTACGGGGGCGCAAGACAATGGATACCACGACGACTGTGCTGCAAAGGTTGTCTGCCCTCGAGAGAGCACTGAAACCTGTGCGGCACGTGTGTGTGAGCCCTCCTCCTCCAAAAAGGCGTGTAGTCTGCGATGACGTCGAACGATGACGTTGAACGGAGTGCTTATAAGCAGCGATTGTCGGCTGCTAGAGTGCGCTCGTCGTCGAGCTCGGTGCTCGTTGTCGTGCTCGAAATGTACTCGTGAGCTGTGTGCTCGTTTGCTGTATGCTTCGTCTTGCGGGCTCCATTTGGGAGTCACGCTAGACTGTCGATGTATGTCTTGTTCAAACTGTAAATAATGTAAATAAACCCTGTTCGCCTAGTCCTTTCGCCCCAAGTTCCTCCGACCGTCCAACAAGCTCGTCTCCAAATCTGACAATGGCCAGGACGCTCCTCGCTCGGGCTCGCTCGGCTGCCGCACTCGCTGGTTCCCTTCGTTGGTGCTTGGGGTAATGGCGGCTCGATCCGCACTTACAGAAGAATATTTCGGATTATTTCTGCTGTGATGCTTGAACCGCAGTTTCTTGTTCAATATCGCGCTAGTCATGCAAACTTGCAACTTGGATATTGCAAGCTATGTAGCGCTGAAGGGGTATACTGATCTTGCAATCCATATATGCGCCGTGTCGGTCCATAAATTTTGCTTAAAAATAATGCCGAAGTTGTGTATGATGCTTCGCTAAACATTTAACATTCCCATAGTAGTTAGCTATGAGAGACATTGCATTTTACATGGAAGAGAAATCTTGGCATTTGCTGTCAACATCTTATCCGTGTTAAAAAACACACTGCCAACGAAGCTGTCATCCTCATTCTTATTACTCTGATGAGATGTTTTAGTCAAATAAGGCAGCTTCTTGATGCGTAAAAGAAAGAGGCGCGCATTTCGTATGAAAAAGCTTACTCCTACTTTCCCCGCTCTCTGAAGCAGGCCCCCATAGACGAATTGCTCATGGCTGCTGACACGACGGCGCGTCATATGAAGAGTATCTACATATAAAATTAATTCACAAGTACCATTGTAGTAATTACTTGAAAGGAAAGGTTCTTGGTTAAGTTCAAGAGCCAATCAAATGCAAGCGATGAAATCTTTCGTGGTGCAGAAAAGTGGCACTCAGTAGCTTTTATCGGCAATATGGCACACCCCTCCAGCAACGGTAGCAACCGTCTGTCGTTATGGCGAGGCATGCATTGTTCGCGAAACCCTTCAGTTCACTACAACTTCGAACTGAAACCATGAAACAGTTTTCTACAGCGTCAATTGCAATGCCTAAAATGTATTGAGGTACTACAGCGCAGTTTACCGTGCCTAGAAAAAAAAATTGAGCACCTTCTGCCTCACCATGTCTCGATCCAGCGTTGTTTAATTATACAAACGGAGAACTATTAGCTTCGTCGGTACATAAAAGAGAACCTCGCAAACCTTCATAAGGGATTTGCACAAGCGTTACATACTTCACTTGATTTTTGACCCTCCACCGGGCAATAATGATATCTTCAACATGTCGCATACTACTAATGAATGACGCGTCGGCTTCTTTCTGGCTGCAGCCATACGGTCCAAAAGGTATATTTCACTAAAACATGTGGGCCAAGCGGCCTGTATCAGTTCGCCCAAACAGATTCGTCATGTATATTCCTTAAAGGGAGACTAAAGCAAAACAATAAATCAGTTTAGACTAATAAAGCATTGTTTGAGAACCCTGCGGGCAGTCATTTCAAAATAATAGCTTGATTATTAGGTGATAAAATGAAGGTCCAAGTATTAGTATTTGAATTTCGCGCCGAAACCCCAGCGCCGGTACGTCAGCGTGACGTCAGGGATTCCAAAGTATGTTTTCGCATTTGGGCCGCGTTGGCTGAATAAAGGTTCCCGAAACTTGCCATGTTTAAGATTTGGTTCCTTTAGAACACAATGGGTTCCATCTGTACCGCTATACACAATTAGTAGGCCCTAGAAGATGCCATCCAAATCCAAGACGTCACAGCCCCCAGGTGCGGGAACTTAAGTAGGCGTCGCTACCCGCATTTCGTTCTTGCGCTTTTTCTGGCTTACCAAACGTCTTATCGTTGTAAGAGTGGTGTTTTTGGTTTTGTAGAACGGTAATTTACTGATGCAGAAGAAATCATTTTTCGCTTTAGTGTCCCTTTAAGCAACAAACACTAGTAAATTGCTCAAGTCAGTTGAACATGTAGCAAGGAAAAGGGAATAGATATTGGTACATTCCTTTTCGTATTCTGCAAACAGCTGTACGCCTCCATTAGCTTTACTTCAAATTACCGCGATTTAAAATAAACATGCGTTTAACCACCTACTTTTGAGAAGCAGTTAGAAAAGCAAGTGGTGCTGCTAGAATATAAACTGCAGTGTTAGTTAAGTCCCCGTGTTACTGCGAGCGTTTCTGTGAAGAAATGCAAAAATTCAAAATATGCCATAAATTAATCGTCGTGAACAAACTTGCTTTAGTGGATTAAAACAAATTAAAAATAAATTATGGAGTTTTACGTGCTAAAACCATTTTCTGATTTTGAAGCACGCCATAGTGGGGGACTCGGGAAATTTGGACCACGTGTGGTTCTTTAACGTGCACCTACATCTAAGTACACGAGTGTTTTCGCATTTCGTCTCCATCGAAATGCGGCCGCCATGGCCGGGATTCGATCCCGCGTCCTCAGCAACCCAACACCATAGCCACTAAGCAACTGAGTAAAACCAAGGTAACAATTGTAGAAGTCATATATAGCCAGCATTTGTTACATCCTTGTTGCACCGCGGCAGGTATGGTATAATAACTGGATTCTTATATGCTATGTTTTTGCGGAAGTCGATCCGCGCATGAAAGAACCTCAATGGGCTAGCCTGCCCTCCTTCAGCTGGCACTGTAGCGTTGCCTTTCAGAACTATACCGTCGTCTAGGAAATAAGCTCTCTGAATAAATTTTCGCGAACGAAGACGTCGCAAAAATATATTTGAGACGACCGCCATAAGTATACAA